>NC_142032.1:32867190-33188856 GCF_982192425.1 Myodes glareolus
AGTACTTGGAGGGGTTGTTTGTTTTCTTCTGTATATTCTAGACATTAGTTCTGTCAGACGTACAGCTGGGAAAGATTTTCCTCTAGTCTGTAAGCTGCCTTTTCACTTGATTATTTCCTTGTCCATAAAGAATCTTTTTAATATCAAGTCTCATTTGTCAATTATTGGCATTGTTTCCTGAGTAACAAAAGTGCTATTTAGAAAGCCCTCACCTATGTGCATATACCTTGCAGAGAAGTAATTCCCTGACATGATCATGTTTTAGTCATAACCTCTGCAGAATACACTGCCAAATTTATAAGATACAGGAAAAAACTTTCCCTTTAAACCACGGGTTTCATGCTTCAGTGCATCTGATTTGGGGTTTTCAGGTTTGGACAGTTGGATCTACAATAATCATAATAATATATATTCTCCATGCACTGACACAAGGTTTCCTGAGAGGTTGGAGGTGGCTAAGCAGTTGACAAGCTCTTGCAGATGACCCAAGTTCAGTTCCCAGCACCCACAGCAGGCAGTTCGCAACTACCTGCTGTTTTTTGAAAAGATAATGTGAGATACTACATGAAAGGTGTTTAGCTCAATACAAAGCATATGATAAATAATGCTGTTATTGAAAGTAGTACTAAACTGAATGGTATTAAATATCATACATTAAGTAACAGTAAAATAAAGTTTGAAGAAAGTTCTCTAAAATTTAACTTTATTATACTGAAAAATGCCTACTTACCAGAATATGGGACTTTCGCCTGGTTCTTTTACTTTGTAGTATTCTTTGTCCTGTGGCAAGACTTTGGTTAATCCAAAATCTCCTATTTTAACTCTGTTCTCATTTTCCACCAATATATTTCTTGTTGCCAAATCCCTATGGATATACCTTTTTGTACCAAGATATTCCATGCCCTATGGATAAAAAACATTTTTTCTTTAAGTAGTTGTATGAACAAAATTTACATGACTGTATTCTACAAGTTCTCTTTAGAGTTAAGGAGTAGACGGTATGACTTTTGAGTTAGTTCACCATGCAGTTCATCCACAGCAGACATTAGGACGGTCGATACCTTGCATATTTGAGATGTGTACTGCAGAAGTTTCTTGTGATCTATTCGTTCTTTATGTTTTTGGAGATAGTCTCGTAAACTTCCATATGGCAAATATTCCATAATTAATCTTAGGTTGCGCCGACCTTTTAATATACAAAAAGAACATTATGTTTTACTATGCTATATCTTACTGATAAAATACTAGAAAAAAAGCTATATGTAAATGATTTAAGTATACATAAAATCTGGGTCCATGATGATAAAACTTTATTATGAATTAAAGGCAATATAGTATTTAAAAATACAGGCTTTTCAATTCAAATTATTTTGAAAGATGCATGAGAAATATTTATTCTTTAGCCTCTTTTAATTGTTTGTGAAAATCCAAATAAATAATGAATCTTTTTCAATTATAACAAGTACCTAATAAAAACATTTTAATAGACCATATAAGGAAATTAATTTTGTTTTTAAAAAAGTTAACACATTTTGAAGGAAGTGGTGAGAAGATGATTAGGCAACCAATCAAAACATTGGTGTAGCTACAGTCCGTGGTCTCGCGCATGCTCTTCAAGCACCCCCCTCCCTCCTCCCACACTGACAAATCCTTAGACAACTGTATAGACAAACTGTGAAGTTAGGAAGGCTGCAGTGGCACTTACCAGCGCTGTAGCACACTCCTCTGTACTTCACAATGTTGTCATGCTGCAGGGACTTCAGGATCTCAATCTCCCTTTCGAAGTCTCTGAGGTGCTCTGCAGTGCTGTGCTGCAGCTTCTTAACAGCCACCACCTCCCCAGTGTTGTCTTGTAGAGGGTCGTAGCGGCACATCTCCACACTCCCAAAATTACCCTGAAAACACATGACATTAGGATGGAAGCCAAAAGTCCCCAAGACAACTTACTATTGGCTTCTAAATATACAAGTACTTGGCAGCTAGAATTAGTAGAAAGAATTCTCAGCTTATTTAGACAAATTTCAGAGCAAGGAATGGAAGTGTTATTTTAAAAATTGGGTAGTAAACCTATAAACAATTTCTCTGAGATGAATTATAGACTGAAAAATTATACACTGAAAAATTATAGACTGAATTAGACTTTTCCTTTATCTCAATGTATCTTCATAATGCTATCAGTGAATAAGGATTGTTATTGACTAGGTATGTGTAACCTCAAATTTACATAATGGAAGCCTAATCCCTAATATGATTGTATTTGGAGTAGCCTTATACAGAAAGAACAAGATTAACTCCAGAAATTTCCCTCTTCAAAAGCTTCCATCTGAAGCCAGGCAGAGAGCCCTCACTAGAAACCAAACCCTGTCCTTGGACTTTTCAGCCCCCAGAACTGTGAAGAATAAATGCTTGCTATGTTCATCCAGCCACAACATGGTATTTCATTGTACAGACAAATACAAACTAATAGAGAGTCTGCTTGACTCAAGAATGGCTACAGGCTAGAGAGATGACTCAGCAGTTAAGAGAACTGGCTGTTCTGCCAGAGGTTCTGGGTTTAATTCCCAGCACCCATAAGGCAGCTCATAATTGTCTATAACTCAAGTTCTAGGGAATCTGATGCTAATGCACACAAAATAAAGTTAAATAAGTGTTTTTTTTAAAAAAAAGAATGACCACAGGTGATATTCCAACATCAAAAAAAAAATGACGTCTTTAAAGAAATTCCTACATCAAAATAAACTGAACTCTTTATTTGGGATGCATCACACCGTATCCCAAGGCCTGGCCCAGCTGGCACATCCTGTGCCCCAGCTCAGCTCTCAGTGTAGTTCTCACCCCTCATCAGAGTCTCAGGAGACCTCTACAGAACGTCACAACTGTCAAGCCCAGATAACTCACTGTGGTGCCCGTCCCTAACTGACACATCCATAACACAACTCTTGCAGCCCAGAGAACATGGGGGAGAGGTGCCTGAGAGCCAGAAGACCAGGAAGTCTGCTCTGAGAAGGTGACTTCTAGCTATGACAGGAAAGCTAGACACCCATGAAGTCTCAACCATATGGCCGCCCAAACAAGATCTGAACAATTTCAATACCAGCTGACATCCCAAAAATAATTAAACAGATCCCAAACATAAATAATTCCAAGTCTGACATCTGTTCCAACTTGCGTCCTTTAAAAGTCGCAGGAGCCTATGATCACTGAGGTTGAAATGGACATAAACTCATCACCACTTCTTCTCACTGCTCTGAGTGCCAGTGAGACACAGGGCACACAAGAGAAGCGCTAACATCTGTGTGATATCAACACACAGTTTCAGAAAACTACAGTTGTGAAAGTTACTAAGACCCTTCCAAGGCTGCCCGATTCCTAATGTGCCCTTTAAATTTTCTTTGACAGGGTTGAAAGGGTCTGACCTTAATAGCTAACTATGGTTTTACACGTGAATTTTCAAATTTGGAACACTGAGTTTCTACCTAGAAAATGGAAATAAGTTTTTTTCCCTTTTCAGGTTATTATAGTGTAATTATTAAAGAAAATATGCATGCATGGTGTATGAAGTGATGATTAAATATATACTTATACAGTTATAAATCTTCACTACAATCAAACTAATTAACACAAAGGTCTTAATCACACAAATGCTCACACAGCCATGCTCTTCATAAGCTGAGGAGAGATGGAAGCATAAAAGGAAATCAGGTTCAGTGCGGCGCTGCACAGCTCTTATCAGACTCTTAGAAGGCTGAGGAAGGAGGATCTAAGGTTCGAGACCAGCACAAACAACCAAGCAGGACCTGCTTCAAAATAAAAAGGAGTTGGGGTATAACTTGGCGGTAGAGTAGGTGCCTAGCACTAACACTGAGTTTATCCCCAGGATAGGAAAATAGAGGGAGGGAGAGAGGGACGGAGGGACAGAGGGAGGGAGGGAGGGAGGGAGAACAGATGTTAGCTGAAGATTATCATTAGCAACTGAAGCTATTAAAATACTAGATTTCTTTAACTTCAAATAAATTGGATTCCTCACCCCTAAAGTCTTAGATATTACCAAGAGAATTCTTTAAGGGAAATTATAATATCTCTTAAAAACTGTATCTAGAGACTGGAAAAATCAGTGTATACAGAATCACAGGTAAAATTATTTTAAGATTTTCATTATTCTGTTCTCACTAATTATAATCAATAATTCAACGATTAGTTGTTATGGTCATAAAATATTTGTATATAACAAATAACAAACTGAGATGGCTTCGACAGCAGTGCAGGAATGAGTCAGACTGACTTTCCCTTTCTCATAAATGGGCCTTGGCTATGTGACCACAGTAAAACCTCTGGGAATAAAAGGTATACTTTTTAAACTTCATGGCATATGATTTGACAAAAGAAAGACTACAGAAGATGCTGTAACTGAAGCACATTCACACAGAGCAAACACCTGTGATAGTAGGAGGAGCACGGAGTCAAGCTCTTATCTCAGAACTGTTTCCATCTTGCTGAGTTGACTACCAACAAGGTCTTTAAATTTCCTGTACTTCTTTTTTCATTGAAAAATGAAAAAATTACTTTCATATTTACAGTATAATTTCCTAACTTAGAATAGTATGATACGTGAATAGGTAATAAAGAGGGAATGAAACGGCCTCTATGATCTAAGAAATTTTGGATGTGTACTATAATATTACCAAGGAGAGTAATGAAACATTATATGGGATTATGTTATAAAGACACGACTTCCACCTTGGGTATATCCTCTCAGCCTCCACTTTGTGAGTAAGCCCCGTAGAAAGGTCCATGTAAGCTTGGAGGGAGGCCTGACAACAATCACGTTAGTGAGGCAGGAAGAGACCTCTTACGAAGCCTTCAGAAGGAACTTCAAGGCCTAGTTAATACCTTGATCCAAAGCAACCCAGATAAACTGTCCCCAGACCCCAACTTAAAGAAACTGGCAAGTTTTAGAATAACCTGCTGCACAGCAATAGATAATGAATTTTTCCACTACAAAGACTTCTTTTTCTCAATTGCTATATCCCTTCAAATACTCCCAAGAGTTTTACATAAAAAGAAACAACAGTTATTAATACAGTTAGGCTAATTTTAATATAACCATCAATGTTTAGTTTTAAGAAAGCTCAATTGGAACTTCAAATATAGGTTCAAGTCTCAGTGAGGCCTTCATGTTGTATCTGTGCCAAAATCCAATTTATAATGAGATATGGTTTAGAGCTCTATAAATAAACAAAAGAGAGAGCCTGCCACTATAATTGGGCCTGCTAAGCACTGGGTCTCTTTTCATCTTGACTGCTATAGACTGTGTGTGACTGTGCAACCTTTTAATGGAACTTCTTTTGAGAAACATGATAATTCAAGGTCCTAGGCTGTAAGCAAACAGATTATTTCTCCCAAAACAAAGTCAGAAAGGCAGACAGAACACTATGTGCTCCCTTCTCTACTGCACTAACTTACTATGAACTACAAACTTCCCCTTCCAAACAAGAGACTCAGAATCAATCAGTCGGGACATACTCTGGTTTATTGCCCGTCCTCTAGAAGATGCTGACTGTGCCTTGCATGTTGAAGCATTTTCCAGTAAAGTGCTCATTTAACAGAAAAATTCTCTAATATCCAACAATTAAGTTTTTCTTTCTACAAATACCCCTTAGAATTTCTGTGGAAAGTAGATTGATCAGCTCTAGTCCAAAGCTGCCTTATTCCCAAATAAAATGATGCATGATTAAATTCTATTTGAAAACTTATATGACAGTTTACCTTGCCAAGTTGCTGTAGAAATTTCAAGTGTCTCTCTTCAAATTGTGTAGGGTCTCTGTCTTCAAAAGCACCAGAAAATCCTAAGGCACCTATTCTCATATTTGGTAGCATGTCATTTTCTGTTAATAGTTCATAATCTGTAAAAATGAAGAATGACACTATACTAAGTTGGTAAATACATTCTCAGGGTAAAACTGACAGATATTTAAGCTAAGAAGCAGAATGAGTTTGGAAAACTAAATAACACAGGTGTCCAACCCCAGCATAAACTATCTCTTTGGATCAGCATGGAGACACGGGAATAACTGACACACAGTTCACACAGCAATTTTGGAAAGGAGTCTCAGGGTTCATTTAAATCCTGAAGATAACCTGCGTTTATTCTCCAACCAGTTTTTACCTCCCAAGGTAAACTGAGGGGGAATTCATTAGCGTTCTGTTTCCTGGGTAGCAGGACTAGTCATGTCTGAAGCTCTGTCACTAGCTTGGGCTAACACCTCTTCCCAGGCGGGCCCCATAATTCCACAGAAGGAGCAGAACATCATCAGCACATCCTGACCTCAGGGGACAGCCAGACTGAAGAGGCTTTCAGCACCTCAGTTGCTATTGTGGCTTGAGAGCTTGGCTGCCAATACAACGCAGAAATATGTGGCCTGTATAACATTGCCCCCCACACAGGGAAACTCAAAGCTATTTAGATTATATTAATAGGAGCCTTTAATTATTACCCAGAGTTTCAAGACAGATTTTCAAGGGGTAAATTGCTCCAAAATAGGTAGTTTCGGTATTCATGAAGTAAGGTTTTATTCCAATTCCTGCAGTGAGAAAGGTGTGTTGCTGACTAACTATGGGACAGGCATACACTTACCTCAGCATTCTAAAGGACATAGGGACAGACAAAAATAAGTCTATCTCATATTTTTTTTTAAAAAGTCAATTATAAAATAGATGGTAACTAGAAAAATCAAAAGGGGTGATGCTGAAAATTCCATGCAGCCAAATTAACAAATGTAATCAAATAAACATGCTTCTCATTAACTGACAAACTAAATGTAATCGGATTCTAAAACTCTTGTGACATACATAGACAATAAATTTTGTTGTAGTGATATTTTGTGTTTTAACAAATAATGATTACCTGAAGATCAGAATGTGGAGCTAAACCACTAGGGACCAGGCGGTAGTAGCTCACACCTTTAATCCCAGGATTTGCGACTCCCACACCTTTGATCCCAGTACTAGGGAGGTGGAGACAGGAAGGGATATGGCTGGACATAAGAGGAATATAAGGTGGGAAGAGACGAGAGCTCAGATGCAGTCTGGAGTTGCAGTCTGAGGATGCAGTCTGACCATACAGTCTGACGATTTGTAGACAGGATCACCCCTTCAGTCTGAGGAGTCAGCAGAGGGAAAAGGTCTCTCTAGTGGCTGGCTAGACTGCTTCTCTGATATCGCGGCTTTCATCCCCTAATATATGACTCCAGGTTTTTATTATTAATACCAATTAGAATTCATGCTGCATTTCTGTGATTAAGTTTTCTTGTTCAGACAAATAAACAAGTAAATGAAATTAGGTTATGGAAGGAGAAAAGATCTATTTAAAAATACTGTCCAGTCAAGCACAACATGTATAGCATTCACATGAATGGAAGAAATGAAAGACAGGATTGCAAAATAAGAAAACAACAGAGAGAAAAAGCCAGTGATCAATGAGGTGGCCCCATCAGTACTCACCCGGAGTAAACAGGCTATTAAGATCACGGATGACAGCTCTGAAGGCAGGCCTGAAATCTGGCTCATAATCCATGCAATTGTTTATAAGGTTTGCTAATTCTGTCCACTTAGGTGCAGGAAGCTGATGCTTATCTTCATAAAACTGCAACTTCTACAATTAAAGAACCGAATGCTAAGAATGAATTCTATAGCGCTGTTATTTACCTTCTTCTCACAATCAGAAGGGTTATGAAATACCACACCATGTGAAAGAACCTTAAAGAACCAGCCTGTCCCTCCAGGCTGGACGCACTTACTCTTTGAGAGTCCAGAGCACTCAGGGGCTTGTCTCCTCCACTGCAGATTTCCCACAGAGTGGTACCAAAACTCCACTTGTCTGTTGCCAGATTTAGATTTTTAGGATTTTCAATGCATTCAGGTGGCACCCATGGTATTCTCTCCTGAAGAACTTTTAGACAGGAACAACTATAGTTAAATAAGCTCCACAAACCATTATTTTCTATGTGAATAGTTTTCAAACTTATTTGAATGATTAAGTCTTCTGTGGTTGTAGAGGACTGGTCTGGTTCATGCTTGCTAAGAGTTGGATGATCCTTGAACTCTTACTTCAGTAACTAGCTTTAACAATTAAGATCCACAAAGATTGAGTAATTCCCCCACAGTTACACCATTTTTAACAGTTGCTGGAATTAGGATCGTGTGTAATGAATTATGGATCAACTAAACTTCTCCCCATTAAACTGAAATGTCTCACCTGGCATGCCATTTTCATTACCTTCCATTAATCCTGTTTCTCTCTCACAGAAAGAAATATACAAAATTTGTCTTAAAATTGGCTCTCAATATTTAACAAATATTTACAGCATATAAGTGACACAGTACTGTCACATCATTGATGGTCAGAGGCCAGTATGACAAAGCCCAACAGGCATCAATACAGCAGACGATGATTAAATTATACCAAGATAGTCTCAGTATGGAACTGACAGACTGGGTAAGATTCATTCATGGAGTTCCCCAAACAAAGCTTCTGCAGTCCTTGACTCCACAACAAAGAACATATCTAAGGAAGGAAACTGTGGGGTAATTCTCCCTTATAGAATTCAGACACTAGGAATGAGGACATTACACCTTTTGGTAAAACAATATGGATAGTTCTCCACATAGCATGGAGATTAAAGAGTTCATTACTTTCTCTCTCCTTTACCATATAGAATTTTTTTTCTATTTTAACTTCTCATTCCAAAAAATAAATCCAAGATCTAAAACTCCAGGAAGATTTTCCTCTTGACATTACTGTCCTATATCACTGTCCTTACTGCGGTCAGCCATCAAAGTTAAGGAGCACTGGCTACAGCAGAATATTGTACAGCAGTGTGCAAATTAAGGTAGAAAACCAGGTAAGATACAACAAGCAATATGGCTTAAGTAGATAAATGTGCTTGCAGCCAGTTCAAAGATCAGAGTTCAATCCTGAGAACTCACATGGTAGGAGAGGACCAACTCCCACTAAGTAACCTTCTGACTTCCACACATGTTCTCTGGCACATGCATGCCCCCATACACACATATACACACAATAATAATTTAATAGTCTATGGTGACATGCTTAAACAAAAGAATAATTAGAAATGGTCACAATTTAGCTATAACTTAATTTAAACTATAACTTAATTTAAACAGGTAGTAGCTAAATGTCATTAGTAAGCAAGATTAATAAACTAGAATTAAAGGAAAATTTACAGTATAATTTTATGGTACCTTCCAAATAAAACTTAAGAAAGTCAAATGAGATCAGTACAGAACTTACTGTCCTTTGGTAGAACTGTAATGCTAATGCCAGGGTCACTAAGTTTGATGAAAGGTGGATTCCCTGTTTTCCTGTCTTCTTCTCTGATTAGCAGGATATTTTTGGCACACACATTCCCATGAATAAGGGATTTTTCTTCCTATTAAAGTTAAATGCACATACATTCAAACAGCAATACATAAATACATGTGCATATAATATGCCAAAAGCTACAACATAGATTTAAAGAAGACAAAAGACAGCATAGTAAATACTTGGAGGCATACTTTGAGACAATAAAAAGAAATCTTTAGTTTCTTACTTCAACTGATGCAGTATTTATACCCACACTGAAATGAGTGTTACTTTTTAAAGGAGAGATTCCAAATGATAAGCACTTCCTGGTGGTGGCTAGCAACAGGAAAGACTATTTCTAGTTCAATAAATGCACACTATATTTAGTGGGGAACTCTGGTATTCACACCGCTGTCAACACTGCACCACAGGTGTCTTCTGCTATCACAGCAGCATGATGTGCTTCTATAATTTTTGGTTAAAATTTCTAAACCCAGATGTGTTGTGGAATATTATTTTAACTGTGTAAAGATGTGTTACATTAATTTCTGCTGCTTTTGTTAACAATGCAAAGACGTGTTACATGTGTTTAAATAAAATTAACCTGGGTCAGTAGTAGGCTAAGTTAGTTGACAGGAAGTGGTAGGGAGGAACTAAGTGTAGCAAGGATTTTAAAGGGAGAGCTGAGCAGGACTCCTGGTTTTACAAGTCACAGGAAGGAGAGAAGATTAGCTACTTGTTATTCAGCCTCTCTGAGCAAGCAGAATTTCCACTCAACCTTTGCATCCTGAGTTCTACAGAGGGAAGAGATCTAGATAAAGTTTTCTTTAGAACTGTGTCTAAGAGAACAGAATTTCTGCCTGGTTGTGGCCCTTGCGGGGCTGAACTGCTGCTGGTAGCTGAGGGGTTACAACTGCCAGATTCTAACAGTTGCTTAAGGGGCAGCCACTGCATTGAATGCAAAATAACGTAAGTGATATAAAACATGGGTGTCTATGGTAGTTCCAAGAGATTGGTGGAACAGCAGCACTGTCTTTCAAAGCTGATTTACTATCTACATATATCTGTAATAATACCTTTCAACAAGTAACATTATTTTGAATGACTTAGCATTCATTCCAAGATTTACTTCTGGTTGCCAAGTTAAAATAACTATATTATTTTATGAAATAAAACAGCAAGTTTTAGTTTTTAAAAAAAAGAATACAGCAAATACTTACTAGAAAATGCATGGCCCATGCCAACTGTTTAGCCACTCCAAGTTTCCATAATATATTTATGGAATTTTTGTTTTTTTTCAGGTATGTATCCAGTGATCCAAATTTTACAAACTCTTGAACCAGAATGTCTGCATTAAAATATAAGTAATAATAAAGTTCAAGTATACATCCTATTAAAAACGTATAATTCAAAATTTCAAAATATTTGTGTTATTTGTGAATATAATCTGTAAATAAATTACAAGGAAACTTAGTGGATACACATCATTATACTTTTGTATATTTAGTTTATTCTAAACAGTAAGAGGTAGGACTCTAAACAATTTATACCTAACACAAAATTGTATATATATACCATAGTATATTTTATACAGTGCAAATATACATACTCCAGCATAACTGGAGAACCTACCTAGTGCCAATAATCAGTCACTTCAACCAGTTTCATTAATAATTCAGTCTCATTTATATGCTTTGCTCTCATAATTATAAATAAGCTTGTACTAAAAAGGGCACATGAGTTACCCATAATCTGTACTGTTATGTGCACACAAAAGCTTGTATTTGTTTTCTGTACACAAAAGCTGTAATATTCCATCCATCATTATATTATATGCTATTATAACAAGCCATATTAACTGTATTTGGCATTTTAGCTTTAAACGCCAGTTTCCTTTTTCACGGATAGAACCGAACGGACCACAAGGCTTTCAAGTTCCACAGTATTTATACTTCCATGGTTGTACTGGTACCTCCAGTAGTTAGTCCTAAATAACGATTCTCTGAGATAGGCACACCATTAACAAAGGAAAGACAGTGGCTTTACTTACTCTCTTCTCCACAGACACATACTCCATAATTCAAAACCAAATGCTTGTGAGAAAGCTGGCTCATCATGCTTGCTGCTTCAAAGAAAGACTAAGGGGAAGAGGAAACAAGATGTGAAGGATGTGTTCAGTGATGTCCGTAGGTATGCATAATTCAAAAGGATACTGACTTAAGAGAAATATTCTATGTCTTACTCTCAGTTGGACATTACATTTTTTTAGTATAGTGCCTTTCAAATGTATTCTTTTTAAATATTTACTTATTGAGACAGGGTTTCTCTGTGTAACCCTGGCTGTCCTGGAACTCACTATGTAGACCTGGCTGGCTTTGAACTTATAGAGATCTGCCTGCCTCTGCCTCCCAAGTACTGGGATTAAAGTAGTGCCCTACACCTAACTTCAAACTTATTCTTAAAATTGTGGAGGAAGATCTTTTCCCATTCTGTAGGCTGCCGTTTTGTCTTGTTCATCATGTCCTTTCCTTTACAGAAGCTTATCAGTTTCAGGAGGTCCCACTTATTAATTGTTTCTCTCAGTGTCTGTGCTGCTGGGGTTATATTTAGGAAGTGGTTCCCTGTGCCAATGCGTTCAAGTGTACTTCCCACTTTCTCTTCTTTGAGGTTCAGTGTGGCTGGCTTTATGTTGAGGTCTTTGATCCATTTGGACTTGAGTTTTGTGCATGGTGATATATATGAATCTATTTTCATTCTTCTACATGTTGATATCCAGTTATGCCAGCACCATTTGTTAAACATGCTTTCTTTTTTCATTTTATATTTTTTGCTTCTTTGTCAAAAATCAGGTGTTTGTAGGTGTATGGATTAATATCCGGTACTCACTCATAAGTGGTTTTTAAACATAAAGCAAAGAAAACCAGCCTACAAGTCACAATCCCAGAGAGCACAGACAATAATGAGGACCTTAAGAGAAACATACATGGATCTAATCTATTTGGGAAGTAGAAAAAGACAAGATCTGAGTAAAGTGGGAGCATGCGGACCATGGGAGAGGGCTAAAGGGGAGAGGAGAAGAAGGGAGGGGAGCAGAGAAAAATGTATAGCTCAATAAAATCAATAAAAAGAAATGTGGAGGAATCTATAAGCTCTGAGTATTTACGTTTAAAGGGAACAACCTCTATATGTAAAGATTTAATAATACCTATAACACAACATTGAAAATAATTTGTGCATTAGTAAGTATTTTTAAATCCTATTATTTAGGTTGGGATGATGGCCCCATGGTTAAGAGCACTGGCTGCTCTTCTAGAGGACCTGGGTTTGTTCCCAGCACCCACATAGTCACTAACAACCATGTGTAATTCCAACTTCAAGGGATCCTATTCCCTCTCCTGACATCCACAGGCACTAGGTAAACACATGGTGCACAGACATACATGCAGGCAAACACCTATGCATATAAAGTAAAAATTAATTAATTAAAAAATAAATAAACCCTAAGGATAAATTTTACAGAAAAAAAAATAAAATCCTAGAATCTTCTACAGTCTCATCATGCGTCATAGATGTTCCTTAAAAAAAAAAAATAAGGGGGCTGGAGAGATAGTTCTTCCAGAGGACCTGGGTTCAATTCCCAGCACCCACATGGCAGCTCACACTATCTGAAAATCTAGTTCCGAGGGATTTAACACCTTTATACCAATGCACATAAAATAAGTTAAATAAATCATAAAAGAAAATTTAAAAAATTAAAAGAAAATCACAATTTTGATAGAACTTGAGGAGCTGTTAAAGGATCTCTAGGGTACAGAAGGAATGAGCATGCGGCTAGTCGGTTTTCATACTATATATTTTCATCCCCGCTCTTTCTACAGCTAATCATTTTTGTTTACTATACACTGTCATTTGTCAGGCTTCTCCCTGCTCTGCGCTGACTTTTTCCCCTCTTACTCTTACCTTTTCTTCTCTCAAAGAACCTAGTCTGGCTTGGTTTGTAGATCTGTGTACCTCAGTCTCATGGGAGACAAGGCCTTCGACACTATCCTTTGAGCACTTTTTGCAATCTACCTTTGCCAAAGAGCCCTCACCCTCCCTTTCCACTCTCAGTGTCCCTCTTCCTCTTCCAGCACCATCCAGTGGTCTTAGAGTGGCTTATTTTCTTTTTCTTTCCATTCATACCCATAGGAACTAACATTTCATACATACAGTACTATCAATGTCCCATTATTTCCTAAAATGATTAGTGATTAGGGAGACTGTTTTATAGTTCAACTATTACTCTATGTTCATAGTGGGTCTATTCCTGGATAGTGACGATTGCTGAGGACAATGTTCTACACACAGGAAAAA
This sequence comes from Myodes glareolus, assembly GCF_982192425.1. NCBI lineage: Eukaryota > Metazoa > Chordata > Mammalia > Rodentia > Cricetidae > Myodes > Myodes glareolus. The sequence continues at coordinate 32,880,908 of NC_142032.1, forward strand.
ACTGAGCCTAGAGCCTAGTGCCCTGAACATCAGTCTAGCCAAGAACATTATATATGAATGAAATTGTAAAAGAATAAATACATTCTAAAACAAGTAAGGTGGGGAGCAATAGATAAAGACACCCAATGCTGATCTCTGATTTCCAAACACACCCTTACATACATGTATACATATGTCCCTCCACACAACCCCTAAAAACAGAACTTCCATATGACCCAGCTATACTGCATCTAAGAATAAATTCAAAGGACTCTATATGCTACTAGCAATAGCTACACATCTATAAACATTGTTGCTATATTCACAATAGCAAGGAAATGGAAATAGCCTAGATGCCCATCAACTAATGAATGGATAATGAAAATGTTAATACATATACACAATGAAATATCATTTAGTCATAAAGAGAAGTGAAATTATTAAGTTTGAAGGAAAAAGAATGGAACTGGGAAAAATAGTATTAAGTGTACTAACTGGGGCTCAAAAGACAAATATCACATGTTCTCTTTAATCCTATCTTCTATTTTTCATGCATGTGAATTTACATGAAGTACAGAGTTCAAGATACTAGCAAAGAGCTCAAGAGAGGGAAAGATGGGTCTGTAAGGGGCAGGGGAGTAACAATGTGTAGAAAGGGATATGCTAGAGATGAAAAGATTGAGGAGAGTAGAGATGTGGGGAGGTAGTCAATAAAAACTAACCATATGTGAAATGTCACACGTAAATCAGATAATCTGTAAGCTAATAAAAGAAAAATAAAACAAAAACCCCAAGAATTTGAACAAAGGGATCTTCTCTGTGTCGATAAAGCTGTTCCCAGAAGCCATAGGTTGTTAGGCAAATATCCCAGTGCAGGGAGCAAGCTACCTCCCTACACATGGTTGCTCAGTGAGGTCTGAGGCCCTCAGAATAATAAAGGCAATTACACTGCTACTGGTTGTGCACCAAACTCTACTATAAGAGCCATTGCTGAAGATGCCACAAGCCTTAGTCACAGGACATGGGTAAATCATGCTGCATGTTCCCTCCTGACAGCTACCCCTCACAGTGCTGGCTCCTGGGGAAAATTTGTTGTCAACAGTCTCACTCAACTATGGATCCTGTATGCAACAATACTGATCAATCAGATAATAATATCAAATGGTGCAACTGTGACAGGTCTTTTATCAGGGAAACCAACTGCTTTCTGATTAGTGTTGAGACTTGCTTCATTGGAGAAATTCATGTCTGGTACTTTAAACCTGGCCAAAAGTTTGTGACTGGGGAGGTCAGAGGCCCAAGAGGTGAAGTTACAGCTGTTTTACTAAATGAACATGATATCCCCAGCAAATTGCCCTGAAAATAACTGTTTCTGCCCACAGATTAGTGATGTTGTCCGTTTTGGTCTGAGAAGCTGCTTTTTGCAGTGGTCAGCAGTGACCACAGCAACTAATACTGAAAATAAGTGACTCTCAAGTTCTCAGTCATAAATAGGACATTTACATCACCCCTCTGTGATTGTTTGAATAAGAAATGTCCCCTGTATGGTTCTGTAACTGAACTCTAGTTGGCGGTGCTGTCTGGAAAGGTTAGAGGACCTTTAGGTGAATCTTGCTAGAGGAAGTAGGTCCTGGGGTGATCTCTGAAAGTTTATAGCTCTGTCCACACTTACTATTCTTGTCCCACCCTGCCTGTAAGAAGATGAAAAAGGCTATCAGTCAACCTCCTTCTCCTGTCGCCATGCCATGCCTCCTCTGTTATGATGGACTCTTATCCTTTTGGAATTACAAGTGAAAATAAACTCTTTTATAAACAAGTTGGTCATGGAGCTAACTGAAGCAATGGAAAGTTAACTACCATGCCCTACAAGGCCCAAGGACCACTGTAGGAGAAAGACCGGGGAAGCACGAGGAAGGGGGTATGAACACAGACTCATTCCTGACTGTCCTCGTAAACTCAAAGCAGCTATGTTTACCTGACCAGATATACACAAGATAAGGCCCCTTAGTACTTGTTCAGGGAGAAGAAGCTCAAGACTCACCACTCCCTAAGGATTTTACTGGTTGATAGGGGAGAATTTCCTTAATGGTGGAGACACAGGTAAGGTGACTAAATTTCTGTAAACAAATCCTCATGAGCCTGTAAGAGCCCTGATGACACTCATTAGGACCCCACAAACATTCAAAGACATAACAGTAGAACAGGTTTAGGTGGGAAGAGAAAGAGGATCATTAAGTGGGGAACACGAGAGCTAACAGGGACTGAACATCTGGAATATTCTATAAGTTACAAATATTTCATAATGAAACTTATTATTATACATAGTTAATAAATGCAATAAAAGCATAAATTTTATCAAGTCTCACACATGCAATGTGCCTGTGAACATACTTTATACAGTATAAGGAGATATATAAAGGATCCAATAAACATACACACCTCTGAGTAATTCCTATGTGCTTTATCCAGAACTTTCAAAACAACTTCTGTTTCATGCAGCTGCCCGTAGTCTCCAACTTCTCTTCTTACACCTTTAAAAATTTTTGTAAAAGTACCTTGGCCAAGACTTTCATTCTTTAAAAGAGAAAAAGTAAGGGGAAAGTGAATAAAGTCAGATGAAGTAAAGGAAGTACATTCAATTAACAAAACTCTTTAAAAAATGGCAAACATTTCCTTTATAAACTGAACCTAAATTTGAGGTTTGAAATTAATTCTCTATTCTTCTTCCTTAAATGGTAATTAAAATGGAAAACAAGGATTAATAAAGTATATTTTGACTCTATCTTATTTTCACATCTCCTGCAAAAGCTACAATTACACTTTTAAAGAGCTAGTATTTGCCTAAACTTGTTTACAAATGATCCTTTTCCTTTATCTTTCCTCCCAGTACAATACAAAGGTAGAACAGCACGGTGTGGGGGCAGCTCTTAGCTGTTGTCTTGGGTTCTCCCCAAACCCCTCCCACTTCTATGTCTCTTTTTCTTGTCACTATGTAGCACAGGCTAGCCTTGAACTCCGTATGCCTTGGACTCTTCATATAAAGAATAATAATACATTTTCCTGTAAAACTGCTTTTATTAACAAGTGAATAAATACATGAAAGCACCAAAGCATGAAATTAACTAGATACACATCAAGCTATAGCTACTACCACTGCCTCTAGTTCTAACATTCATTACATATCTTTCCAGAACGACTGCTGAAGGCCCGCACTCTAAGCAAGGCCGCCTGTGGTCAAATACAAGCTCTATACTTAGTACTTTACAACAGCCAAGCTCCCCAGCTCCAGGGTTTTCTGTCATGCATGAAAACCAAAGCCTTTACACTCTGGAATTCCTCTGTCCCTCTTCCTCTGCCTCTTCCCTCCCTCCAACTCCTGAGTACAGACATGACAGATACTGAAGTTTAGAACCGAGGTTTGTTGAGGTGCCGCGAGGGAAGTCATGACTGTGGCATTCTCGACAAACACGTTGCCACTGAGATACCTCTGGGCTGTCTTCTAGCTCACTCACAGTCAATAATGTGCTTCCTAAATGATCTATTAATTAAGTGGCAAGTGCAAGAGTAGATTTTTTCATGTCTATGCTTTTTTCCCTAAAATCTTGTCTTTTAAATAATACATTTTAAATTTTTTCATCTGTTTTCAATTCCTTTTTAAAGATACCTGCATTTTATGGTGTCTACTTGAAAATCACACAAAGTTATTAGAAGTCTAAGTTTGATGTCTGTTTGGTTTGATGACTCCTACTTAATCCTGGATAATTTCCCTGTACACTTCAATTTTTTAATATAAAGCTCATGCTTGGAGTTGGTTTTATCAATAGGAATCTGGAAGCCTAAATTAAAAGAACATTTCTCTTTCTTTCATTCTTTTTGGTTGTTTGGTTTTTTTTAAGACAAGGAGTCATATAGCCTAGTATAGCCTTCAGCTTTTTATGTAGCCAAGGACGGCCTGGAACTCCAGGTATGCCTGCCTGGCTCCCCCACCTGCTGGGATTATATGCCTGACTCAGAGTATGTTTTTCAAAAAGTACTCATGTGTTTCTCCCAAGCATATTTGGTACTGTCTTTACCTTTCTAGTTTAGTGTTTTTCAGATCATGTAGGTAATATAGTAAAGCCTAACTCAAAAACTCATGAACTCCCCTTTTTTCTAAGTCAATTAAAACAGACAATATTAATTTTCTTCTCCTCTGGTTAGGAGGCAAAATTTTCACATTCTATAGAATGAATGTATATTCTTCAGATCCCGGCTCTATTCAAAGGTAAATACCACTTTTAATTCCTACCCTTGAACAAACCTAGGATCAGCCTTCTTTCTTTATAATGCTTTTCATTTTAACCTCCACAATAAAAAGACTAAACTCTAGCCCTCTCATAGACCACATAATAGTCAAATCATCACCTCCTACATACTATTTTGTTTTCAGTTCCTTAAAGATAACCTACTAAATTCCTCTTGCTTGCATATGAGGGAGCCAAGACAGATGTCTTTTGTAGAAGATCTTTAACTTTTAAAATTTACAATTTAAAATTTAAAAAATATTTTTTAAGTTTCTAGAAAGAGAATATAACTCCATTATTAACTTTGCTAACTGCTCCTGCAAGACTGGCATATTTCTAGGATTTATGAAATTGATGAATTGTATAAATAAATCTTGAAATTCAAGTCAGATTTTTTATAAAGTAATTTATTTAACTTTATTTGATGTACATTGGTTTAAAGGTGTCAGATTCCCTGGAACTGGAGTTATAGACAGTTGTGAGCTGCCATGTGGGCGTTGGGAATTGAACCTGGGTCCTCTGGAAGAACAGCCGGAGCTCTTAACCACTGAGCTACCTACCCAGCCTCTCAAGTAAAACTTGATGATGTAAGCTTATAATAAAATATATAAAATATCACAGGAGTGTAATAGCAGGCAAGAGATAAAAGATATTGCTTTAAAAAAGATAAAAAACAATTACTAATATCTGTCAACTTACAAATACCAAGTCTTCGTTTCTGATTTTGTGAAATACCATTTGGTTCACATTATTATGCCTCTGTAATGTTGGTGAGATCTGAACATCAGAAATACCATTTGTTCTGAAGACAAGAAGGTTTGATTTATCTGTAAAGGAAAACACAGATATCTATGTTTCATATGGGTGGGAATCTGTATATAATCAAAGCATACCAAAAATACAAACTGCTCCAAAGCCATGACATGAGTGTGCTGTGTCTAAGAATTCTCAACAGTTGCTTAGTTACTTTAAGAGTTTTATTCCACTCTGACAGAAGAAACACATTCAAACTTACAACCACTTCTTAACAATTTTTTTTCTGGGAATTTTAAAGAAGTTATTTTAAGAGATTCCCAATCTTACTATTTTAAAAACAAGAAACTAAAATCCTAAACACAAATGAAGTATGAACTTAGAGCACACAGGAGTTGGTAGTGAGTGGCTGGCAGGCTGCAAGCATTTATCTTTAAGACACCATCATAGGCTAGAGCTTCTGGTCACTCACATGCTATACGTACCAACACACACCAGAAAAATCAACTTGCTTTCATATAACACTGCCTTTTTCCTTTTGCTACTTCTTTTCAAATCACACCCACCACATGCAATCTAAGGCTAGCCTCTCTAAAATAACTGGGGAGTTATATTACCTTTTGGCTTAGGGGGACAGCATTTAGTAAACTGGAAGATGATGCTGTCTGAGCGCACAGTTTCCATCTGGTAGCAATTCAAAAGGTCCTTAAGATTACTGAAGTTCTTCTTAGTCCCACTGAGGTTGTACTCTCTATTTTCATTCTTCATAATCAAACAGTGTTTATACTCAATAACATTTTCTCGCTATGTAAGTTTAGTTTAAAAAAAAGGGGGGGGGAGGGAAAACCACATTGGTAATCAAGCAGGTTATTTGCCCAAAGGGGATATCATAAAAAAAAACCAATGGAGTATTTAGACATTTAAACAGTAAATCCTAAAGCAGCGCCCCAAGAAGGCATCGAACCACAGAGCCATATCCCCCAGAAGGTAACACATGTGATTTCATTAGAAGAAATACCGAGCAACAACTCCATCTGTAGCGGCGCCCCCTGTCGCACACTGATGCAGCACATGCCTTTCACCAGTTCCTGCTTCCTCCTCCTCCATTCTGCGCATTGTCGCAGTCTGGTTTGATTATCAGTATTTTATTGCTAAGGCCCTTCCTAAAAGGACTAACTCCTTTCCACAGCAGAGATGCACATTCCATTGTATACTATTCTGCTTTGTAAATTATCTCTAATATGGCATTTTTAGGGTTTTTTTTTTTTGGCTTTTTGAGACAGGGTTTCTCTGTGTAGCCCTGGCTGTCCTGGAACTAGCTCTTATAGACCAGGCTGGTCTCAAACTCACAGAGATCCACCTGCCTCTGCCTCCCGAGTGCTGGGATTAAAGGCGTGCGCCGCCACTACTCAGCTCATTTTTACTTTTTTATCTGAAAACATTTGTCTTATATAATAAACTATGAAATACTTCACTCATCTTAACAATTTGATGTGCTTTTTATTACTGTATTCTTCCTACTTTGAGCCATTTATTAATCAACTGTTAGTCCTGCAAGGCAATCTCCTGTCTTTTGAATTCTAAAAGATCTTTCTGAATTAATAAGACCTTTCCCAATATTGTCTATGCTAATCACAATACTTAATTGAGTATTTTTAGTATAGTTTAAAATTTTTGTTTTCCAACAGATAATACGTTTCTGAAACATAGGCTTGTTTCATATGATCCTTAATTCCTTATCACTCTTATTAGGCACACAGGTCAAACATAAACATTTGTGTCTTTTGAGTTAATAACTTATTACCATAGACAGTCATGTTTGAGAAGATACTCTGAAGCTAGACCTGCTGGTTTATATACTGGTAAAGTGATGAGATACACCTCCTGCTTTTGTAGACAGTTCCTTCACTACATGTGCTGAATACAAGGTAGTTGCTTTTATGAAAATAACTGAGTGATAACAGCAACACCTTTTTTTCCCTTCCTTCCTCCCTCCCTCCCTCCCTCCCTTCCTTCCTTTCTTCCTTCCAAGGGTTCTCTGTGTAGCCTTGGCTATCCTGGAACTAACTAACTCTGTAGATAAGGCTGCCTCCCAAGTGCTGGGATTAAAGGTGTGCACCACCACTGCCCGTCTACTTTCTGTATTTTCAAAAAGTAAAATAAATCTGGATGTTGCTACAAATATTCTCAAGATTTAGATCTCATAACTGACTAATATTTTTAAAGATAACTACTGACAGTAAACAATATTCCATGAGATGCAAGTTCATAAGCATTTAAGAGCAAGGTTTCATTGCACTCTTACATCTAAAACATATATTAGAATACCAGGTGAAAGTACTATCATGTTTCTGTTGCTTTATGCTGTTCTGGCTAGCAACCACTTGTAGTCATCAGAAAATGTTCTTTCCACCGATTTTCTTCTACGATTTGGTAAATATTTTGTTTTTTTTTTTTATTTTGTGAGTAGACTTAAGTATACTTAATGAAATACCACTTGACACATAATACTCAAATATAAAAAATACAATATTAAATTAAAAAGACGTTATATGTCATTTACATATTTACATAAATGTTATAGATTATTTTATAGTATATGAAGGTATACTAAGCATTATTGTGCCAGTTACCATATCAAGAACTATAATTCTGAGTATTAAAAATGAACTACATCATGATGGATAAATACAGATTACACAACATGTTACTATTAATAAATATGACACACTAACCTCAACAGCAAAGGTCAGAAAGTATTTGTTAAAGTCCTTAGGGCTACACCGAAGTACATACAGTCCCGTCTGGTTCCCTGCCTTCTTTAGTTTACTAATGGCAAAATCCATTCTAAAAGTTAAGAAGAAATAATATGAATAGCAGCATGCACAATGTAACTATGACAAAAGGCCACAATAATCAAATGAAATAAAAAAAAAGTTTTCAGAAGACTCCCCTATTATGTATATTTATAAATTATTTTTCAAGGGAAAGAAACCAAATTATCGAGTTATTTTGCAATGAATTCAAAGCAATTCAATGGACAACTATATTATAAGACATGACAAACACAGTAAAACCACAAAAACTTGTTCATTTTAATGTTATGATTTTTGATTAGAAATTGAGTAATTAAGAAAACTTCATTTAACAGTGATGACAGTATATTATAAACTATTTCTCATGTCTCTTCTATCACAGAAGGACTACTACAAAAATTTCTTTCTATATTTAAAACAGTGTCAGCTCTAACTTGCAGTGACTGAAAATACTAATCTTAAAATTTGTTATGTGGGAGCAGGGAATGGTGGCGCATGCCTTTAATTCCAGCACTAGGGAGTCAGAGATAGGCAGATTTCTGTGAGTTCGAGGTTACCCTGGTCTACAAAGCAAATTCCAGGACAATCACAGCTGTTAGAGAAACCCGGTCTTGAAAAAAAATTACCATATGCAAAAACAAAACAACAACAAAACTTTGCTATGTGCACAAAATTTGAAGATGCAGAATTTGAAAGCAAGATGTAATTTATATAAAAATAAACTCTGCAAAGGTGTGGGTCATGGAGTAGTTGTCCTGATGTTACTACCAAGCTGAAACAACAAGAGTCACCTGGGAATAGGGAGGAAGGAGAAAAACAGGGCATGCAGTACAGAAGAGAGGTACAAGCCTCATGGAAGGAAGTAGATTAAAATACAGCTTAATTAAATCATAAAAACTAGTTCAAAAAAATCCTGAGCAAAGGCTGAGCTTATATAATTAATAATAAGTTTCCATGTAGTTATCTGTGAGCTGGTGCCCACAGAAGAGTCCGTCTACAGGTGACGGCCTGGAAGTCTAACTCAGCCTTTTTCTCCCCAAGCTGCTTCTACTTAGCAACAGAAAGAAAACTAGACCAGAAATTCTTAGCCATGTGTAGGTATATAAAGGTAAAGAAACTAAGACGTAAGGAAACATAAAAAAAAAAAAACAAACCTATCTTTAACAAGAAGTCCAAACAATGAACCGATTGAGCACTGTGGAGTTCCACTGCACAGCACTATCCCTGAAAGACAGGTATAATGCATGCTTTGTGTTTAAGCTTCAATAGAGGTTGAACTACTCAAAAATAACGTCAAATTTCAAATTTAGCACCGAGGCTCCTTCACAGAACTCCAAAGTCAGCACAACACAATGGAGAGTGGTTTAATTTGTTTGCTTCCAGTGCTAGAGTGACTGAGTACTGCGCTACAGCCCTAGACACCAGTTTTTAAATACAATTTCGGATGAACAGCTCATCACACCAAGAATGTGGAATCTTCAGAGGAGGAGGGCTGTACATTTACTTCAGAAAAATTCATCTCGCTCTGGAGACCAAGACATATCAAGTGTTTTCCTATATACGTAGAATTCTTCCTTTAGATTCTCTGTCTTCCTGCCATGAGAGAAGGTCTCTCACTGAGACCAGGTGCTTTCAGCTGTGCGGTGGCCCGAAAGCTCTCAGGCTGTGCCTGTCTCTGCTCTTTAATGTTAGAATCACAGGCACATACAGCTATGCCTGGAATTCAAACTCAGGTCCTTGTGCTTGCAAAGCAAGTGCTCTTACCCACCAAGTCAGTTCCCAAAATGTCCTTGTGAACGTGGTTACTCACGAGATGGGGCCATGGCAGTTGCTGTGCATGTTCTCCAGCACAGACGGAGGGGCCACCTCCTTACAGAGGTAATGGTGTGCATCTGCAGTGAGTCGGTAATAGCCATCAATCAAGGACACAAATGACAGGGCTTCTCTTAACGAGCTAAGCTCTATTTCCTAATTAGAAAAGAAACCACATCATTAAAAATAAATCAAGTTCTAATTGTTCAAATCTTTCATAACTTCCAATTATCCAGCCTGATCTAACAAATTCTTATGTCTGATCCTTAGGGCCCTCCCAAATATGGACTCAAAACATCTTCTCAGTTACAGTCACCCAACATCCATAATTTAACTATAATCCTCAATGACCCTGCTAGACTCAATTAGAAATGTGATCTATATAAAGGTTAAAATTAATTATAATTATGAACATTTATTTTTATATACTTCTCAGGTTAACATACATGTACTAGAAACTAAAATGTTAGGATATGGAACTATGCTGTGATTTTTATTAAAATACATATTTATGAACATTCAATCAGTCAAAATGTGACACTTTACCTAATAGAAAACCACATACACATATTTTAAAAGTATTTTCATATATCAAAATAGCCAATATAATTGAATAATATAAAAATAAAGCTCAACTTATAGCAGTAAGAAAAATGTAGCATGTTGAGTTAAACTTAACCAAAAACTTGATCATCAAAAGTTTCAAAATACTTTTTTACAATGCAACACATTTTCTAAATACACAGAAAATGAACTATGTTCTTGGATAAGGAAATTCAAAATCATATAAATATAAATATATATCCTAAACTGGGCACAGTGGCGCACACCTTTAATTTCAGCACTTGGGAGGCAGAGGCAGGTGGATCTGAGCTCCAGGACAGCCAAAGCTATAGTAAGACCCTATCTCAGAAAAAAATAAAAACAAAATAAAACAACAAAAATCCTAAATGAATTTCTAAATTGCCACAATCTCAAGGAGAATGCCAGCAGGCACTACAGCTGATATATATACAGGAAAACAAGACAAATATGGTATTCAAAACATCAACATAAGAAAATGATGACTCCAAGGGCAACAGGAAGGCTTCCACCTGCCTCCCGCCTCTCACCTAATCTCACAGACTGCTGAAGTCTGAAAACGAGGGGATTAAGTGCAACCCAGAATTGGCAAAAGATAATAAGTAACTGGGTCTTTCTATTATAGTATGCATAAATATTTGTAATAAGACTGTTGATATACTTACAAAAATCTGCACACAATAAGATGTTTGCTGGGCTGGTATTTTTTTGATCATACTATAACTAGAATGCATAAGTAACTCTAAAATACTTCTGAAAAATTCTAAAATGTAACCACTTCTTATGCATAATACAAACTTACCAAAATTTTACCATCTTGCTTATGGATAGTTACAATTCTACTTTCATTTGAGCATTCCTGGTTTGCTTGCTTAATACTGACATCAATAATATCAGGAAAATCACAATATAACTGTAAATCCTGTAATCAAGAGTATTTAAACACTTACAATGCCATTTCAAACAAGGATTAAAAGGTGAGATACAATTCTTTAAAGAGATTTGATAGCAATGTATAGACATTAAAGGGATTACATGCCCTAAAAACTGAATCCTATGACTATTTATCTATCTTTCTTTGACTTAAAAATGAGAACATTAAAGTATGACAGGAACTTCATGTGATATAGAACTTTACCCACTTAATATTAAAGAGAACAACTGTCAGAAAATTGGAGAATTATTAACTGTGATAAAAAAAATTTAATAATAAATCTCTCAAACAATATATATGACTGATACATGTGAAAAACTTAAACATTGCAAAGAAAATATAATAAAACTAATTATATTATCGAAATCAGTTAAAGTTTTCATTTAGCTTTATGATTGTGCTTAAATGTCAATGACAGTGAAAGAACAAAAGAAACCAAGTTAACTTAAAATCACTTAGACAATTCAATCCTTTTCAGAAACTGTAATAAAGTCATTACTAACTTTTGTCACAAATTAAATAAAACATTTAAGAACTACAGTTACAACTTTGATGACTTTACACAAATAAAATTCCTATCAGCAGAAAAAAAATCAAGAATATATTCAAAGAACTAAATTTAGTTTGCTTTTACAGCCATTGTACTTAACACAAAAGAACAAGAACGTATCATTAAGGATTACCTGTTCTGCCAGTGTCTCACTTTCTTTATGTCTCCCTCTTGACCACTGAATTCCACCGTTTCCAGTTATTATAATGGTTGCAAAAATCTCCTCACCTGAAGGACCTCTTGCAGATTCTTTTACTTCAAATTGCTCTGTGTAGAAGGCAGACTGTAGGGTTTCCAAGTTTATAAGATACTTAAGTTTCAGGTTTCTGGCAGTGGCTTTGCATTGACTGAACTGCTGAATGAATCTGCGAAATCTGTACCTTATTCGCTTCCGGGTTAAAATATGATAGTCTTGGATCTTTGCTCTGACACACTTTGGTAAGAATGTTTTGTAGCTAGAAATAACGAGCAAACGCAAAAAACTGAAGAGATTAATTCCTACCTTCTCCCACAATAAGCATGCTCTACAGTCAAGACAAACAAGCTGATGTAACACCGTCTGAGACACATGCAGAACCCTTCATCTGATACTCAGATATCCTGAGTGACAGCAGAGTTTACAATAGAACATATTAATTTTATAATTATCCCTTCAAATATTTCTTCCAATATCCTAAACTTAGTCTTTTCAAAACAAGTAAAACAAATAATGAATACCTGTGATATTCCGTACAACAACTCAATTTCTTCCTACTGAGGGCTATGCTAAGATAAAGTACACCTCCACAACTTTTTATTGAAGTTCTGAGTATGTGCAGGACATGCAGAAGAGGACATATGTGTGCTGGTGTACTTGCTGTGTGCATCCTCAAGTGGGGATCAGAAGTCAAGGTAGGTGTCTTTATCACTCCCCTCTCATTTAGTTTTAATTTAAAAAATATTTTATTATTCTGTATGCACTGATATTTTGCCTGCATGTACTTCACCTTCACGCAGTGCCTGCAGAGGCCAGCATCAGATACTCTTGGACCAGGGTTACAACTGGTTGTGAGCCATTATGTGGGTGCCGGTAAACAAACTGGGTCCTCTGGAAAAGCAGCCAGTGCTTTTAATTGCTGAGACATCTATCCAGACCCTAATTAAAATTTTTATTTAACATTATTGTGGGTTTGTGAATGATCTATGTGGGGGCCTGCTGTCACAGCACTTGCCTGGAGGTCAGAGGACAGCCCTGTGGAGTCAGTTTTTTCCCTTTTACCTTCATGTAGACTTCAGGATCAAACTCAGGTCACCAGCCTGGTGTGGCAAGAACCTTTACCAGATAAGCCATCTCTCTAGCCGCATCTACCTTATTTTATGAGACACAGTCCCTTACTGAACCCGGACCTGTCTCACTGTGTCGACTGCAGCCCCCTGAGATCTGTCTCCACCTGCCCAACACTGCAGTTACAGACGCGCATCAGAACCTCACGTGGCTCTGGAGATGTGCACTCGGGTCGCTGTGGCTATGCAGTGAGTACTTCTACCCACTGAGCCTTGGCCTAGCCTCACTATTTCTTATTATGTACCCAAAATGTATGGGTAAACACTGAAAATACAAGTAAATTATATAAAATATCTACGTCTCTACACTTGTTATGTATGGATATAAAAAAGGAGATTACCTGACAGAGTTATAGACAGCCAGTGGAGTTTGGCCCTTCTCTTTGGCTATTCTCATCATATCTAGCACTGCCATCCCAAGACACTCTTCCTGAGTTTCATGGGTCACAGGCACTTTTATCCACCCATGCACAAAATCATGCCGCCACTGAAAAAAATGATAAGGAAGTGTCTCAAGTTTCACTATCACATTTAATTATGTTATATCCTATAAATTAACTTTTAAAATATGCATTTAGTCATAAATCAACCTCTACTTTTATTTGTGGTAAATCATTTCACCACAAAATATTGGGAAAGGTTCATGTACAAACAGAAACTGACTTAAGTTGGGTTCACAGCCTATCTCAGTTTATATTTTAAAGTTTTACCTCAAGAACATAAAAATACCTAAACTAAAATAAATATTAATTAACCAAATGTACACTGATTTTAATTCATCCTGAAGACATTGTACTAGACTTTTTGTGGAATATAAAGAAACAAAGCATTTGGTCTCAAGCCATAAAAAAAAAAAAAGAAAAAAACCCCAAAATTTTCCTAGGAAGGTAAACAGAAAAGCAGATCATTACAATGCCAGGTAATATAATATGAAGTACCACACAACAGCTACTTTAGGAACCTTAGAGACAGTTAAATTGTATATGGTTAGTATAATTAATTAGTAGGTTTCGTGGAAGAACTAAAACTTCATGTGTTTTTTTTTTTAAATGATGAAGACATTGTTGGTGGACAAAAACCAGAACAAAGTCATAGAAAGAATGAGACAAAAAGAAAGAACAGGAGACACTCAGAAATTTGAACGAGGGACTGGAGAGATGGCTCAGAGGTTAAGAGCACTGACTGTTCTTCCAGAGGTCCTGAGTTCAATTCCCAGCAACCACATGGTGGCTCACACCCATCCGTAATGAGATCTGGCCTGCAGGCATGGAGGCTGAACACTGTGTACATGATAGATAGATAGACAGACAGACAGACAGACAGACAGACAGATAGATAGAAAGAAATTTAAATGAGTAGTTTGCCTGGGAGCAGGCTTGAATGACTTGATACTAGAGGCAGGGGAAATTTTTTGTCTTAATTTGTTTCATTTTTCAAAGCATTTGTCTCACCATGTCTCTTTCCCTGCTAGGATAGCAAGAAATAGTAGATGTGCTTGGAGAAAAAAAGCTGTACTAAGAATATATGGCTTAGATAGATGACAACAGAGATCTGCTACAAGAAATGATGACATTACAAGTCAACATATAAGAAGTAAAGAAATGAGAAAACTAAGAGGGTGGAAGATAGCTCAACGCCACAAGTGCCTGCTGTACAAGCCCCAGGGCCCACATGAAAAGTCAAGTGCAGAGGCACCTGCCTCACGCTAGTGTTGAAGAGGAGACAGGATCATCTCTGGAGCCTAACAGAAGCCATTCTAACCAACTGGTGAGTTCCAGATGCAATGAAAGACACACACCTCAAGGTACAAGGTGAAAATGACTGAGAAGATCAGATGTCAACTCCTGGTCTCTACATACATATGTACACACACATGGAGAAGGAGGCAGGGGAAGATGAAGAATGAATGGAGCATGTCCAAGTGCTAAGGCATGTGTGTGCAGGGCAGAGGAAAGCTTTCAGGATTGGCTCCCTCCTTCCCCCATGGAGAACTGAGGATCAAATTCAGGTCATCAAACTTGTCAGCAAGTGCCTTTCCACACAGAGCCATCTAACCAGTCCTATTTTTGCTCAATTTTAAACATATTTCATTACACTTGAAATTGGCAAGTTATTCTCCTTAACTAAGATCTGTGAAGAACTAACTATTTGCTCTGTAAGAGCATAGGTTTGTTCTGTTACCACATAAAACCATTAGGTAATTAAGTTCTTCTCATCAGGAAATTCTATGACAACCATAACCAAAAGAAAATAAATTTATGGAAAACTAGTGGGAATAACTACTAATGAATTAACCAACAAATAGCCATTGGAAAAAAGTTACAAATCAGTCTCAAATGTCAAAATGACTTAAGCCAGCATCAATTAAAATCACATTATGTGCCTACCAAAATTATATTTCACCAAATTCATTAAAGTAAAAGTTCTTCCCCCTTTTGATAAACTGCATTTTACCCAAGAAATTCTGTACCTGCATTGGCCAGACAAATAAAAAAGCTGCCCCAATAGTGGAATGCCAACCTTGAAGATATTGTGCTAAGTAAAATAAGCCAGACACACAAAAAAGGGCAAATACTGTATAATGCCATCTGTATACACAAGGTACTAAGATGAACAAACCTTTGACCCCACAGGAATGGTGAACTGTTAGGGTGGGGAGAAGTGGAGAGTTATTATTTAAGGGTATGAAGATGAACTCTGTTCTGGAGATGGATGGTAGTTACGGCTGGGAGGTAGTCAATGTGATTAATGACCTGAACTAAAAACGGCACGCTTTAAAGATTGTGTTATATACATTTTTACCATGATGAAAAAAACTTGATGATTCCACATCCACAAAGAGAATTATTTTTCAGTTTTTTGTTTATAGACTTAACAGATTTTACAGGACTAGAAATGGGAGCCATGAAGCTGTACTCTTCGCTCTGCTGCTATCAAGTCTCACTGGAAGTCCTTAGCCTGACACACTAGGAACAGACTAAAGAAACTAGACACTGCTTTAACTTCTGTCCATGCTATTCTAGCAACCCAGGAAAACAAAGTAACTTAATAAGAAAATATTTCAAGCCAGGCAGCAGTGACGCACGCCTTTAATCCCAGCACTTGGGAGGCAAAGGCAGCCAGATCTCTGTGAGTTCGAGGCCAGCCTGGTCTACAAGAGGCAGTTCCAGGACAGGCTCCAAAGCTACAGAGAAACCCTGTCTCGAAAAACCAAACGAAGAAAAAAAAAAGAAAGAAAAACAAGAAAATATTTCAACTGCTGTTTAATTCAAGGTACTAGTAATAGAATATGCCATTATAAAATATTCAAATCACACTACAGGAGTGTATACAGTTAGAACACTGACTGACTGACTGACAGCTAAACTCACTCTCTAAGAATCAACATGTGGACGCCCTCTCAACTAGAAGAGCCTACCAACTATCACAGCTCCCTTTCTTTCTATCCTTTTTGATTTTTCAAGACTTTGCTTCTCTGTTTAACAGCTCTGGCTGTCCTGGAACTCATTCTGTAGACCAGGCTGGCCTCAAGTTCACTGAGATCTGCCTGCTCTGCCTCCTGAGTGCTGGGATTAAAGTTGTGTGCCACTATCACCCAGCATGTTACTTCCTCCTGTTACATTTTACTGCCTACTATTTAAACCTGAAACTATTTTTTAAAAGCTCAAAGAAATTTTGCCATCTAATAATGACCATATGAATCATGTTGTCAAATTTATTCTACATTTTCCCCAAAATCCTTAAAATGACTTAAATTCTAAAAGAAAAAGAAAGTTATTTCAAGGGGGTCAACTTAAGGAATCATTATAAAATACATTTATAAATCATGAAATCAAAAATTATTATTAAATAGACTACCCTTTTATCTCTCTAAACATGGAGCACGTTAGAATTATAGTCTTCCCACGTGACACTTACTTACCCTACTTAAGATATACTACACAGGAAGGTATTTCCACATTAATACACAAAAAAGATTAATATAATTATACCTGAGCAAAAAGGTAAGACATGACAAAGTCATCAAGAAGAGGAACTTCAGCCCCATGAGACACTCCGTATCTATAGGTTCTATTGCTGCCACTGCAATACCAGTGAGGAAAGTAAAATCTGTAAGACAATTGAAACATCTGTCAGCCTCCAGAGTTCAAGCACTAACCACAGGCATTTACCTAACCTCAACATTCTCAAAGTTATTAATGCAATGCTAAAAAACACAAACAGTAGTGTTGAATACAGGTTGTGAGCAGAAGGATTTCTGAACAATAGCATGAGAATAAAGTAAGCAGAAAATACAAGAAACACAGTAAAGCACAGTGGAGCACATCTGTAATCCCAACACCCAGGAAGCTAAGGCAAGAGCTTAAGGTTGGGTATCCTGGGTAACCTAGAATAATACTGCTTCCATAAGTAAAGGAAAGACCAAACAACAGGAGCAGCAGCAAATGAAACATAGTAACTATAAAATCAACATACAGCCTACTTTGGTGCAATATACAATAAGAATATAGAAGCGGCAGCAATTAAGGAAGCGAGAGAAATACTGTCATAAAAGTCAGCAAAAACTGAAGTTCAGTAACATTAATAGACACATCCGAAAATGCAATTTCCTGTGTAAACAATTTGTCCTTCTTTTAGGCAACTGAATACTAAAATTTGTCTTTCAAAGAAAGATGTTTACTTTGAAAGTAAAAGCTCTAAAGGAGCTGGAGAGATGGCTCAGCAGTTAAAAACACTGCTCTTCTAAAAGTTCTGGGTTCAAATCCCAGCACCCACAAGACAGCTCACAACTCTCTATAACTCCTAAGTCTCACACAGACATACATGCAGGCAAAACACTAATGTACATAAAATAATAAATAAAATATATATAAATAAATATATATACATACATATATATATAAAGTAAAGGCTTTGAGATGTGATTCATCTATATAAAGCTTGGCCATTTAATGTGCCTAGTTATTTGTAGTATTCAATGTAGTACCAACATTACCACAATTTAATTTTACGTTTTGATTATATCTCCACAATCATTAGCAATAACACCAAGATACCTTTTTACAAAATCTATTCTACTCATTTGATATTCAAAATAATGATTTGATATGTTGTCTTTTTTAATCTGACTTAATTTACTTAGCATTATATTTTTAAGTTTCATCCACTTTATAGCATATAGGTATTTCATTATTTTCTTCGAATGACTTAATACTAGATTGTGCAACTTATCATATTTTATTTTTCCCTTAATCACTTGAAAAGCATTTGAATTGTTCCTGTTTTATGATACTGTAACTAACACTCTGTGAACAGTGTTTTTGTGGGTGCATGTTACCTGTAGGGGAAATGGTCAATCTTTTTCCAAAGTGACAACACCATTTCCTATTCTGGCCAACACTGAAGGAGCATTCTAATTAGTACAAATAATTTCCAACATTTATTATTCTGTGCCCTTTCTGCTTTTACCATCTTAGTGGATAAGTTGTTAACACACTGTGTATTCTACTTACACTTCTCAAGAGACTAATGATGTTGAATATCTTTTCAAACACCTATTGGCTATATGAAAAGTCATTTGCCTTGAACTTGATATCCAAGATGGTTCGGTACACCACGGATACTGAAGAATAGTTATAGTCTCATTCTTTATATTTTTCAAGTTAAGTGTCTAATTTACCCTGGTTGGTTTATTTATTTATTTATTTATTTATTTTGTCAACGACATAAGCTAGTCATCTGGGAAAAGAAATGTCAACTAAGGAACTGCCTCCATAAGATTGGTTTGTAGTTAAATAATTTCTGATTAATGATTGATGTGGGAGGGCCTAGCCCACTGTGGATGGTACTGCCCTTGGGCAGGTAGGGCCTAGGCTGTCTGAAAAACATAGCTGACCAAGCCAGGAAGCAGACTTTCTCCATGACCTCTGCATCAGCTCCTGACTCCAGGTTCCTCCTTTGAGTTTCTTCCCTTACTTCCTTTCATGATGGACTGTAAGCTGTAGGAAGAAATAAACCCTTTCCTCACCCAGGTTTCTTTTGGTCATGGTGTGTCTATCACAGCACTAGGAAAGCAAACTCTGATACCCATATTGTTTCTTATTTTATCTCATTTAGATTATTCTCAAATAGTTAAAGCTCTAAAATTATTTTATAAAAGCTTTGTTATTTTGTGACAGATATAGGAGGGCCTTCTGTCTATGTGCTACTTTCATTGGTCAAATAAAGAGACTGCCTTGGTCTTTGATAGGACAGCAGCTTAGATAGGCGGAGTAGACAGAACAGAAAGCTGGGAGAAAGAAGCAGAGTCAGGCAGACGCCATGAAGTTCTGGCCTGAGATGGACATAGGTTAGAATCTTCCCGGTAAGCCACAACCTCATGGTGACATACAGATTATTAGAAATGGGTTGAATCAATATGTAAGAGCTAGCCAATAAGAGGTTAGAACAAACGGGCCAGCCAGTGTTTAAATGAATACAGTTTCCGTGTAATTATTTCAGGTAAAGCTAGCTGGGAGCCGGATGGCGGGAAGCAGTCTGCCACTCCTTTTACAGTGACAACTGGCCACTTGTATGTAAGAATGCCATTGCTTTTTTTCTTTTTTTTAAATGACTTATTAATATTTATTTTGTGTATGGGCCAGAAGAGGGCATCAGATCCCCTGGAACTGGAGTTACAGACATTTGTGAGCTGCCATGTGGGTGTTATAAATGGAATCTGGGTCCTCTGGAAGAGCAGCCAGTGCTGTAAAGCACTGAGCCGTCGCTCTAGGCCACTCCACTGTTCTATGCTCACTATTCATATGCTTAGTATTTAGACACTGAACTCTTTTACTAATGTCTTACCTAAAATTTTACATAAAAATGATGCTTACACACAGTAAAAATTATACTTTAAAAAAGGAAAACTCAAGCACATGCATCTACATATTTTATACAGGAGGAGAAAATAAGTAATGAAATATGAAAATTTATTAAGAACTTATGATCTCATTTATCAAGAACTCGTCAAGTACTAATGATGTTGCTACACTCCCTCACATGCAGCCTGGGTTTGACTTATGTTATCTCTTTGAGGGACATGAGAGGTGGTTAGAAAGCAATTTGTGAAGCAAACAAGGTGTGAGTTTGAACTCTGACGCTTTTTCCAAGCTATAAGACTAAGTATGAGTAATATGTCACAGTATCAGATTCTTTATATTTTACAGGGACTTCTTAATATTTCATTAAGTCATAAGAAAATTAAGTAACATGTAAGTACTTGATTAATTGTAACTGTTTGTAAGATCAAAATTACTTCTTTGTTACCTCCTTTAATACAGAAAAATCTGGATATTTACTTTTCTGAACATTGATATTTCACACTGCCATAAAACACCAAGTTATCTTACAAACAAAAAACTTTGAAACTTTAAAAACTTACTTGTAAAGACGAGATGCAAGCTTGTATTTTATTGCACACACATTACCTTTCCTGGGAAACTAGCAATATTCCAAATACAAGCCATTTTCATCTGTTCTTTTTTATCCTTAATTATAATCAAGTAATAAAATGGCATCCCAACAGAAGAAAACATCACAGCTATCACATTATATGGCTAACAATTTCTCCTATTTTGACTTTTTATTAACATACAAATTACTTAATATAATAAAGTACCTTATTCTGTAGAGTATATTATGCCTGGTTGACTCATCTATGTGGAAGACATGGTTGGGTGGATACCAGATTCTTTCTGTTTCACTCATTAAAGCAAACATATTATGATACACAGGTGTAATACCTAGAAATGAAGCATAAAAGGGACTGATAACAGATAGCTAGCAGAACATTTACATAACATGCATAATCCGTCATGATGTAACACATAGAACTGAAACATAAGGGACTGAGTGCAGACAGCTAACAGAGCATTACATAACAGAATCTGTCACGGAGGCTTGGTGACAGCTCTCACAGTCAGCAGGATCTACTGTGGGAAAACACACCTTAAAACTAATTTTTTAATCAAATACCCCTTTCACTATATTGCATGGAGATAAAAAAAATACACTTTATCCAGCTTTTAATTGTCTTCTAAAGAGAGTTTCCAAGTTCCTCCTAACCCCTGGAAAAAATACATTGTATAAATATGAACATGTATGTTTTCATTGATAGTGATTATCAAACACTGAGATAATAACAAGTCACTGGATACTTTTAAAGGAATAAAACATTTTTATATTAAAATAAAACTAGGTGGTGGTGGCGGTACACACTTTAATCCCAGCACTTGGGGGGCAGAGGCAGGTGGATGT
Organism: Myodes glareolus; assembly: GCF_982192425.1. NCBI lineage: Eukaryota > Metazoa > Chordata > Mammalia > Rodentia > Cricetidae > Myodes > Myodes glareolus. The sequence goes on from NC_142032.1 coordinate 32,902,238, forward strand.
CTTAGTTCAAGGCCAGTCTGGTCTACAAAGTGAGTTCTTGGACAGCCAGGAATACACAGAGAAACTCTGTCTCCAAACCCGATGATGATGATGATGATGGTGATGGTGATGATGATGATGAGGAGGAGGAGGAGGATGAGTGCATACCGTGCTTGCAAAGGACCCAAGATTCATGCTAACACTCACACTGAGTAGCTCAAAACCACCTTAACTCTAGCTCCAGCAAGATCTGATATCTCTGACCCTCTCAAGCACCTGCAAACATGAGTGCACACGCGAGTGCGTGAGCACACCTACTCTCTCTCTCACACACACACACACACACACACACACACGTCTCAAAAGTGAAAGTTAATAAAGCAAATTAAATAAAAATAGCAAATGTTTATTTTCTTTAGTGATTAACAAAATTAACATAATAAGCCATTGTCAATCGGACGAAGAATAAAAATAGGCACAAGCAATTTTTAAACAACATAATTAAAATCTAATTAAAAGACAAAGTGTTAGATGAACATAACACTAATAAATTTGAAAAGATGCGTAATTTGCAGAAAAATAAAACTTTTAAAAAGATGTAAAAGTATTAAATAAACAAAAAATTAAATACTAAAGACATAATCTACCTAATTTTCTTTTTTATTTATTTTTATTTTCTGAACATTGGTGTTTTCCTACATTATATCTGTATGAGGGTATTAGAACCTCTAGAACTGGAGCTACAGACAGTTGTGAGATGCATGTGGGTGCTGGGAGTTGAACCCAGGTCCTCTGGAAGAGCAGTCAGTGTTCTTAACAACTGAGCCATCTTTCCAGTCCCTACCTACATGTTTCACTGAAAAATAAAGGTAGATGAGAATAAAAGGAAAATTAGGGAAAGAAAGAAAAAAAATCCAGTTCAAAAGTTACATGTAAGTGCAACCTAAAACCAAAAGCAGTGCCATCCAGTACAGCAGAGAAGTGGCACGCTTTACGTTTAGGAGATTGTGCTTGCAGACAGACATATTAAAAAGTGATAGTTTGGCAGTACTCCATATCAGAGGAGATGTAGTCAGCAATGGAGCTTATGGAGTTCAATTCAGCTAACAGCAAAGCTATAGACGAGCAAACCCTGGAGAGACTAGGTCCTGGGGAAACTGTCTCCAGAAAGCCCCTTACTTTTGCTGTGCTTCCTCCTGCTTAGGCTGTTGTGTTCCTGTTCTGTGTGGCACGGTTTGATTCCTATGAGAACGGATCCCACTGTATCTAGTATACTGTGACTGTTTCTTGGGAAGATCCCACTCCTCACTGGGCAATTTACTTGCACATCCAAATGAAGATGGCTTTTATAAGAACTTAGATGAAAACCAATGATTCAACAGAACTTTCTGGGTCAGCCTAAAAGATACAAGTGGTTAAGAGAGTAAAGATGATTAGGGAAATGGTATAAATTATTCTGCCAATTGCTCCAACAAGAGATACAAAAAAGACAAAAATAGGTTAAAAGTTACTTTCTCCTTTGTTAGATATGAAATTTGCAGAAGATGAAAAATAAGAACAAGGAAGTTTCACGCATTACAGACCCATGAATTCTACTCCTAGGGAGTATTGTTTTAACGTGTGTGACTTTTGTTTATGCTGCCATTTGTTTAACTCTGTGAAGCTGTGATTCTTTGCTTGTCTAAAACACCTGATGGTCTAATAAAGAGCTGAACGGCCAATAGTGAGGAAGGTGCAAGGACAGGCAGGGCTGGCAGACAGAGTATAAATAAAAGGAGAAACGAGGAAGAGGAGGAGTAAAAGACCAAGAAGAAAGGACATAGGGAGCCAGACACCCAGCTACACAGTAAGCCACGGAGAAAAGAGTAAAAGTAAGAAATACAGAAGTAAGAAAAGGAAAATGTCCAGAGGCAAAAGGTATTAAGGATAATTTAAAGTTAAGAAAAGCTGGCAGGAAACAAGTCAAGCTAAGGCCAGGCATTAATAAGTAAGAATTAGTCTCCATGTGATTTACTTGGAAGCTGGTGGCAGGACCCCCCAAAGAGTAAAAAAACAAAAAGAGTAAAGATAAAAACAAACAACAACATTCACCTGAGGAAAAACAGACTAGCAATCAAAGAAAGCAAGTACACCCAAGGTGAGGCCTGAGCTCCTTGGTCATGTAGCTTGCAGAATTAATCGCAGGTTTTGGTATGCACCTTGGAAAAAACAAAATTGTGAAAGGAAATTAAATGACTCAATTGTGTGTAAAGAAAAATAGATGGTTAGCTGACTACTTGTTTATAAAATTCTGTATAATAGAACTAGAACAGTAATCTGCTACACTGAAACCACAAGAACAGCTGCCTGCCAGTACAAAGGAACTGGCTGAAATATACTTGGCTTGCTTAAAATTTTGTTAATCAATTATAAAAGAATAAAAACGTCATGGTGGGAAAAAAATGTCATGGTGGGAAAATTAATACAAAGAAAAATGTTTAACTACTTGTAGGCTTCTAAGGAAAAACTCAATGTGATTTCTTCTTAGGTAAAGATTTTAATTTGTTCTTGGAAAATACATAACCTGTAGTTGTGAGGTAATCTTTTCTTGCATAGAAATCTTTGTCTTAGATGGTATAAAAGGGATAAAGAAAAATAAAGAAACAGAACAAGCAGCAGAAAGAATTATAAAAGAATAGTAAGTCTCCTACGTATATGCAGTTTTGCTGACCTGATGAGAGCTGGTCCTCTCAGCAGAGTATCTAGCAAACCTAATCTATAAATATCTCGTTAAAAAATCACAACAAAGATCAATGTTCATTTATCACAGGATTCCAGATAAAGCTAAATTAGAAAATTCAATCAGCTAGGCAATGGTGGCATATGCCTTTAAAACCCAGCAGACACAGGTGGATCTATAAGTTCCAGGCCAACCAGGGTTACATAGAGAAACCCTGTCTCAAAAAACAAACAAAATAAAAAACAAGTAAAGGAAACAAAGAAAATTCTATCAATATATCAAAATATCATTATAGAAATCTAAAGTAAAATAGCAAAATAACAAATTCTAAAAGTACACTGGTTTGTACTTTATTTCTTAAATATTACTTGAACTATTCATGATTTTAAAAATGAAAACATTATTCCTAGTAAAGCAAATCCACGTGACTAACAAGAGGCAATTCCTAATCTTGATGGAAGCACAAATGAATCCTACACGCCAGCACTTTACACATTCAGCAGAATCGAGACCTCTGCGGTGAGCAGCACCGTGATTGTAGCTGTTACAGTTTTGCTAGAAATACAAACTGGTACAGCTTTTGAGAAATGAGTCGTAGTTTGAGGAATTTATAAAATGTTTAAACACTGCAACCTAGAACTTTCTCCTATGTACTCTTAAAGAAACAGGATGGTAGTAACAAAGTTAAGATAGAAATTTTAGGCAGAAGGAAACCTATGGCAGTATGGCCCATGCTTTGGATTGTTAGGAAGTTCGACAAAACAATGGAAATAAAAGTCACTGGCTAAGTAGCTTTTTCTCAATTTTTAAAAGAAAAACAAGGTGCACATTGAGTATCAATTTCCTAAAATTACCTCAAAATCCTAAAGTTGTGAGCTGGACGGTGGTGGTGCATGCCTTTAATCCCAGCACTTGGGAGGCAGAGGCTGGTGGATCTCTGTGAGTTCAAGGCCAGCCTGGTCTACAAGAGTTAGTTCCAGGATAGGCCCCAAAGCTACAGAGAAACCCTGTCTCACAAAATCAAAACCAAACAAACAGAAATCCTAAAGCTGTACAAAATATGTAAGTATTATGAAACAACATAAAAAATCTGAACATTCACAGGAGATTATTTCCCTGCTTACCAGGATGGGACTAAGACAAAAAAAGCAGAAGAAACTTTGTTGTTTAAAAGGATTCCGTAAGGCCTGGCATGATGGTATGCATCTTTAAATCCTAGCACTAAGGAGGGAGAGGCAGGCAGACCTCTGCAAGCAAAGCCATCTTGGTTTACATACCAAGTTCCAGACCAGTCAGGGTTACCTAGTAAGACCCTATCTTTAAAAAAAAACAAAAGGGATTCATTAAATAGAAAATCCTGTGTGAAAATGGGAGAGCTGGAGTGGGGAATTAAGAAAACTTTACAGCTAAGAGGAGGGAAAGGGTTCACTCTGTAAATGAACTTTATGCTACAATAAATAATAAACTATATAAACTATCACAAGGGCACAATGGAGCAGGGAATAATTCCACTCAAATACTTTGACAAAGTTATTACACAAAAAACTATTTTGAGTGTTGATTTTAGAATAAGAAATGCTTTAAAGTTGGAAATTCAAATATCAACATTTGAATTTGAACTCAAATATTCAAGTCGAATGAGCCACAACACACACCTCTGAATCCGTATCTCTCATGACAGAAAGTGCATGCCTCCTTCACCCTCTAACCATGTTTTGTGAACTTAGTGTTCAGGGCATACATTGCCAAGTAGGAGGTGAAACTGTCCCAGAAGAGGCCATAAAACACCTGACATTTTACATAGAAAAACACTGAGAAGAGAATCTTAACTTAAAAACTAGCACTGGTTTTAAATGTAAACATCTGATATGATTTTAATCACTATTCTTACATTATGAGATTTTGAAGAATAAGACAATGCCATGGTCTTTTCACACGGGCACTTACACAAAATGCAAAAAGTTAATTCATATTCACTGATCTGTAAGACTGTGTGTGCAGTATGTTTCTGAATGTTTGTGGTAGGGTTTGCTTTTACATGTATGTTTGGGTGCATGGATGTGCTTGTCTGCATGTTTGGAGGCCAGATGTAAAGGGGAAAATAGACAACTCAATAATAGTAGTTGGCAAATTCAATATACTCTTCTCAATAATGGACAGAATTACCTACAAAGAACAAAAAGGAAGACCTTAAATGACACTACAGATCAACTAGCTGGAACAGACACACAAAAAGCTTTGCCCACACATAGCACAACACACATCTTTACGTGCATGTGAAATACCCTTCGTGTTTATACAGTCTCAAAACTACCGCCAATAAATCCATAAGGTTAAAACCACCCAAAGTCATCGTCTCTGGCTACAATATAATAAGCAGAACATTAAAAGGAAAATTTAGTTTCACAAATACGTTAGAATTAATCACTTAAGGCAGATGAGAGGCCACCCACCTCTGAGGTACTGAGACTGTGTTAAGCACTGTTAAACTCACTAGCTGTGTCAAGGATAAGGCCTTTGAGTTCTTACTATACACCTTTCCTCTCACACTCCTTTTCCTGTAAATGAGTACATATTGGAGAATAGGGCGATCTGACTTCCTAATTGGCAGCCATTAGACTTTCTCTTCCTGCCCTGGCTGCCTTTAACAAAAAGTCAAACAACCATCTGAACCACCTTTGGCCAACACTGGCCATGCTGAGCACTCATGGCCTCCTGAGGAAAACGACACAGCTACTTGTTCCAGCCCTTGAAGTGGTCTCAGCCAGCACTACTTCAGAAGGTACTAAAGGGGCAGTGCTGCGGCTGGTGAAAAGAACACACCTTCGGTTACATGCAGGGTTTTCTGTGATTGGTTCAAACACTCCTAGCTGTACCAAAGGAACCAGCTAAAAGGCTAATCCTGTTCGGCCTCCCCTATATTTTAACACTAGGCCTGATGAAAGACTCTCTTGAATGGCCCTTTAGCTGTGGTTTGAGCTGGCAACAAGAAGTGACAGAGGCAAAGGAGCAACAGCAATAATGGCAAGGACAGCAGAGCAGCAGGGGCAGAGCTCAGCATTGGGGAGTTCAGCAGTAGAAACCAAGCCATACCAAATGCTTGAGAGCTGAAGAAGAGGCAGAAGAACAGCGCAAGAAAATAATGGCAAAGGAGACAACTGAAGTACACAGAGAATAAAGAGCCTGAGGCTCAAGATAGACGAATTCTGTACGGAGTCAGAGAAGAGAAACTGCAGGCCCATGTCCCTGGGTGCCTTCTGAAGACCTGTCAAACCATTAGGACAGGGTCTCAGATATCCCAGCCTCAAAGCTGTATTAATGGCCAGTGTCAAGGGCTACAGAATCCCAACACCTAAGCCTGTCTGGGGTCTTCAGCTCTAGGTGCTGTTAAGGGCTACGAACACCAACTTCCTATGAGCGCACAAGAGCTGCAACACTTGCTCTACAACTTGAAACTAGACCAAATCCCAGCACAGAGAGAAAGAATATGAAGTTGGGAGTAACTGAGGAGGGAAAGAATGATTAAAATATATTGTGTAAATTTTTATTTAAAGATAATTTTGTAAAATAAAATTGTAACATTAAAAAAAGATAGCAATGTTCCCTCAATCTATATATATGATGTAATCACTACTGAAATCTCAGCTATCCTTTATGTAGAAACAACAAATTAATCACAAAATTCACAGGGAAAAAACAAAGGGGCTAAAAGTGCCAAATAATCTTATAAAAAAGAACAGCAAAGTTTAATAACCCATACTTCCTATTTACAAAATATGCCACAAAGCTATCAACAGTTCAGTGTTAGGAGCACCTGAGTAGCATATGCCAGGCACTGGGTTCAATCTCCAACACTGCAAATAATACACGGTAACTTAACTACCAAGTCACAGTAAACCAAGCTGTAGAGCAATGGCATCAGGACAATGAACATCTAACTACACTGCATTTCAACAAAATAAAACAAAATTTTGTTGAACTTAAAGCACACACATCACACGTGTTTGTGTCTATGTGTATATGTGTGTGTGTGTGTGTGTAAGTGTGTGTATGTGTGTGTGTAAGTGTGTGTGTGTGTGTGTAAGTGTGTGTGTGTATATCTGCTTTAAGTCCAAGTCGGGTATCACTACAGAGCTCAGGCTCTGGCTGTCCTGGAACTCACAGAGATCCACTGCTTCTGTCTCCCCAGTGCTGGGATTAAAGGTGTGTACACCACTAAACCCAGCTAAAGCATATTTTCATAGAATACTTACAAATTTAAACTAAAATTAAACATTTTAATTATTTCATTATGTAGTCTTTATATTTCTTTTTTAGATTTTAAAGGAATTTGTGTGTGCATGAGTGTTTTGTCTTCATGTATGTCTGTGTACCACCAAGTGTGTCTGGTGCTCTTGAAGGTCAGAAGAGGGCAATGGTTTACAGGGAACTGGAACTATGGGCTGTTGTGGGTGCTTGGCACCAAACCTAGATCCTCTGCAAGGGCAACAAGTGCTCTTAAACACTGAGCCATCTCTCCAGATCAGTATGTTTATTTTTAAATATCAGTAGCTTTGGGAGGATGGGCAGGTGTTAAACATGAAAAAGGGAAGCAACCTACTTCCTCTAAAACAAAACTATGAGGAGAGTATAAAAATTCTATTAATTTACCTTTAAATTTGTGTCAAGAAAGAAAAAAGAGTTCATCAAAGACAAAAGGTTTAGTCTCTGAGATGGCCTATGTAATCTAGTCTTACACCTATATAATTTTTTTCTTCTTCATTGTTCTATTGTTCCCAGTCTCCACTCATTTAATGGAACTATATTACTGAAGTAGAATGGGTTTTGCTACACATTTTAACCTTATTCACTGGTTTCTAAAATTTTAAATGCTATAGATAAAATAGAATAGAATGATAGTTACATTTTAGGTGTTTATGTTTTTTCACTTATATCCTGAATCTGATAAACAATAAATTATCTATGATACTGAACAGGCCAAGTATTTTATCTGACCTTTAATATGGACTGAGGTAAAACTGTCACCAAAATGAAATACAAAAATTTTATATTTAAATTTGTGTATTTATAAATGTGCAGGTATGACTGTTGCTAGTCTTCAACTCAGAGCCTTGGAGCTTTACAACTGAGCTGCAGACACAGCCCTATGTAAAAAGATCTTTAAACCTTTAAAAGAAATAGTTTTAAAAGAACACAGCTATTTTGAATTTCCTAATATAACTTTCTTAGAGAGCTGAAGAGATGGCTCATGGGTAAAGGCACTTCCTTCATAGGCACAGGACTTGAGTTCAAATTTCCAGAACTCATAGAAAAAGCTGGGATGGCTGCGTGCTTGCTTATAACCCTAGCACTACAGGGGGTGGAAATGGGAGAAGGTGGGGTTTGCTGGACACCAATCTAGCTCCAGGCTCAGTGAAAACTGGGATTTCCTCTCCATTTAATGGCTACTCCAACTAAACAGCTAACCTCATTTATATTGTTAACAAAGCTAATAAATCACTGTTAAAGTTACATAACATTAATACATACAAATTAGTGTTAGCATTGTATGATTATTAGATATTTAATTTACCTGTAGCATTACAATCATATTACTATTACTTAAAAATAAAATATCAACTAGTCTTTTATTAAAAGAACATTTAATTAAAAAACATAATGTTTCTTAAATAATCTCAGTAGTCCTGTAAAATTTATTAGTTCTACAGTTTTGGATAGGCCATAAAAAGGTGAACTGTTCCAGTAGTCTGAATAAGAATGGTTCCTATAGGCTCACAGATGTGAATGCTTGGTCACCAGGGAATGGCACTATTTGAAAGGATCAGGAGGTGTGGCCCTGTTGGAGAAGTGTGTCACTGGGGGGTGGACTTTTCCATGCCAGCCAGAGCTCTTGTTTCCTACAGATCTGGATGTAGAACTCAGCTACTTCTCCAACATCACGTCTGTCTGTGTGCTGCCATGCTCCCTCCATGATATCTTCATGACAGTGGACTAAACCTCTGAAACTATAAGCAAGCCCTAATTAAATGCTTTCTGGTCTAAAAGTTGCTGTGGCCATGGTGTCTCTTCACAGCAACAGAACACTGACTAAGATAAATGCTTTATTGAGTTTCAAGATAAAAATGATTTCAAGGCACACTGGAAAAAGCAGAAGGGGTGGGTTATATATGGGGATGGTAGAGAACTTCAGGAGTTGAAAAGAAAATGACCTGATGCCTAAAGCTGTAAACTATTTAATCAATAATAAAATCCAGAGATGGCTTAGCTATTAAGAGTATTGAATGCTCTTGAGAAGGACCTGGGTGGCAGCTTACAACCATCTGTAACTCACACCCTCTTCTGGCCTCCACAGGCTCTAGGCACACAAATGGTACACAGACATACATGCAGGCAAAATACACATACACACAAAACAAAAGTAAATAAATAAGAATTTTACTCAAACACATATTTCAACAAACTGATAGTCTACTTGCACACTTGGCTCAGAATGTACTTTCAGGATTTACATAGGAAGCTGGAAATGACAACTCAGATCTGTAATCCCAGATTTTAAGACCGAAGAAACAGGTAGATTCAAGGCCAGACTGAGCTATGTAACAGTCAGTTCCAGACCAGCTTGAGCTACAGAGCAAACCCTACATCACTTAAAAAAGAGAGAGAGAGAGAGAGAGAGAGAGAGAGAGAGAGAGAGACTGACTTATGAAATATTCCATGACAAGATTCTTTAGTTACCTACTATGATCTCAAAACATTTGCAGGCACTCTATGGCAATCACTTCAAATTCCATAATGTTATTCTAACTGTTATGCATAAGAACACACAGCTAGTAGTCATAACAAACCACAGATGTAAATTGTATTAGAGTAACAATTAAAATAATAACCTATAAATAAGAAAAGATGATTTTTTAATACCTACCACAAGCTTTAGAAGCAGCCACACAAATTTCTTCTGCAACATACTCTCCGATTGGAAACTTCAGGTAGTCTCCTTCAGCTTTCCCAAGAGAATGGTACAGATATACTTGAAGGACTGGATCTATCTGCTTCACAGAATTAGCATTTCCAGGAATATCGCCATTCTGATGTACAGGAGATGTGGAGGTTGCCTCCATCTCTGTCATTGTAAGGCAAGCCATTCCCATCTAGAGTCTTTCTCAGAACATTGGCCTATTAGAGAAAACAATAGTTACCCCAAAAAGTGATATTACTAAAGACAAAACAATAGTTACCCCAAAAGTGATATCAATAAAGACATTCCTCATACACAAAGAAGTCTTATTGACAGCCATGACTCTGTCAAAGTGATTAGCTGACTAAACATTGTTTACTACTACACAGAAAGCACAGCACAGTATACAGAGCTTCAAGTGGACAATTATAAAATTCCAGTGGTAAACCTCACAGGGGATATAAATGTGTATCACTAACTAAACAACCGTGAAACAGAGATGGTCAGCCATAAAAAGGTCTTATTGCTCTTCCAGAGGACCCAGTGATTCCCAGCACCCACATCACAGGTGGCTCACAATCATCTGTAACTCTAGTTCCAAGGACTCGAGCACCCTCCTCTGCCCTCTGCAGACACCAAGCACGCATGAGGTGTATGAATACATACATACATATACATACATACATGCATACACACACACATGCAGGCAAACACATACACATAAAATAAACTTTTTAAAAAACATTAGAATCAGTTACAGACAACAGAAAAGTCCACACATATAAACATTATTTACAATTACCCTGAGAATTGTTTTAGTGAAGGGGAAATTACATTTCAGATGGGAATGATTTGATGAGCTTTATTAGAGAAAAATGCATTGGATTTAGACATAGTCCAGGGAAGTGCACTATGCCAAAGAGGGGACCAGTGTATTATAAACCCAACAACTCAGGTTAAATTAAAACAGTAAGAGGTTACACCCCGGTAGGATGGACAACTGCGGCAAGATTGCTAGCATTTCCTCCTCCTTTGAAAGAGAAGCTCAATTTTGTTGGGCATCCTGCATGCCTAACAAAACACTACTTCCCTACTAACCGATAACTATGTAAATAAGTTTCGGAAAACAAGATTCAAGAAGTTACTGTCAGCATCATCTTTATGCTTTTTCCTCTTACCTTCTTTCTACCTGAATTTTTGCAAGAATTTTAGGAGAGTACTCACCTAAAAAATCATGAGGCAATCATGAAAGAAAGGCCAAGAGATAACATACTTGGACATGATTAGCAGCTGAATCAGTGCCAGTAACTGTCTTCCTCCCACAAGACATCTAGTTGCTTACAAAGAATACAATTTTGGCTGATACAGCACAAGATTAAGAAAAGAAGCAAATGCTACACCAAAGAATTTAAACTTCATACCACAGACAACAAATCAGAAAGATAAGTAACAAAGTTAGAAAGCTGCTGCCACAGTATAGGCAACAGGAGATCACGAATGCAAACAGCATGGGTAGATAATGAGAGGCAGTATAAACACAACGCTACCCAGTGACTAACTGAATGTGGAGGAAGCCAGCGGGTGAAAGAAGTGTGCAGAGTTCAAGCTTAGGAGATCTGTAAAACCACTAACATAAATAGGATGTTGCCCTTTGATACTGGAAGATGAAGAACTAAGTACTGTTTTACGCATTTTTATTTTTCATTGACATTGTAGTTAGACAATTATACCAGAATCTGCCTGGCAGCTAAAATATGAGATTGCCTATTTGGACTCTTTCATGACTGGGGTTAAAAACGTGACAACCTTACCAATATATGTTATCACAGATATAAGGAAAACACTGGTTATAACAGCAAACAATAAACCAGGAGTGGTGGTGCATAGAGGCAGGAGGACGGCCACACAGCGAGAGTATATTAGAAAAAGAAAAATAAATAAGTAAAAGTAACCTCCAACAAAACTGTAAAGCATCTGCTATGCACAAAGCACTGCTCTAAATACTACAGATAGAAGGAAAAAATAACTAAGAGAATAACACGCCTGGTCTACATGGGGATGGGGAGAGACTCCCTCTCCCTCTGAACATGGACTATAACTTGGCCATAGCACACACCTTTAATGCCAGCATTTGGGAGGCAGAGGCAGGAAGATCTCTGCAAGTTCAAAGCCAGATTGATATATATTATATATCAAGTTCCAGGACAGCCAGAGCAACACAATGAGACCCTACCTCAAAAATAATAATAATAATTATTAGTATTACAATTTGAAACATATCTCTATATACAACTGTAAGGAAAAAAATAGAACTAGTCTTTAGTTATAAAAATATACACCCAGTAAAACTGTCAGTGTATAACCAAAACAAACAAACAAACAAAAAACCCTAATTGGCAATTGTTAGATAAAAAGTCACAAGCCTTCTGAAGATTAACTCTGAGTAAATATGCAAAATCTGAAAAGAATTTAAATTTGTTCAAATTTATATGATTAAAAAATACTTTAGTAATTTATTATGTAGTCTTTGTTAGTTCTACAAGTCAATCAAACACAGCAAAAGCAGTTCTGTAAAGGAAGTTAACACTAAGTGCTTACATAAAGATCAAAGGAAGATCTCAAACAAACATTGTTCCTCAGGAAGGAGGAAAAAAAGAATAATTTAAGCTCAAAGTTGAAGGAAGGAAGGAAATAATTAAGAGCAAGCAAAAACAAATGAAATAAACTTTAAAAACAATGGAAAAGATAACAAAGATAAGAGTTGATTTTTGAACAGATACAAGGTCAATTAAAGTAGATTGTTAGTGCTAAAGAGTAATTTTGCTAAATACATCTGTTTGTGTTCACAGTGTTTGTGATTCTATGACTTCCTTCTGGATTCATTTCTTCCTGCAGAAAAGTATCTTTTAGTAGTCAGTCTTCATGTGTTTTTTTTCAATGTCTTTGAAAAAAAATTTCCCTTACTCTGAAACTTCTATCTGCACTGCTCTCTGTGTCGACTGCTGATTGGCACAGTTACCGTCTGCTGTCAACTGAGCCGCCACGTCTTTCCATCTAGCAATTTAAGACTTTTGGTTTTGTTTAATGCAGCAAAGTTTGACAGTTTCTTGGTAATGGTGCTAGCTTATTTTTATTTATCCTGATAAAAAAAAATTCCGGTATGCTTTTAATCAAAAGCTTCAAGTCCATACTTTCTATTCCAGGCAAATCCAAGCAACCAGGTATTCAAAAGTTACCATTCTGTCATTCTCTCTGATTCCTATTAGCAGAAATCTTTGTCTACTATAGGAGCCTCTCAGGCCACCTCCACATCTCTCAGCTGTTCCTGCTTATGCTGACAGTTAGGGCAATGGTTAGCGTGGCAGGACTGTGGCCGGGAGGGAGGAGAAAACAAGCAGGAGGCAGACAGTCCTGCTGTGACTGGTGGCTGGTGGCAGATCCCGATGAGCTTGTTTCTCACACTGGTCAGGCTGTACACTTAGAGCTGGGCTACTTCAAATAAAACTTCACTTTCAAACTTCAGACTTCAAAGCCAGGTGTGGTGTCTCATGCTTGTGACCCTAGCACTTAAGAGACTGAGGCAAGAAGATCACCATGAGGCTGAGGTCAGTTTAGGTTACCTGTTGAATTCCTGGGCAACTGGGGCTACAGAGGCAGACATCTCAAAATAAAATAAAATAAAATAAAATAAATAAAAATTCCTGAAATCAAATGAATTGTTTTAAATTTTAAAATAACTATCTTTCTTGAAATGTAGTTTGCAAGTACATTTCACCATTCTCCACTTCACCTTAATCCTTAGCACACTTCAACCCCCCTGAGACACCACACACACACACACACACACACACACACACACACACACACACTGCGGCGGGTGTCACTGCAGTAGCTCTGCTGTGCTCTGCTGTGCTCTGCTGTGCTCTGCTGTGTTCGTTTTATCTGACAGCGCCGCTGTAGCATCTGTACACACGTCAGCACCATGTAAACCACATCTCAGCACTGTTATTTAACCCTCTTGAATGGCTTTTGAGGATCAATTTTTGTAGTCACCCTAGAGAAACTAAAACACACACAAACACATACATACTGCACCTCCACTTCCAAAGTCATAACAAAGCACACAAACCTTCAAACAATCAAATTATGGAGAAAATGAGTAAATACTGGGGTCCAGTCACTCTACAGAAAACCAATATTAACAACAGAATGGGAAGTTGTAGAAAACTGTAAGCTTTGGGATAAGATTTTAAATAAGCTGAACAAAACTGAATTAAGGCATATGTACATATATGAAACCAAAAAGAACACTAAAAGCAAGGCAAACTCAAAACACACTGTGGGAGGAGACAGGTCGCTCTAAGTTACTGACTGCAAATTCTCTAGTTCTTAAAATGCATGTAGTTTCAAATACTTAATTCTGAACTTGCATCTAAGTTATTTCTGATCTATATTTACAGGATTCCCTCCTCCTATAAAATGAAATGAACAATGTCGTCATGGTCTGGACCACGCTCATACACGTCACCCAAAATCCTTTAGAAATCATCATCTCTCCCAAAGTTCTCAGCCTCCCTCTCCAGCTGTCCCTCCCCCTACCCAGCAGCCATCAGTTCAGACTTCCCAGACGTTTATGTTTTTGTTTACTGATTTTTCTCTCATCACTAGACTGAAAGTTTCTTTTTTTTCAATTATTTATTTATTTATTTATTTATTTATTTATTTATTGTGTATACAGCATTCCTTCCATGTATGCCTGCAGGCCAGAAGAGGGCACCAGGCCTCATTACAGATGATTGTGAGTCACCATATGGTTGCTGGGAATTGAACTCAGGACCTTTGGAAGAGCAGTCAATGCTCTTAACCTCTGAGCCATCTCTCCAGCCCTGAAAGTTTCTTGAAGGTGAGAAGCATAATGTTTCATTAATTATTTCATTCATGGTCCCTGGCACCAAAATGATGTCAAATAAATGAAAATTAAATAGGAGCAATTATGAATTTTAATTATGTATGTACATACACACATATATGTAAACACCTCCAATACAATCATTTTAGAATCTAATATCATCCAAATTACTCCTACATTATAGAATTCTAAAACACTTGACTTTTCAAACAAATGACAATGAGAAAATAACATAATAGATTGGCGAAAGTATGAAACCAGAAGCCAAGAGAACTAAAAATAACTTCTAATCCATTCTTATTGCAAACTAATTATGTAAGTTAGGGAATCTTACCATCCTCGTTTCTGTAATTAATAAATCTAAAATTCCTAAAAGCCTGTACTTTTCATTCAGTTAAGGTATAATCTAATACTAAATTCTTAATTGAAGTGCAGCAAAAGTGACAAGAATGATCATGATAATTAGAGAAAGCTTTTAGATATGTCATACACAGCTAAAATATGGACTAGATCTTTCCATGGAAGAGAATTTGAAGAGACACGGCTCAGAATTAAAGAGCTTCCTATTCTTCCAGACAATCCAAGTTTGATTTCTACCTGCCCTGTCTGCTGCAGCTGTAAGTCCAGCTTCAGTGGATGTGATGCCCTCCTACGGCCTTCCAGGGCACCTGTATACCTGTAGCATTCATACACACACACACACACACACACACACACACACACATACACACACACATACACACACACATATACACACACACATACACACACACACATACACACACACATACACACACACACATACACACACACATACACACACACACATACACACACACATACACACACACACATACACACACACATACACACACACACATACACACACACATACACACACACATACACACACACACACATACACACATACACATAATAAAGACTGAGTAAAAGAAAATTTAACCAACAAAAAGCACAACATTATTCACAGGGACTGGGTGTAAAAAAATATAGAAAGAATGTGTACAACATGGTCCTGGAACATACAGGTTTCAAATCGGAATTGAAAGCTAGTTAAATAATCAGCTTATAATTTTTATATCTCCAGCTGGCTAGAATCAGAGCACCTAAAAACACTATAGTAGAGATATAAAGAGCATTTAGTGTTTGTTTCTACACTAACTTGGCATATCTGTGTGTTGCAATCAGGAACACACACCATTTTTAATCCAACAAAATCCCTCTTCTGTTTCACAAGCAAAATAACACAAGAACAAAAATACTACTTTTGAATCATAAAAATTAAATGTGTTACTTGCTCAAGAAAATAAATTTTAAGAGAGAATTTTAAAAAGACAAACAGTTCTTTCAATAAGTTTTGCTCTAAACTAAATGAATGAAAAAAACAGCAATAACTCACAAGAATGTGGTGTTATGCAATTACGTACATTGGGAATTTTTGTATTTCAGTTTACATGCCAAATTCAGTCAGTTACTCTTTCTGTAATAAACCTTTACTGGAACACAGCAGGTCAGTTATTTTTATGGACTGCCTAGGACTGCTTCTGCATTACAAAGGCACCAACAGAGTTTAAATACTATCTGGTCTTTAACAGAAAAACTTTGCCAACCTAAATTGAATCAGTGATTCTGGAAATGTAGTGGTTCCAGGATCAAAATTACAGTCTCACCTGGAAACATGTAAGAAAGGCAACAGTTCCACTCCACACCTACTGAGACAGAAACTCTGGAGACAGAGCCCAACAGTATATATTCCAACGAGTCCTGTATGTAATTAAGGAACATCTCTACAGTAACTGGGAAGAGATGAGGATCCACATAAAATCTGTCTTGAAATCGAATAAAGACCTAATAAAGCCTCAAGGAGACCGTCAGAATAGACTTAGCCCAAAGTGAGGAAAAATGTCACTGAACACTATGAAAGGAGATTCTTCCTAGGGTATACTGGCGAGTCTCATCTACAGTGACACAGACCTACAAACATAAGGCGATCGCTCTATGTAGTTGTAGGAAAATGCAGAGGGCTCAAAAACTGTCTTTTTGACCAACAAAGTATTATTAAAATGAGAAAAGTAGAGGCCTGGCTGCCATGGCAGCAGGGAAGCAATCAGAGATGTCGGCATCTCAGCATATCCCCTCCGTCCATTAGTCCATGATCTCCGGCAAGCCAAAGCCTGGTAGTAAAGGTTTTAACACAAAAGCCTTTGAGGGACACTCAAGATCCATTATAGCAGTACTATAATAGTTTTCGTTTGGGACAAAAAGATTAATTAAAAACATAATGGTAAGAGACCTATGCAGAATTTTTTAAAAAGCTATGAAACGAGTATAGTAACACGTACACAAGAGGAATACTTATAACGTGAGAAACTAGCAGGAGTCATACCGGCATTATTAGAAGTACTATGTTAAGCCATTATGAACTGCTACTAGCTTTGAATCAAAAATATCAGAAAAGCCTACTGGAATCAAGTGAAGATGTTCCCAAACTATCTTCATTTGGGGACTCATGAAAGACAGCAATTTCTTCATGACATTTTTAAGCCAAGGAAATAGTAATGTAGGCTCAAACAAGTTCGCATTTACTTGGGGCACCGACAAGCCTGCAGACCTTGGCACCATCCTCAGCACTGCCACACTGTCGTTTCTTGTTCCACACTAACTGCCACACACTAAGTTGCTGCTATTCACATAGTAAACTCTGAAAATAGAGCTCTACAAAGACACAGCATTGTAGAAATGGACGGAGCTTTTGAACCCTGAAAATACCCCAAGTAGCTGCAGGAAGCTGGAGGTCACTGGTGCTCTAGGCACCTGGAACACAGTTTGGGAAACTGAGAACTAAAGGAAGGAGCCTAAAAAGGGAAAACAACGTTATGGAGGAGGAGCAAAAGAAAATTCTTTGCACAGTTATCCACAAGAGGGCAGCAAAATGGGGCTTAGGTGGCAAACCCTTCCATACATAGGCTGTAAATACATCAGATGTAGTTTCCCCTTACTGTAATGAAGAATTGCCACTGGCAGATCACCAATGCACCATCCATCTTCTTTACCTGCCCAGCTACGAGGGGCTAAGACTTTCAAAAAGTGGCCAAACCATTTACTACTTTGCACGTATCATATCAATCTTCACACCATCACCTAAGAAAGTAAACTGTCGGGAATATAGCTGTTAAAGGTACTGAACACACCATTATTCTAAAACAAGTCCGCACATTCAGACCTAACTCGGAAGTCGGGGCTCTTTCCAACTTTGCCAGGAAAGGATCCCAGCTTTCAAGAATAGCCTATTTGAGGGAAGTAGAGAAACACGTAAGTTTGCTTTCCATGATCAAGGCACCTTCAAATCGCAAAGGAAAAGACACCGAAAGAAACAAATCCACGCCAGGTGGTGGTTCGTGGCTGCCCACACCTTTCATCCCAGCACCAGGGAGGCAGAGACAGGCAGGTCTCTTGAGTTAGGACCAGCCTGGTCTACAGAACTAGTTCCACAATACTCCATAAAAGTAAAACTAAATCTATGTGCTCATCTAGCCAACACATCCTGCAGCCTTCCTGTACAGGTAAATGCTTCGTAGAATTACTGGATAGTACTCTCAGGACAGTAAGTCCTGGACACATCCAGTCTGCAGATGGAGCACAGCCGAGCACATTCACACACAACCAAATTTTCCTGACACTTGGAATGGGTGGTAAACAGGTGAAGAACATGGAGAAACTGGACCAAGAACTGATGATTCATTTTCAAATCCGCTGGGAATTGTATCAGAATATTTGTAGTAAGCCAACAGCTTCACTTGTACAAACCTATTATGAAACCAAAAGCAACCTCCGGTTCCCTTCTTCCCACTTGTGTTTTCCCTCCCTCTGTGACACACTCAGCGGCTCCTCTCCTATCCTTTCATTCAGAGAAAAGGAGTTTCCCCTGACAGATTAATAACCGGAAAGTAGGCTGCGTAACATTCAACCAACATAGCAAGCTGAGGCAGGTGAATACAGGAAGCATTCTATGTGACAGCAGACACCCAAGCAAAATTATTTTCTCCGCAAAGCCACACTGTTAAACCAACAAGGAATGTTTCTTAAAGGATCCAAGAGACACAATAAATACCAATTACTCTCCCACAGCAACAGGAAAAGTTCAGCGCTACCATCTTCGGAGTAAGCAACAATTAGCTCTGCTGTTCTACATAAACATCCAGCCGCCTTAGCAGGCACTGGCTCGCAGATCGCAGACACCCTTGTTTTTAACTGCAGCGACCACACAGCCCCAAGAAAGCTCGCACACCCACCGTCGCGGGAGGGAAAGGAAGGGCCTCTTCTTCTGGGGAGGAAAAAACAGTTCACATCTTGTTCCCGTGGCCTGCTTCTGGAACCTAAAAACAGAAGCAGCAGTCACAACCTCAGAAACCCAAGGCAAATAGATGCTCTCCCCCTCCCCACAACCCCCGAACTGTTTAGATGCCTAGAAAAATTTACAGAAGGATAAGGAAGGATAAGGATCTGGTTCTAGGGCACAAGAGGATGCATACATTTATCAGCAGCCAGACACTCCTTCCTAGGCTGCTTGGAAACCCTCTTTAAAGTTCCCTGCCAGTAACAGGGGCAAAGTGGGGAGCAGGAGGAGGGATCGCAGGGAGAACCGCTCCCCCCCCCCTACACCCCCATTCAGCAGCCAGGGTCTGAACCCACCGGCGACACGGGTTGAGCCACACAGGAGTGCCCCGAGGCGCGCAGGAGCTGCTCCTCCGCGACGCGTCGGGCGGGCCGAGGTCAAGGGAGCCCCCGGGCCGGGTGTAGGGGCGAGCGGCCGCCAGGCTGGGCCCTCGGGGGCCCTCCCGCACGGGCTCGGCCCGCACTCACATCCCGCAGCGGCGGTCCCGACAGCCGCCAGCAACCCTCGCCCCGACGGGCGCCTCCGGAGCCGGGGCCGCGGCCGAGACGCCGAAGCCGCGCGAGCTCGCCCAGAGCCGGGGCCCGCCCAGCCCGTCAGCACGGCGGGAGGCCGTCGGCGGCCGCGGCTGCCCCGTTTCTGCTCTGCCTCTGCTTCCTGCAGCCCACGCCACGCCCACCGCGCGCGGCCGCCGAGCCCGTCTCCGCCCTCCCGGGGCCGCACGCCCCCTCAGCTAGGCTCACGACGCGGACTCAGCCGCCCCTTCGCTGCGGACTCCGTTGCCGGTGCTGCCTCGGGCGGGCGGCCTAGCGCAGCGGACCCGGGCGCCGGCGAGCCAGTGGAGGGGAGGGGCGGGGGGGGCGGAGGATACGCCCCACTGCGCCTGCGCCGCCCGCGGGGCCGCTCCTCCGGGCTGGGGGCGGGGAGGGGGAGGGCCGAGGCTACGGACTCCCGGGAAGCAGAGGAGCTCGTGGAGATTCCCGGGGCAGCCCCGGGCCTGAGCGCGGGAGGAGGAGGAGGAGGAGCGGGATGGGTGCGGACTGGCGCTGCCTTGGGTGAGCATGCGGTCTCCGCTCCGCAGGCCGAGGAGGCGGCTGGGAATGAGTCAGCCAGGCCGGGAAGGCCCCGGTGCACCCGGGCTGATAGTGTAGGCGGCCGCTGCCTCCTCGGAGACTTTCCTCCCCCGATCCTGCCGCACCCTTTCTCCTTTCGCTTCCACGCGCCTGCAGCTCCCTGCCACAATCGCTTGGTCCAAGGGTACGCGCCACCCTACGCCGGACCCTTGAGACCCGAGCGCTTGACTTTGGGCAGCTACCACCTCTGGGAAGGAGAGGGGGTGGAAGGAGAAGAGGCTCCTGAGGTCCCAAAGAGCCACGTTCATTCATTCAAGAATTTACTGACCACCTGCGAGGCATCAGACGCCCAAGGATAGGAGACGAAAGCAACCTCCTTTCTGTGTCCTGCTGAAGCTTGTAGTCTCGTAAAAGCCACATTACAGGCTTTAAATCTTCACCGCGCTGAGCGTGTGATTGCCTGTCACATGTACACACACAGGAAAGTGAGTGGAGATGTTATTTTGGGATGACCAGGAAGGACCTCCGAGAGTGACATTTGAGCAGCAATTTGAAGGTTGAGAATGGCCCCGTCCTGGAACTATCTAGTTACAAGAAAGGAACTAGCAACGACAAAGTTTTAGAAGGGAATGTGTTTGGCACTTTTAAAGAATTGTCTACGGAAAACAGTAAAAGGAGAGGGACATTTAGTAAGAGGACAAGGAAGTAGCTGGGGCCATTCCGTATAGGACCTTTTTTACTCCTAGTCCTGGGTTTGGCGACCGAAATGCAGCATTCATAATGCCTATGTCACCTTACATACACCGTGCTGTTATTCAGATCTTACATCTAGTCGTCTATTTTCTTTTTCCTTTATTTTTGAATCAAGGTCTCAGTATGTGGGCAGCACTTGCTGGCCTCGAACTCACAGAAATCCTCCTGCCTCTGCCTGGGGAATGCTGGGCTTTAAGTACACGTCACCACAGCAAAAAGATAAGGTGGACAAAGAAAGACAGATGACTGTTGATAAACTTATAGGGTTCAAATCCTCTATCAACCCACACAGTAAAACTAAGAAATCTGTCTGTCCTCAGAGTGAAAGCCGCTTTCAGGAAAGCAGGACTGACCCGGTCCAGTCTTGATGTTGAGCCCTTTTTACTCTCTGTACCAGCGATCTTTCCAGCTTTTGGTATGATTCCTAGTCGTGCCGTAGCTAGAGATGTGCTCCGCCAGATAATCTTTTCACAGAGTTCCCCCCATTCTGATAAAGATAAGGGAGAGTTCCGAGGAATTGGACAAAATCTTTTAGGACATTCCAAACCCCGTGGAGAAACAAATCAGTGGTAGATGATAAGACATGTAGATTTAGGCCTTTTTGGATGGCCAGACTAAAAGTAAAAATTTGTAACCAGCTGTCAGCTGTGGCACTGGGTGTAGAGCCAGGGGGCAAGATTCTGTCTTTCCAGTGCCCTGGAGCGTGGTAGCAGAGCTGCCTTCCACACCCAAACAGTAACAAGACTGAGTCCAGAACATTAGACCAGCCCCTGAGTTCAATCTTTTTATAGCCAAGAGGGAGGCTGGGACAAGAAGGTTCTGAGTTCAAGGTCAGCTTGATCTGCACAGCAAAACTTGGTTTCAAACAAACAAAGCAAACCTATGTTGAAAAATCTATGACCAAGGTTTCCCAGCACCCACATGGTAGCGCACAACCATCCGTAACTTGGGATCCTCTGGAACTGAATCCAAGGCTTCTGACCTCCTCGGATATCAGGCATACACGTGGTGCACATACATCCAGACAAAACACTCAGACACATAATAAATCCAAGGAAGAAGTTTTGCAATAGTGACCAGGTGGCCCAGATGTCAATCAAGGCTTTTACCAAGACAGTCATTTCAATTTCCCAAACTTCCTGTTTATCCATATAGTGAAGAATATACCTTTCTCATCAGAATATGAGGATTGAGTATAATAGGATCATCATACTTTTAGAGACATTTTGTAGACTGGAGGGAAAGTATTTCAAAGTCGTTAAGCACAGCTATTAAATGCCTGTTGTGGCCAGGGAAGGACCAATTTACGTACACCATCAAGCCCAGAGATATGCAAAGCGCTACATTTTATCGGTAATCTAACTCTTTGATTGCAATTGCACCTCAAGGAACTGCATAGCAGACCATGCTAAAAGCAGAGTTATAAATGGAGACAGATTCAGGGATCTGTAGTGTTGCTGTATTTTTATTAATTTTTAAACAATATAAAGTAATGAATCTCATTATAACTTTTTGTTTTGTTTCGTTTCGTTTTTCAAGAAGACAGGGTTTCTCTGTAGCTTTGGAGCCTGTCCTGGAACTAGCTCTTGGAGACCAGGCTGGCCTCGAACTCACAAAGATCCACCTGCCTCTGCCTCCCGAAAGGTGTGCTCCACCACCGCCTGGTTCATTATAACATTGTAATACATAGGAGTTGCCGCTTTCTTCTGACATTTTCTCCTCCCACTCCCCTCTCTCAACCCCTCATCCCAGTCCTTTCCCTCCCCTTAAATAGTGCCTGCTTCTGTTTCCACGTCATATTTATCCGATTACCCCTTCCCCTTTCTTCCCATTCAAGAGCTCTTCCTCCCTTCTCGTGCCCATTCTCCTTTCAACACACACACACACACACACACACGTCAGAGGAGAGGACATAGAGGATATTTGTCGTTCATAGTCTCGCTTACTTCATGTAACAGCGTACTTTTCAGTTCTGCCCATTTTCCTGCAAATGTCACAGTTTCATCTGTGTGTGTGTACTGTGTTCCCATTGTCCACCTACCTGTGGATGGGCATCTGGTCTGGTTCCACTTCCCAGCTATTATAAATAACAGTGCAGCAAAAACCGCAGATGCGCAAGTCTTTGGAGGTATGTGCCTGGGAGTGGTTCAGCTGGGTTATATGGTAGTTTTATTTTTACTTTTTTAAGGGACTATCAGTCACACTGATTTCCATGGTGGCTGCATGAGCTTGCATTCCTGCTAGCAGTGTACAGGAGTTTTCCCTACCCCACACCTCACCAGTGTCTGTTCTTGTTTGTTTTCCTGATGACAGCTTTTCTGACCGAGGTGAGATGGGGTCTCCAAGCAATTTTAATTTGCATTTCCCTCATGGTTAAGGATGTTCAACAGTTTTTCAAATATTCAGTGGATGATTATAGTTGAAAATTTGAAAATTGTATACTCAGTTCATTAGCCAATTGTTTGGCTGAGTTCTTTTGATATTTATCTTTTTCAGTTTTTCATATGTTTTAGATGTAAACTCCTTATCTGATGTAGGATTTTAGAGTTTATTGTAGTTGCCGGGCGGTGGTGGCACTGCCTTTAATCCCAGCACTCAGGAGGCAGAGGCTGGTAGATTTCTGTGAGTTCAAGATCACTCTCGTCTACAGAGCTAGTGCCAGGACAGGCTTCAAAGCTACACAGAGAAACCCTGTCTCGAAAAACAAAACAATACAAAACAAAACAGAAGAATGCTAATCAGAATTTTGATGGAAGTTGTGTTGCGTTTGTATATAACTTGCAGTAATATAACCATTTCCTCTATATGAATTCCGACAATCCCTGAGAACATGAGAGGTCTTTCTGATTCTGGTGTATTGTTCAGTTTCTTTCTTGGGACTCTTGAAGCATTAGAGTCTTTAGTTTCTTTTGGCTGGGTGGTTAGGTTTATTTCTGCATTTTTTTTCCCCTGAGCTTTGTGAATAGGATTTTCCCCTTGATTTAATAACCTTGGCAAGCTCAATATTGGCATATAAAAAAGCTCCTCATTTCCAGGTGTTTATTTTGTATCTTGCTTCACTGATGAAAGTATTTATCAGGTCTAAGTGTTTTCTGGTGGAGTCACTGGGTCTTTTAAGCCTAGGCTCATGTTGTCTGCAAAAAGGCTTTCTTCCCTCTTCTTCATGTCTGCTTCGCTCCTCTATTTTGTCTTTTGCTCTAGCTGAGATTTGAACACTGGAGTAGGACTCGAGAGCAGCACCCTTGTCTTCTTCCTGGTTTTAGAGGCAAAGACATCAGTCTTCTCCCTTTAATGTTGGCTATAGGTTTCTTGTACATAGCCCTCAGTATGTTGAGCTATGTTCCTTCAATTACTAGTTTCTTGGGGGCTATGCTTCATGAAGGGATATGAAACTTCATCAAAGGATTTTCCTACATCTAATAAAATGATAATATTTATGTTCTGTATTATCTTTACTGATTTGGGTGTATTAAACCAACCTTGCATTCCTGGAATGAAACAAATTGGATCAAATGGAATCATCCTGATGTGTATTTATATAATGAGTTCTTAAGCATGTAAAAATGTTTTTTATTATTTCTATTCATGTGTATATATATGACACATGCATGCAAATGCCTGAGGCAAGATAGGGGCATTATTTTCCCCTGGAAGTATAGTTATAGGCAGAACCGCCTGAGCTATTTTTCTGCTTTACGTCCTCAAGAATTTTATTGAGGATTTCTATATGTGTGTTCATCATGGAAATTATAGTTTCCTGATTTGTTCTTGTGTCCTCTCCCGTTTTAGATATCAGAGTAATACTTGTTTCATAGTGCTGTTTTTCTTTACTTTCTAATTATAAAAACAACTGGTTTGAGGATATTCGGCAGTGCCTTTTCTTGACAGACTTCATTAGTTAATCCTTCCATCCCTGAGTTTTCCATCATTAGAGACTTAATTTTTGCATTAATCTTGTTGCTTATTATAGAGCTGTAGAGTTGGTTATATCTTCTTGATTTAATTTTAGTATGTCATATATGCCTAGGAATTTATCCCTTTTTCTAGATTTTCTGGTTCTTTGATATTCAAATGTTCAAAGTATTTCTTAATGATCCTCTGGATTTTACTGGATTCTGTTGTAACATTCAGTTTTTTCATCTCTAATGTCATTAATTTGAGTATTCTCTTGCAATTTTTTTTTTTTTGGTCAACTTGGATATGGATTTGGCAACTTTGTTTATTTTTCCAGAGAAGCAACTCTTTGTCTGACTGATTTTATGGACTGTTCTTTGAGTCCCCATGTCATTAATTTCTGCTCAGATCTTTATTATTTCTTGCTGTTCACTGCTTTGGGGTTTGGCTTCTCTTGTTTGTTTTTGCGCTCTTCAGATCTATCATTTGGTCATGTATCTACTGTCATACTGATTTTTCTTATGTAAATACTCAGAGCGATAACTCTCCTCTGAGAACTGCCATAATTCTATCTCAAAGATACTGATAAGTGGTGCTTTCATTTTTGTTTGATTTTGAGAATTTCTAAAAATTTCCCTCCCTATTTCTTGAATGACCCACTGGTCCTTCATAAAGATAGCATTCAGCCTCAAGTATTTCTGCCATTTCTGTGGTTTATTCTGCTACTGATTTCCCATTTTGTTGCAGTATGATCTGATAAGATATGGGAAATTAGTTTGATTTTCTTCTATTTGCTAAGACTTGCTCTCTCGAGACTGGAGAGATGGCTCAGTGGTTACGAGTACTGGCTGCTCTTCCAGAGAATGGGGGTTCAGTTCCCAGGACCCACATGGAAGCTCACACCTGTTTGTAACTCCAGATCCAAGGGATCTAACACTCTCACTTAGACATACATCCAGGAAAAACACTATTGAACATAAAAGAAAAGTAAATTATTTTTTTAAAAAGGACTTGCTGTCTGGTCTAGAATGAGGTCTGTTTTTGAGAAGGTTTCAAGGGCTACTGATGTATATTCTGTATCTGTTGGATGGAATAATATATATATATCTTAAGTCCTTCAATCAGTAGTGTAGTTTAACTATGACTTTTCTTTATTAGTTTTCCTTTCCAATGACCTTTGTTGATATGTAATTGGGTCACTGAAATCACCTCTCGTACTGTATCAGGATTTATCTAAACTTTTATGTTGACTAGTGTTTGTCTGAAAAAATTGAACATGCCTACATTCAGTGTGTGTGTGTATGTATATATATGTATGTATATATATATATACATATATATATGTTTGTATCTTCTATATGTTCTTGATGAAGTATTTCCTTCTGTATCTCCTCTGACTAAGTTTGGTTTGGACTCTACTTTATCAGACATCAGAAGAGCTGTGACAGCGTGTTTTCAGTTTCCATTCACTTGACTGATTGATTCCCATCTTCAGACTCTCGGTCTGTGGGCGTCTTTTGCTGGCAAGTGATGTTTCTTGGGGACACCGGATGTTTGGAGCTAATGTTTTAACCCAGTCAGTAAGTCTGCATCTCTTTATTGGTAATCTGGGGTAATCTGTAATAGGTGATTACTGAGAGGTGTTTATTAATCCTTGTAGTTTTTGGTTGTGTTGCCAAGTGTGTTCCTCCTCTGCTGATAGTTGGTTTAGTGCCTTGGGCTGGCGTGCTGGATTCCTGTTTGACTCTTTCTTGTTCATTCCTCTCAGTAAATGTATTCTTTCCTGTACTCTCTTGATTAAGACTTTTTTTCCCTCCTCTGTGTATAATACGTCTTGGGGGTGTTTTTAGCTGTGCTCTGTTTTGCTGTGCATTTTTGACTTGCTAGTCATATGCTTGCCTTGTGCTTGTCTTACAAGTCCACTTCTCTATCAAAGCTAAGAGAGCTTCACTGCAGATAGCAATCTTGGTTGGCAGTCGCTTGCTTTCAGAGCTTGACATATACTGTCCATACTTTGCTTGTCTTCAGATTGTTGCTAAGGGATCTGATGTTATTAAAACATGTTTGTCTTTGTATGTTTGGCATTTTCCCTAAAACCTTCAATATTATTTCTTTTCTTTGTAGTCCTAACACCTTGACGATGTGACAGAATAATGACTTTTCTCTGGCTATATCTACTTGGAATTCTGAAATTCTTCTTGCATTTGGATGTCTATCACTTTCTCTAGATATTTTTGGGGGAGGGGAGTTATGTTATAATTTAATCAACTAGATTCTCCATGTCTTTAGTTTTATATCTCATTTTCCTTTTCCACTTCATGAATTCTTGGGTTTTGACCACTGATATTATCCTGGGTTCTTGCACATTGTACCATGCTCATATTTTTCCTTAGGATATTTGGTTTTGGTGATTCCTTGACCTTGTCCTCCATCCATCACGGATGCTCTTTTCTTTCTTGGCTAAGTTTTCTAAAGATGCTTTCCACTTTGATTTGTTTGTTTACTGTGTGGTTTTATCCAAATCTCCATTTCCTTCCTTATCTTTTATCTCTGTTGTTCAGTTTTCCATCAATATTGTTGGGTGGTTTTTTTTTTTTTGTACATTTGCTGATCATTTCCTCTGTTTGTGTGTGTTTTCCTCTTCAGGTCCTAGTTGAATTCCTTTGCTTGTCTGTATCATCTTTTATGGCATCCATTGCTTTTGGAATCTTTGAAAAATGCACCTGACATTTTATCTGTCACAGTATGTTTGAATTCAGTGGTTGAGGAAAAGTCCTGTTGCTTGATTCTTCATTTATATTTCTATATTGTGACTTTTCATGTCTGTTGGTTTGGATATTTTGTTTAGTTTTATTTAGGGGTCTTTTTATTCAATAACCTGTCTTTGAAGTCTCAATCTTCCTAATGCCATTTATAGAAAATAAAACAAACTGCTATAATATAAGGAACATCAAACCACACAAAGTAAGACAATGCTTAAAACTAATTAAAACCAATCAATATATCACCAATGTCCATAAAACAAACAAAAATGGCAAAACTAATACAAAATTGGTGAATGAATGAGATAACAGAAACAAAGTGGGAAAGGCAGGCAAAGAACAAAAAGCCTGACACAAAACTAAGTGAATAAAAGAAAAAGAAGAAGAGGGGAAGAGCGTATGGAGGGGAAGAGAAAAGAGCAAGAGATCAGAAAAAGTAAAATAGAATACAGACCACAAAAGCTCAATATTAAACACATAATAAAAGAGTTAAAAACCAAAACTAGGTAAATGAAGGAAAGGGACTAAAAATTGGTTTTTAAAACACGAAATGAGAAAGATAAATGACCATTAAACGTATAATAGAAAGGAAAAATGGAGAGGAGTAGACAGCAAACCATAAAAAAGAAAGAACTTTATAAATAGTACAAAACAGAAAAAGTATTTCCCAGTAATGGGGAAAAATATGTAAACAGCATCATGTGAACACACAAAAGTAATTTAGAAACAAAACCAATTTTTTTGTGTAAAACGTATTTTAAAAATACTGCAGAAAGTGAAAGAAAAGGAGGGAAAACAGGATGGGGCGGAGTCGGCATCCTTCTTTGTCCTTGGAGACTGGAGGCTGCCGTTCACGTGCCTGGTGTGGAGGGGTGGTCATTCCTATAGTTTATGCTGTGGTTGTACCTGGCCAGGCAAGTGTCCAGTGCCGGTCATAGTAGCTCCCTTTTCCGCATATGGTAGGCCTCCGTTGGTCGCATTGCTTATATACTGTTTCAGAGTCTCCCACCCTCCTGGGACCCCTCCAGACTGTACGCCCTCGGTGGCTAGTGTTCCAGCAGAAGGTGTCTCCCAGAAGCGGAAGAAAATAAAATCACAGAGATCCTCACAAGCTCAGGATCAGTCTTTGTACTTTCAAGGCCCCTAGTCCTGATCTGCTGCAGGGTGTAGTTTGAGTGTCAAGATCTCCCCTGGAGCTTGAGCTCTCTTCCTCTGCCCAGATGAGAGGCAGACAGGTGACTGGAAGCATGATGCACACACGGTCGCGGGACTATCGGACTCCAGGATTATTCTCCTTTTCATCAACGGAAATTGATGAAAATTCTCTCTCTCTTTCTCTCTCTCTCTCTCTCTCTCTCTCTCTCTCTCTCTCTCTCTCTCTCTCTCCCCCTCTCTCTCTCAGGTCAAACCTTTCCTTATGCCCTTCTCTCTCCTGCCGCCTTCACCCGTGGCTTGTCGGGAAGCCTTGTCTCCGTCTCCACAACTGCCCCAGAGACTGCCTCACACCCAGAGCCGGGACTAGTTAGAGTCAGTCTCCCTCTCCTGGGGCTGTCTCTATACTCAGGCCTGTAGGGAAGCTCAATGTTAAGCAATAGTTTCCTTCGTGGGGTAGTTCCCGGTCCCTGTCCTCTGAGTCACACAGAGTGATAGTGTCTCGACTGCTGAGTCGTCCACCAAAAGCCCACATCTGTCTGTGAGGGCTATGCGCTATGGATCTCTTTCCAACAGGGAGACCTCATACAACTTTTGGATGAGGCTTTCGTTTCCCTTCCCCCACCAAGCATAGCCACCTGACTGGGTCTCTGTTGGTGCTTCTTTTCTGTAACCTACACTACTTTTGTGGGTTTTCAGGCCCCCTTCCATTCTGTTTGGAGTAGTCTACTTTTCCCCCTTATGCTAACCTTTCCCTTTCAGTATATCTCATGGAGACATCTTCTATTCCATGAGCTTGCCATACATAACTCCCAACACTTTGATTTTTAAAATGTAAAAAACCAACTGGATCATAGCTAGTTACAATGTTACACGCTTATAATCGCAGCACATGGAAGACTGGGGCAGAATAGGCATGAACTTGAGTTAGCCTGGACTTTATAGCAACTTCAAGGCAAGCCTCAACTACATAGTAAGACCCTGTCTCAAAGAGAAAGAGAAAAGGAAAGAGAGCACTTAAAGAAAACTGTCACTGAATAAGGTAATGACAATGTCTTTTTTGTTGTTGTTGTTGTGCTTGTTTTGTATTTTGCTATGCTTTATTTATTTTAGTTGGTTGTGTTGTACTGGGGTGTGTGTGTGTGTGTGTGTGTGTGTGTGTATTGTGAGGCCGAGTCTTCCTGGATAGCTGGGTCGGAACTTGCTCTGCCAGAGTGCTGAGGTCACAGGGGTGGAGCACCACACCGGAGGAAACATCACTCTTAAAGGTAGCATACATTTCAAGCAAAAGAAAGACTTGAGTACGTCTCTGGCTGGCAAACAGACTCACGCAAAGGTCTGAGGAGAGGTCCAAAAAGTATTTCGTTTCTTTCCCAAATAGAGAAAAATGAACTAGTAGCTATGGAAAGAGGCTAATTTATTTCAGACCTAAGATTATGAAGCAGGGTGTCTGAATCGGGCAAACAGACAAGCAAACCACCTTTTCTTACTTTACATCAACCAAATAGCTCCTCTTCAGTACACCCTCCTTCTGACCTTGGTCCTCAATGCGTTTCATCTTTACATCACAAAGGAAAAGATGACCTGCCAAGCAGAACTTTCTTTGCCTTGACACGAACAGAGAGTGAGTTAGAACCAAACAATTTTCCACTCTGTAAGCTCTTTCAAGGCAGGCTAGCTATTTGACAAAATACATAGAATATCAAGTACAACTTTGTTCTACTTTCGACAACTACAACAAGATTTCTTTAAATTCAGTTTTGCTATGTACAACAAGCTGGGCTAGAACTCATGAACCCACAATACCCCTGCGTAGCTGAGATCATAGACACAGTGTCAACAACAACAAAAAAATGGCTTCAAATGGTGCGAGTTGCCTGTTCACAAATAGGATTTTCTTTTAAAAAACAATTCCTTCCAAGATTCACTGTTCAAAACAGAAATTTGGGCAAATATCCAGTATGTAAAGGGGCTTGTCCCCAAGTCTGACCACTGGAAACCTCGATGAATCCTTCAAGTTGTCTTCTGACCTCCACATCTCTTACAATGCAAGGGAGCGCAACTCACATTGCATATATATGTATATATGCATAAATAAGTAAATACATATATACATAACTAACAACATAAAAATAGAAATTTTCCTTGTTTCGTTGATATTGCAGAGTGTTGATTTCCGAGACTTAATTGCACACGTTTTCTCCAAAACCTGGCCTTTTGGGTGTGTGTGTGTGTGTGTGTGTGTGTGTGTGTGTGTGTGTGTGTGTAGTTTTGTGTATTTTTTTTTCCCAAGATGGAGTTTCTCTGTGTAACAGTCTTTGTAGACGAGGCAGATCTCTGAACTCACAGAGATCCACTGCCTCTGCCTCCTGAATGCTGGAACTAAAAGCATGCACCAGCACACCTGGCTTTTTAAAATTTTTATTTCATTTTATTTTGTGTATGGGATTTTGGCCGGCATGTGCATGCCATGCCCACAGAGAACATAAAAGGCTGTCTGAGCTCCCAGAACCGGAGTCACAGATGGTTGTGAAACACCATCCAGGTGCTGGGAATTGAACCTGGGTCCTTTGCAGAATAACAAATGCTCTTAACTGCAGAGCCATTTCTCCGAGTTTTTCAGCTTCCTTAATTGTTGGCGAGGCTACTAAATATAGGTTTTATTTTATTTATTAATCAATCCCCCTCCTCCTCTGTTTGAGACAGGGTTTCTCTCTATAGCCCTAGCTGTCCTGGAACTTGCTCTCTAGACCACACTAGCCCTGGTCTCGTAGAAATCTGCCCCAGTACTGGGATTAAAGATCTGTGCCACCAAGCCCAAACGGAAACCTGGCCTTTTCATTCGGAATAGCTAGCCTCTATTGTCTATGTTTGTGAGCCTCTCTGCTTCCCTTGATTGAACCATAGTGGACACCGGAGGTTCCCTTCCAGGGAATTTGGAATTGAGAGTCATAGACCATACATCCTTTTTCTGTTCACCCACAGTGAGGTCCCCTATACTCTGAAGTGAGTGTTGGTTTGATCTTATACACAGGAGCTGACTGGCAGAGGGAGAAGCTGGAGCGAGGTGGGGGGCAGCCCAAGAGAACGCCGGCTCTGGAGCCCCAGATCTCTTCAGGTTATCTTCTCTTCCCTTTAACGCCTGTAAAACACTTATTTCATACAGTGGCTTCACGACAGCTCTCTCCTTTTTACAGTGGTGTCCAAGAAACTTCTTCCCAAATCACCATCCTTAAAGCAAATGCCCGTTCATCTTCAGACCTCTTTCTTTCTCTCTGTTTGCCTTGGGTGCCGCCTTTCTCTGAAGTCTTGAGACTGTGCCTCTACACCTTCACATCGTGAGACCTGATCATGAAAGGCAGATGTGGGCCTCTTAGGAGAGGCAGGGGGTGTTGAGGAAGCACTTTCTCGGGGTGCTTACTTTATATTGATTCTGTTCTCACTGATCTAATTCTGAGATCCATTACTATGACACATACCAGAATTTGTTTACCTGAAAGTCATATTCTTAAAAAACAAACAATAACAACAACAACAACAAAAAAGCCTTCATCATTCGGGGCTTTTATGAGATTAGTATAATAAATTTCTATGACGTGTTTTAAAGTTCACTGACTCTGTCTTACACAAGAGTTACATATGTTAATAGCCGTTATCCAAAACAGACCAAACTTCAGCCAGTCTAGTATGAACTGAATTGGGTTTCCCAATAAAATGTGTTGAAGTCCTAACCACTTGTTCCTGTGAATTTGGAATTGCTTATTTGGAAAATATTGTCTCTGCAGATGTAATCAATTAACAGATGAAGACACCGGGGTGGACCCTGCCTGAGAAGGACGGGAATTTCCTAGGAATTTGCAGGAACATGGGCTCTGAGAAATGGAGCAGGGAGACACATCAGCATGACACATCTACACTAAAGAATACCTGGGGGCCGTCAGAGGCGGGAAGAAACAAGGATGCAACACCCCCAGGGACTTCACAGGAAGCTTGACCCTTGCTGACCCCTTAGGTGGCCCAGCCTTTAGAACGCTGAAATAATCAAGTTCTTCTGATTTTAGTCAGCCAATGTGTGGTACCTTCTAGGGCAGTCTGGTGAGGTAATATTCTCCACGGCACTTCTCAAACTGAAGTCCGGACAAGTCTTGGACATCTTTCTCCCCTGTCTGACATACTAAGTGCTGCGTGAGAACTGTCAGAGCGATCTGCTGGAGAGAGAAAAGTCAGTTTCTGTATTGTCGCTTCTCTTGGTCTGCCGTCCCCTTCACTTGTTACAGAACAACTGTAAACCATGTGATGGAAGACCGACTTTGACTACGGGACTCTTGGTATCACATGCGTCCCGCCCAGATGCCAAGTCAGCTCTTTCATGACACACAGGAAGCCTGCTGGGTGGGAACCAGCAGCGTTACAGCGAGATCAGCTTTGGTGAGGAGGATGACTGGGGAAAACCCTAAGACAACTTAGGAATTCCCGAAGTAGACACATTTTAAGCCTTATGAAAGTTTACTGTTGTATGTCTTCATATCTACCGTCGATATTAAAGGATTTTAATGTATATTCGTTGAGAAAACTACCCTCCTGTTTTAAATTTGTCAGTAAATGTTAAGACATACCTATGGAGAAATTGAAACAGTTGGGAAGACAGACGGTAGACTAGGTACGAACTCCTCTTGGCCTTTCCCGCCCCATCGGTCTCCACCCACCACGGAGCGGAGGTCTAGCCTCTCAAACCTGCTGGGCTGCCTTTCCATCCACCTTTCCAACAGCTGTAGTTTGGAGTTCCATAAACAAAAGTGACATCCTACGGAGCACTTTCCGTAACCGGCTCTTCACGCTGTGTACCTGGCGAACTTTCGTTTCAATCTATACAGTTTGTCTTTGTTTGTTTGATTGTTTAAACTTTTACCCGGTCTCCAGGAAACAGGTGGCTCATAATTTGCCGAAAGTTCTATTTATGGGCATTTAGCTTTCTAATTTTTTACAATTACCGAAATAAATTTGGTTTAGTATTGTATATATATTTCAAAACACAAATATATTTTCCAAAAATACACATTAGGCTCTCTAGACTAAAGGAAATACGTATTTAAAATTTACTGACTATAGCGAGACTGACATTTAAAAAGCTCATCAGAGTATGTCAGTGTCCTTTCAACTATAATCACATCAACTCTGGATAGTATGAATCTCTAGTTGGAGATAATTTTCATCCTAAATCACATTCATTCTGGTAGTGTAACAGATATTTATTAAGCATATAGAAAACATTCAGAAAAAAATGCTGATAGAAACAATTATATAACAGCAAAGTGCATACAGTATATTGGGTATTGTTTAAAGGATTTATATCTATTTATAAAACGAACGAAAATAGCTCTGTGTCCTCATCATGCTCAGTCATTGGCTATGAAGAGCCTGGCGGGGCTGTGGGAGGAGGGGGAGAAGGCCTTCTGCACAGATGCTGCCACAGACCTAGCCAGAGTCACCGCAGCCACTCACCCGACCCGACAACTCAGAGTAGTTTCTCCTCAGCACAGAACTCCGCAGAAGGCAAAGGGAGAGAAGGCATTAGAAGGGCACAAAACTGACTGTTGATTCGTTTTAATTTTCTGGTCCATCCCCACCCCCATACATTGCGAAGATCATCGTCAACTGACTGAGAACCGGGGTGGGCGGTACGTAGAAGAAATGTTGGCTTTAAAGATAAAAGCGAGGCACGGAGCAGTTATCTGGGGGCTGGGGGGCGGGGGGTAAAGGGACCAGGGACTCTAGCTGTTTACGAGGCAGAATAAAAATCGACCAGACAGCAGAAAATTAGCACGAAACTCAGCAACAGCATTGTTGTGGGTTTTCCTCCACCCACACCGGGTTCGACAACTCAAAGTTCAGAATAAAAAGTTCAACTCAAGCAGGGTTGGAACTTTCCCAGGTGTGAAAGAGGAAGTGAAACCGGGGCAAAAGTTGAGAGTGCACGCAAGGGACCACTCCAGGTTAAATATTTGTGCCCAAAATGTGTGGGGATTGGAATTATGGCCGATTTGGGAATATTTGCCTGTACATAATGGCATATCTAGGCAACAATATCTAAGACTAAGTATAAAATTCACCTGTGTTTTAACTAGGACATAATTTTTAAATTACATGTAGTTATTTGTGTGTCTTATGCTTTGTTAAAAAAAAAATGGCATGAAAATTACAGACTGGGAACTGGGGCTGGAGCATCTGCCCTCTGGAGCATCTCCCCTCACTCCTGCTAATTCTGCTTACACCGTAGGCATCTGAAGACAGCCATTGTGGAACCAATTTTCAAAAATCTAGAAAGTGGTAATAACAGTGAGTGTTCTTCCTCTATTCCTTAATGCTTTGTATGTCTCGGACAGAAGCATTGTTTGTGTGCTACATTTCTAGACGAGATTATATGATAGGTCAAATAATTTGGAACACACTAAGTCAGTTCTCAAAATGCCTAGAACAATAACTGCTCCCTCAATAAATAATTACTGCGTTGACTTGAGATAAAGTGAGCCCATGTGGCAGCCCCAGCTCTTGACAAGGAAGAGCAATTCTTTCATCCCACTTTTCTAGTCCCTGGGGAACAAAAAAAAAGGGAAATTCCTCTATTAAATCAATGACAATAATGTGCACATAAGTTATCCAGTCATGGAAATGTAAAATATATTTTCATCCTATTTTATTCCATATTTTGAAGATACCAACCACTTACCAATTAGCCAGTTCCTGGATCAAATACAATCCAGACTGTATTTATCCAGAATGACAATCTTTAAGTGGATCTAGTGAAAAATGAAAGTATTGATAAACATTCATTTAACACAGAAAAGCCATTCTTAGACATACTTGTATGCCACATGGTATTTTACAGAGACATCTGCATATCTGTATCAGAGACCTACATGTCTACATGGCAAATCTGAAAATGTTGCCTTCTTAGAGGAATGGTTATTTCACATTAATTTGTTACTGGAACTTAAGATTTAATGCATCCCTTAGAGAGATGGGCTCTGAGGCTAGTTTTTTGGTTTTTTTTGTTTTGTTTTGTTTTGTTTTTGGTGGTGGTGGTGGTTTGGGTGTATTAGGGTTAGGTTTTTTGTTTTCTAATTTCTCCCCCCCCCAAAAAAAAACCTCAGGCATTAACTCCAGTTTTACTTCCCTTTTTGGGGGTGAGGAGGAGGGAGTTCTTTTGCGGTGCCATTTATTTTAAAAGTAGGATTTTTCAAACTTGGTTTCTTATTAAAAAATCAAGAACTCTGCTGTGGCTTAACCATCAATCTTCAGTTCACAGTATGATGAGAAGGTAGATGGGATAGGAATAACTTCAAGACAGTATTCACATGTGCAAATAATATTATTTTCTTTACAAGTCAATAGGTATTTCTTTTTAATTATTCGAGATGATTTGTTTGCTTATTGTCTGGTAGATTAGGTCACTGTTCTCAATTAATTCCCCGTCTGTCACATAAACTCCTTTTTCTATTTTTGTTTGTGGGGTTTTTGTTTTGTTGGTTCCATCATGTGTTGGATGAGTCCCTACACATCCCAGGCTACCCTGGAGCTCCTGACCATCTTGCCTCTGCCTCTCAAGTACTGAGATTCCAGGAGCATTCTACTACACCCAGCTGTCCTGTGAACTTCTCACCAGGGCTAGTTCTCTACACAACTGATGCTGGACATGATTATTTGCATGACATTGTTTGACCAATGCCATGGTCAAACAGGGGTCCAGATCTTAAATGAGTAATGCAACTTGACCTCTTGAATTTGGGTGTTCAGCTGAGAGAAGAACGTGCCTTTGTTATCTAGTGAGATTCTGAAGTAGACCATCTGAAGTAAGTCTGATGGCAACCAGAAGCACCAGCACCAGCCATCTGTCTTCCAAGACAGAGAATTTCTAGCTCACCTACAAAGCCACAAACTAGGAAAATTAAATGCGTATTTCTTGAGCCAATTTTAAGATGTTGGTTGCTTGCTCAGTATTAATACTAACAACAGTTGACTAATTTATGTTTTCTTTCTTTTCTTTTTTTTTGTTATTGCTTGCTTTTTTTGTTTTGTTTGCTTTTTTTTTCTTTCTTTCGGAGATAGAGTTTCTTGATGTAGCCTTGGATGTCCTGGAACTCATTCTGTACACCAGATTTGCCTTGAACTCATAGAGATCCATCTGCCCCTACCTCCTAAGTGATAGAATTAAAGGTCTGAGCCACCACTACCAGGTTAGTTTTCTTTTCTTTTCTTTTTCTTTTATTGATATTTATTGAACTCTACATTTTTCTCTGCTCCCCTCCCTGTCTCTCCCCTCCACCCTTCAACCCTCCCCCAAGATCCCCATGCTTCCAATTTACTCAGGAGATCTTGTCTTTTTCTACTTTCTACTTCCCATGTAGATTAGATCTATGTTTGTCTCTCTTAGTGTCTGCATTGTTGTCTAAGTTCTCTGGGACTGTGGTTTGTAGGCTGGCTTTCTTTGCTTTAAGTTTAAAAACCACCCATGAGTGAGTGTATGTGATAATTGTCTTTCTGTGTCTGGGTTACCTCACTCAAAATAATGTTTTCTAGCTCCATCCATTTTCCTTCAAAATTCAAGTTGTCATTATTTTTTTCTGCTGTGTAGTACTCCATTGTGTAAATGTACATTTTCCTTATTCATTCTTTGGCCGAGAGGCATTTAGGTTGTTTCCAGGTTCTGGCTATGACAAACAAGGCTGCTATGAACATAGTTGAGCACATGTCCTCGTGGCACGATTGTGCATCATTCGGATACATACCCAAAAGTGGTATTACTGGGTCTTGAGGAAGGTCGTTTACTAATTTTCTGAGAAATCACCACACTGACATCCAAAGGGGCTGTATCAGCTTGCACTCCCACCAGCAATGCAGAAGTGTTCCCTTTACGCTACAACCTCTCCAGCATAAGTTGTCATCAGTGCTTTTGATCTTGATCATTCTTACAGGTGTAAGATGGAATCTCAGAGTTGTTTTGATTTGCATTTCTCTGATGACTGAGAATGTTGAACATTTCCTTAAGTGTCTGTTGTTTAGCCATTTTAGATTCCTCTATTGAGAGTTCTCTGTTTAGGTTTGTACTCTATTTTTTTTATTGGATTATGTGATCTTTTGGTGTCCAATTTCTTGAGTTCTTAGTATATTTTGGTGATCAGACCTCTGTCTGATGTTAGTGAAGATCTTTTCCCATTCTGTAGGCTGTCGTTTTGTCTTGTTGATCGTGTCCTTTGCTTTACAGAAGCTTTTCAGTTTTAGGAGGTCCCATTTATTAATTGTTTCTCTCAGTGTCTGTGCTGCTGGGATTCTATTTAGGAAGTTGTTCCCTGTGCCAATGCATTCAAGTGTACTTCCTACTTTTCTCTTCTATAAGGTCCAGTGCGGCTTTATGTTGAGGTCTTTGATCCATTCGGACTTGAGTTTTGTGCATGGTGATAGATACGGGTCTATTTTCATTCTTCTACATGTTGATATCCATTTCTGCCAGCACCACTTGTTAAATATGCTTTCTTTTTTCCATTTGATATTTTTTGCTTCTTTATCAAAGATCAGGTGTTCGAAGATGTATGGATTGATATCCGGGTCTTCTATTTGGTTCCATTGGTCCTCCTGTCTGTTCTTATGCCAATACCAGGCTGTTTTCTGTACTGTAGCTCTGTAGTAGAGTTTGAAGTCAGGGATTGTGATGCCTCCAGAAATTCTTTTATTGTACAGGATTGTTTTGGCTATCCTAGGTTTTTTGCTTTTCTATATGAAGTTGAGTACCGTTCTTTTGAGGTCTTTGAAGAATTTTGCTGGGATTTTGATGGGCATTGCATTGAATCTGTCTTTTCTTTTATTGATGTACAGAGGTGTGAAAATTAACTTATAGTTTTAATATAATTCATATATTAACTGTTATTTTTACAATATGTAATGTTGGTGCTTTGCCGGGTCAAATAATCAAATACATTCGAATAGCCAGTGTTATTGGACTAAAATACTGGATAATACTCCATAATGAAGCTGGGGGAAATGTGAAATAAAGGTCTCAACCAAACACAATAAAATTCTAAAGCTGGGCTGGGAAGATGGCTCAGTTAATGAGGAGCCTGTTGGACGAGCATGAGGACCTGAGTCTGGATCCCTTGCACTCACATCAAAAGCCAGGGGTGAGCATCTGTAACCTTGGTGCTGGGAAGAGATGGGCACATCTCAGAAGCTCGCTGGCCAGCCAGTCCGTGAGCTCCAAAAATATAAGGTGAAGAACCAGAGCAGAGGATACCTGAATATATAATATAAGGTGAAGAACCAGAGCCAGGATACCTCTGGCCTCCACAAACGTCCACACGCGTGCACATATGCACAAGCACACAAGAAAATGCTCCAGCTGTAAGAGCCCATCAAGAACAGGTGGAGTGAGGAAGAAGGCTTGTATCAAACCAAGCAGTCTACCTTTATAGAGGATGGAGTGTAGTCTCTCGCAATTCCCTGCCAGCTCTCAAGAGTCTTCGGTGTTTCGCTCTGTAATCAAATGCTCTGGTTTTCTCCATTGAAACTGTTGACATTGATGCTACCCTGCCTCTCAGACCTGATGAAGTGGGCAGAGTATCCCAGAGAAGTAAAGGCGGTTTCCTGTTAGCACATAATACCTTCAAAATTCTGTTTCTGGTAAAACTTTTCTCCATGGTTTTTTGAGAGCCTGTCCTTGAACTAGCTCTTGTAGCCTAGTCTGGCTTCGAACTCACAGAGATCCGCCTGCCTCTGCCTCCCGAGTGCTGGGATTAAAGGCATGCGCCACCACCACCAGGCTGGGGAAAATTTTGATTGTGACTTGGAGACAATTATTTTTGGAAGGCAGACTTTAGGCTAGGCTGGTTGGCCAAGGAGGCGGGTCCCCTAGGGAACCCCAGGGAGGCTCCTTCCCAGCACTGGGATTAAGATCACATGCTTCTATACCCAGATGATGATGATGATGATGATGATGATGATGATGATGATGATGATGATGATGATTGCTATCATCTCCTCCTCTTTCTCCTCCTTCTCTTTCTCCTTCTCCTCTTCTACCTCTTCCTTTTCCCCTCCTCTTCTTCCTCCTTCTCTTCCTTCTCCTTTTGCCCCTCCTCCTCTCCCTCCTTCTACTCTTCTTCCTCCTCCTCTTTTTCTTTTAACCTGAGTACTGGGGTTTGAGCTCAGGCCTTTGTGTTTGCAGGGCAGCTCTTGAGCAATTCATTATCTCCCTAGCCCCATATATTTACGTCTTTAAAGCCCTGCTCAACAGTAGTATAGAAATAATTTTGTATTTCTCTCTTCTAGGTTAGTTTGGGGAGTTTAGGCAATAGTCCTATGGTAGGGAAATTAACTTACATACAATGTGTCTTAGTTAGGGTTTCTATTGTTGTGAAGAGACACCATGACCACGGCAACTCTTATAGAGGAAAACATTTAACCACAGTGGCAGCTTACAGTTTCAGAGGTTTAGTTGATTGTCATCATGGCGGGGAGCATGGTAGCATGCAAGCAGACATGGTGCTGGAGAAGGATCTGCTACATGTTAATATACAGGCAACAGGAAGTAGACTGAGTGTCACACTGATTGAAGCTTGCAGAAGAGACTTCAATGCCCGCAGTGACGCATTTCCTCCAACAAGGCCACACCTACTTCAACAAGGCCACATCTCCCAATAGTGCCACTCCCTTTGGGGACCATTTTGTTTCAAACTACCCCACTATGTTTAGGTTAAAAATGAAACATCAGATTGCTATCTTAGTTATAAAATTCTTCCATTCCCTATCATGAGAATAATTCTATACATGCCTCTGCATACATTGTGTTCCACACAATGTAAGATTTTTTTTAATATGACTACCAACTTGTGAGTCTCAATTTTTCTCTTCTTTCTTTCCTTTTTTGTTCTTTGACAGCACAGATTTATCTATGATGTTACCATTAGGACTGTCTAGATTAGGTACTTTCTCCCAATCATGATTTGGCTGAACAATCTCCCACTGAGCAACTGAGCCATGATTTAATTAACATTTTCTGTTGCGGAATTTTAGGGTGTGATTAATTTCTCAATATTACAAACAACTCTCTTGTAACAGAGTACACATTTTCATCAGATATTGTTTAATCTCTAGATTATTTCCTTAGTATAAATTCTCAGAAGATTCTATCAGGCAAAAGGGTATGATACACTTTAAAAACTCTTGCTTAATACTGCTATCTGACTGAAAGATGTCTAACTCTACCGTTAATGTGCGAGAATTGCCAACAAAATTTGAATGTCATTGTTGAGTGCTGCTTATTTTGTAGGTGAGTGAGTGAAAAGAAAAAAATGTAACTCATTTAAATTTTTACTCTTTAAATGTTAAGGGCGATATGGAACATTTACCAGTGTAGGTTAAATAAGAACTGATCTACTAAAAAACATAGCTGTAGTCCAGCAGTGGTGTCACACACCTTTAATCCCAGCCCTTGGGAAGAAGAGGCAGGCGGATCTCTTGTGAGTTCAAGGCCAGCCTTGTCTACAGAGTGAGTTCCAGGACAAGTTCCAAAGCTACACAGAGAAACCTTGGTCTCAGAAAACCATTAAAAACAAAACAGAACAAAACCAAAGAACAACAATAACACAAAAAAAAACAGCCACTGGTATTATGTGGATATTTATGAGGATTAACCTATGAATTTGTATCTGACTACCCCACAGGATAGGTCTGTTACTTCAAATTTTTTGTTTTACAAAAACAAAGTCAGAGTAACTGCAAAAAAAAAAAATCCTCAAAACATTTTACCTGCATTTATTTAGCTTGATCCATAAGCATTGAAAGAATAGACTTAGTAAGTCAGCCAAAAACAATAGTACATGGCAGATCAAACTCCATTTGAACACACAGACTGGGTAATTCAAGGTCAGAAGCAAGACCTGTCAGGGGGACTTGCTTTCCCATCACCGCCTCCACTTTGGTTTTTGGTTTTGAGCGTCAGGGTTTCTCTGTATAGCCTTAGCTGTCAAAGAACTCACTCTATAGACTATACTGGTCTCGAACTCACAGAGATTCACCTGCCTCTGCCTACCAGGGAGACATGCTTTTAAAAGGACTTTGAGCCAGGTGGTGGTGGCAGCGTATGCCTTTAATCCCAGCACTCAGGAGGCAGAGGCAAGCGGATCTCTGGAGTTTGAGGCCAGTCTGGTCTACAGAGCAAGTTTCCAGGACAACCAAAGCTACACAGAGAAACCCTGTCTCAAGAAAAACAAAAAACCAAACAGACAAACAAAAAAAAACCCAAAAACAACAACAGAAACAAGACTTTGAATGTAGCGTTCCACATGTACACAGCTGCCCTGTAGAGCAATTGCGGGGAACCACCGACCAAGCAGAGGCAGGCCAGACAGAATGGTCTGCTGGCATATTTCTAAAGTCAGTCCAACCTCATTTTCCCTTGGGCAGCTCCCCTTGAACCTGAGAGTCTGCATTCTGAGAATAGGGAACTACATACCTTGCCACAGACAAAAGAGGAAGAAGCGACTGTCTCCTCAGAGGGTGGAGCTGACTGTCCTCAGAATTTTGAAATAGAGGTAATGGTCAGGATCTTCCCACTTCTCTTTCTGCCCTGTTGGCTACCATCCCCTCCAGATCTCGGAGGCTCAACCTCCATGCAGTGCCCCCTACCCCCCATGCCCCATCACTCAGTTTTTAGGAACCTCTTCACTCCCAGTCTTCCAAAACAACAAACTTCTGCTAGAAAGGCTGTTTGTTTGAAACAGTCTGTGAATGGCCGATGGCCCCACAAGCTTCCCAGGCAGTAGCCTAGAAAACAACAGCAGCCTTAAAAGCATGCGGTAAACTAAAAGTCAGCTCATAGATCTTGAGGCCTTGTGCTCCAGTGGTAATGCGGAAGTTACACAATGACCAAAAAATTTAAATAACCTGTCTAGAACACTTGACGTGCAGATATTAGTAAATGCGGGTTTTGGCTCTTTCCTCTACAGCCCTTCACAGAAGTCTAGCCATGATTTCCGGCTTCTCTCTGCTCTAGTAACACACAAAGAAAAAAAAAAAGGTGAGAGGTATTTGCCAGTATAAAATACTTATCATCACATGCTAGGCTAAAATTTGGCAACATCTTACTAGTGGTTTATCTGGGGAAGTTTAGTTAGGTGACTGTCACTTTGATAACTACATTTGAGGGTTCTCTGATGATGACAGCACCGCCTTATCTTCGAGAGATCATAGACCAGCACCCAAACACGGCTGGTTGTTTACTTATTTAAAGAGGTTTATATCCAGAAGATGTAAAGAAACCACCACATAAGTCAATAGCAATCTCCGCCAATATGATTTAAACATGGGAAATAGATATTACTCAAAAGAATATACAGAAATGATCAACATGTATATGGGGGCGGTCCCTAGAGAATTACAAGCTAAGACCACAAAAGTTATCACCTCACTCTAATCAGAACGATCGACAAGAAAAGGCACCAAAGGCTGTGGAGGATGTGGAGAAAAAGAAACCCTTGTGCACTGTTGATTGGGATGTAAATTAGTACACTACCCTTACTTCTGCCCTTACTTAAACACTTATCCTTAATTCTGGTAGCCGTTACCAGAATTACACATTGATTATTCAGGCAACCTCTGCAGAAAACCTTCTTACAAAGCCTAAGTCTGAAAAAGAAGAGGGCTTTGGAGTTTCCTCTCATCTTCTACCCATCCTCCCGACACACACACACACACACACACACAAGCATGCACACACACACTCACACACACACACACAAGCACGCACACACACTCACACACACACACACACACACACACACGCATACTTGCTCCTTTAGGCCCATATACATCTTCATTCCCACTCTCCCCAATTCCATAGCAAACCATTCTCAAAATGAGAAGTCATAAATGTGTTTACGTTAAAGTGTAAGGTGAGGATTAGGTTCAAGCATCCCTAACATTGCCAGGGTTGCTGCCTCGATGACATCTACATTAGGTCAAGTTCATGTTTATCTCATGCAAAAATGTCATGGCAACAGAGGGGGATTCGGGGCCTTCAGGAAAGTACCGCAGCTAAACCCCTAACCCCTGTACTTTGGAAAGAGGCTGAGAGAAACTCACGGCCGAAAAGCAAACTATCCCTTCACCAAGTGCCATCTCCCTGAAAAACTGTTTTGAATGCAAAATTATCTTCTTTGAAAATGAAAAGCTCTAAGCATAAAGCCTGGGAGCTTATCTTAGTTACATGTTATGTTATATATGTCATGGAGTTAGCTAACTAACATATAACATTAAAATAACTAAAAATTAAGTCAATTTAATAGTGTGACTTATGCAATTCTAAGGGAACCACAAACTCAAACTCAATTAAAAAGCTTTTTTTTTTCTTTTTCTGGGATAGTCATGATTCCAAAAACCCAAATAAAAGAAGGCTCCGGCTCCTGTGGGTGATGGGTCGGCTTTCTTGTGGCTGCTGCTGTTGACGTCGCTGCTGTATTCACCCAGCTTTTATCTCTTTCTGTTTCATTTTCCCAGAAATAAAAACTGTTTCCATCCCATTATTTCTACTTTCCAAATTAAATCACAACTAAGTGAATCATCCTTCATGCTTTGCCCCACACCGAAAGCATCAGACTTTTCCATATCAGAATCTAATGTAGCACTCGGTCTCGGTTGCTTCTATGACTCCCGCTTACTTTAATAGCACACTGGTCCCTTCCTACAGAAAGCACCAACAACTCCAAGGGAATAGCGACTG
The DNA here is from genome assembly GCF_982192425.1 of Myodes glareolus. NCBI lineage: Eukaryota > Metazoa > Chordata > Mammalia > Rodentia > Cricetidae > Myodes > Myodes glareolus. Next base: position 32,946,617 of record NC_142032.1, read on the forward strand.
TTGTAAACCTCTCATTATTGTTCCTCCACTACTTGTGTCCCTGATACCAGCGGGCAAACCCACTATCAAAATTTCAAAGAAATGAAATTCTGAAGCCTTTATAAAAGGGGTCACTCAAGCGTTAGGGTTAGGGTCCTGCTCTTGGAGCGTCTGGGTGCAGGGCAACTGTACGTAACAACAGAATGGTGGAGAAAATCACAACTATGTCTAGCGTGTAGGTGAAGTATGGATTTCCTTCCAAGTTAAGATCCTATACGCTATTAATTAAAATTACTTTGGGGCAGTTTCGTGGTCCTTGTCTTGATGGGCTGACCCTCTACTGGGGAAATTCTGCGTTGTGAATGGTGTCTTCTCCCGCTTTACAGTAGCTAAGCCTGGGCTCCCTGCGACTACTGCCAACCCAACCCAGAAATGAAGCAGAAAATGGACAAACACTGAGTGAGTAATTTTAAATACAAGCTGTTAGACTATGGAAGAAGTTCCAATAGTTGCCAATGTGGTATACAAAAATGAAATCTGGAACTACCATGGAAGTTTGAAAAGAAAAACCGCAAAGGATAAGAATCAAAAGATGTCAGCAGGTCAACAGGAAGTATTGTTTAATGGTACGAGTGAACAGAGAGCAGGTTGTGGTGGCACATGCCAGTAGGATTTGCTGAAGGAGGCAGAGGCAGGAGGATCACAAGTTCGAGGCCAGCCTGGGCTACACATAAAAAAAAAAACCCAAGGTTGTTTCCAGGTTCTGGCTATTACAAATAGTGCTGCTATGAACATAGTTGAACAAATGCTTTTGTAGTATGTTAGGGCATCTCTTGGGTATATTCCCAAGAGTGGAATTGCTGGGTCCTGAGGGAGGTTGACTCCCAGTTTCCTGAGAAACCGCCACACTGATTTCCACAGTGGCTGCATAAGTTTGCATTCCCACCAACAATGGATGAGTGTTCCCCTCATTCCACACCCTCTCCAGCATAGGCTATCATTGGTGTTTTTTAGTTTGGCTATTCTGACAGGTGTAAGATGATATCTCAAAGTTGTTTTGATTTGCATTTCCCTGATCGCTAAGGAGGTTGAACATGACCTTAAGTGCCTTTTGGCCATTTGAAGTTCATCTGTTGTGAATTCTCTGTTCAGTTCAGTACCCCATTTTTTAATTGGGTTAATTAGAGTTTTAGTGTCTAGTTTCTTGAGTTCTTTGTATATTTTGGAGATCAGACCTTTGTTTGATGAGGGGTTTGTGAAGATCTTCTCCCAGTCGGAAGGTAGCCTTTTTGTCTAACTGACAGTGTCCTTTGCTTTACAGAAGCTTTTCAGTTTCAGTAGGTCCCATTTATTCATTGTTTCTTTTATTGTCTGCGCTCCTGGGGTTCTGCTTAGGAAGTGGTCTCCTGTGCCTATATTTTGTAGACTACTTCCCACTTTCTCTTCTATCAGGTTCAAAGTGGTCGGATTAATGTTGATGTCTTTAATCCATTTGGACCTGAGTTTTGTGCATGGTGATAGATATGGATCTATTTTCATTCTTCTACAGGTTGACATCCAGTTATGCCAGCACCATTTGTTAAAGATGCTATCCTTCTTCCATTGTATACCTTTAGCTCCCTTGTCAAAAATCAGGTGTTCATAAGTTTGTGGGTTAATACCCAGGTCTTCTATTCGATTCCATAGGTCGACTTCTCTGTTGTTATGCCAATACCAAGCTGTTTTCAATACTGTTGCTCTGTAATAGAGTTTGAAGTCAGGGATGGTAATGCCTCCAGAAGTTCCTTTATTGTACAAGATTGTTTTGGCTATCCTGGGTTTTTTGTTTTGCCATATAAACTTATTGTTCTCTCAAGGTCTGTGAAGAAGTTTGATGGGATTTTGATGGGGATTGCATTGAATCTATAGATTGCTTTTGGTAGAATTGCCATTTTTACTATGTTAATTCTCCCAATCCAAGAGCAGGGGAGGTCTTTCCATTTTCTGGTATCCTCCTCAATTTCTTTCTTCAAGGACTTAAAGTTCTTGTCAAATAGGTCTTTCACTTCCTTGGTTAGAGTTACCCCAAGATATTTTATGCTATTTGTGGCTATCATGAAAGGTGATGTTTCTCTGATTTCCCTCTCTGCTTCTTTATCCTTTGTGTATAGGAGGGCTACCGATTTTTTGGAGCTGATCTTGTATCCTGCCACATTACTAAAGGTGTTTATCAACTGTAGGAGTTCTTTGGTAGAGTTTTTGGGGTCGCTTATGTACACTATCATATCGTCTGCAAATAACGAAAGTTTAACTTCATCCTTTCCAAGTCGAATCTCCTTGATCCCCTTATGTTGTCTTATTGCTATTTCTAGAACTTCAAGCCTAACCTGGAAACAACCTAGGAGCCCCTCAATAGAAGAATGGTTAAAAAGTGTGGAATATATACACATTAGAGTTTTACTCAGCGTTAAAAAACAATGACATCTTGAATTTTGCATGCAAATGGATGGAAATAGAAAACGCTTTACTGAGTGAGGTAAGCCAGACCCAAAAAGAGGAATATGGTATGTATTCACTCATAAGTGGATTCTAACCATAATTAAAGGTCTTTGAGCCTATTATTCGTGATCCTAGAGAAGCTAAATAAGAAGGTGAACCTGATGAAAATTATTTAGCTATCCTCCTGGAGATAGGAAATAGACAAGAGTCCCAGGTAACCTCGGGTGCATGGTGGGGAGTGGGAGGGTTGTTGGAAGGGGAGAGGGTTAGAGAGAAGGGAGTAGGGGAGGAATGGGGAAAGCTCAGTGGACTGGGATGGGGGGAGGGAGGAAGGATGGATATGGGATCAGGGAAGAATATATTTCAACTAAGGGAGTCATTTTAGGGTTTACAGGAGACTTGATTATAAATGGGATCCCAGGTCCAAGGAGAGATCCCCAGATTGTTCTCTGGACAGAGGAGAGGGTGCCTGAACCGGCCTTGGCCCATAACCACACTGATGAATATTTTGCTTATCACCATAGAACCTTCATCTGGCGATGGATGGAGATAGAGACAGAGACCCACATTGGAACACTGGACTTAACTCCCTAGGTCCAAACGAGAAGCGCAAGAAAAGAGAACGTGAGCAAAGAAGGCAAGACCAGAGGGAACCTTCATCCGACGATGGATGGCGATACAGACGGAGACCCACATTGGAGCACCGGACTGAACCCCCCAAAGTCCAAATGAGGAGCAGAAGGAGAAAGAAAATGAAAAAGGAAATCAGGACTGCGAGTGATGCGATCACCCACTGATACAAGGGGACTGATCTAATGAGAGTTCACCAAGGTCAGTTGGACTGGGACTGAACGAGGACGTGATCCAACCAGATTCTCTGAATGTGCCCGGATTCTCTGAATGTGGCTGGCCCGGAGTCTTTCTGAAAAGCCATTGACAATGACACTGGGACTTGTTTCCTCTGCATATACTGGGGTTTGGGGATCCAGTCTGTTTGGATACTCACCTTCCTGGACCTGGAGGGAGGGGGGAGGAACTTGAACTTCCCACAGGGCAGGAAACCCTGACTACTCTTAGGGATGGAGAGGGAGGAGGAGAGGGAGTGGGGGGAGTGGAAGAGTGTTGGGAGGAGGGGCGGAAATGGAAACTTTTATAATTTAATAAAATTACTTTCTCATAAAAAAAATAAAAAAATAAAATCCATTCAACTCTATTCCTACCCATCCTTGGTGAACAGGGATTATAACTTTCTCAACTCTCTTGATCTAGTAAAATGGTTGTCTCCCAGTATAGGATTTGAAGACTAAAAGATAAGTGTTCAAAATAACTTAGAAACTTCTTATGTATCAATTCTTATGCCTGTTTTATTGTGTATTACTGCATTCAATAAATGCTTAACAAGTAAAACAGTTAATAAATAAATGAATATACCTTAAAAAAAACCCAAGTGAATAGATACATTTTATGTTTACTTGCTTTTTAACTTAATGGAATGGCTTGTTTGTTTTGGTGAACCAATGAGGCTTACTGGAGCTACTTAAAGGAATATAGAACAATAGACTCAAACAAAGTTCCTATTATAAAACCCGTATTGATACAGCTCGAGAATAGTGGCCATCTAAAGAATACTGCACATCTACGTGTGAAAGAGCATCCCATCTTGGTGGCTCAGTTTGTCAAATCCTCTTTTTCTTTATTAATTTATTAATTTATTTTACATACCAACCACAGTTCTCCCCTTCCCCTCCTTGAGCTATCCCAACCCATCCCCCACCCAGTCCTCTGAAAGGGTAAGGCCTCTCATGGGGAATCAACAAAGCCTGGCACATCAAGCTGAGGCAGGACCAACGGGCTCTCTCATGTATCAAGGCTGAGCAAAGCATCCCACCACAGGGGATAGAGTTCAAAAACCAGCCCCTGCATCAAGGATACCACCTGGTCCCAATGCCAGGGGTCCCCCCCCCCCAAACAGATCAACCTAGACAGCTGTCGCCCACATGCAAACTTTCACTTTCAACGCGTGCCTAGTTCGGTCCCAGGCAGGCTCCCCAGCTGTCAGTCCAGAGTCCGTGAGCTCCCACAAGCTCAGGTCCCCTGTCTCTGTGGGTTTCCCCATCATGATGGTGGCTCGACCTTGCCTTATAATCCTTCCTCTCTCTCTTTGACTGGACTCTCGGAGCCTGGTGCCTGGCTGTGAATCTCGGCATCTGCTTCCATCAGTGAGTGGATGAAGATTCTGGGATGACAATTAGGGTCGTCACCAATCTCATTACAGGGTGAGGCCAGTTCAGGCACCCTCTCCACTATTGCTAGGATTCTTGGGTGGGCGGGGCGGGGTGATCCTTGTGGATTCCTGGGAATTTCCAGGTTTTTCCCTAAGGTCATTTCTTCTGTATTGGGATGTCCAGGTCTTGTCGTAGAGCCACTAGGTTCTGGGGTGCCCTATTTCCCTTTTATGTTGTTGAATGTATTTTTGCACTGGTGCTGATCCGACTCCTTCTCCAATTGGCGCAGGCAGCATTACTCGTATTAGTCACAACCTAGATAGACACAACCTAGATACCCCTCAACCTAAGAATGGATAAAGAAAATGTGGTACATTTACTCAGCTGTGAAAAAAACAATGACATCATGAAATTTGCAGGCAAACGGATGGAACTAGATAAAAATCATCCTGAGTGAGGTAACCCAGACCAAGAAAGACAAACACCGTATGTACTTACTCATAAGTGGATGCTAGATGTAAACCAAAGGATAACCAGCCTACAACCCATAGCTGCAGAGAAGTTAGGTAACAAGGAGGACCCTAAGAGGGATGCATGGATCGCCCTGGGAAGAGGAAATAAATGAGATCTTCTGGGTAAACTGAGGGGGGGGGGGGTCAGTAAAAGGGAGGATGAGGAGAAGAATGTCAAGAAAGGAAGTGGTCAAGTTGGGAGAGAGGCTGAGTAGGAGAGCAATGAAAAAGTTATCTTGTTAGAGGCAGCCAATGGGATGGCTTTTTAGTTTAACGGTCTGATGATTTGGTTGGGCTTGGTTACCTGGGAGTCCCAGAAGCAGCATGGAGGTAGAAGGTGAGATATAAGTTCTCAATTTCCCCCACTTGCCAACGCACCATAAGGCCTGCGAAGCTGCTCTATTCAAATCCCCACCGGGTCTGGATAAGGGGACCATGCCTTCCTTGTCTTGGGTCATCGTGAGCCTCTGATTCTTACATGTTCCTCAAACCACTGTAAGTCATCCCTGGGATAAAGTACCTTCTCGCTGCTCAATCACAGGACGCCATTTGATAAAGTGGACGGAAGTCATAGTAAAGGCCCAGCAGCAGCAGCTGTAGACATGCTCGGGGCACATGATCATAGAAATGCAGGAAAATATATAATGCCTCGGTTGTAGATTGTTCCTCACGTATCAGACCTCTGTAACTCATCTGAGGATTAGCTTTCTCTTTAAAAAAACAAGAGCGAAGGAGCTGGAAAGATGACCCAGGAGTTAGGAGGAGTTGCTGCTCTTGCAGAGGACTGAGGTTTGGTTTCCAGCACTCACACGGTCACTCATGACCATCTGTACCTCCAGTTCCAAGGGATCTGATATTCTCATCTGGCCCCAACAGGCAGCAGGTATGCATGCGATGTACACACATAGATGTAGGCAAATATTCAAACACAGAAAACAAAAATAAACGCGTCTTTAAAAAGAGGAAAAAGGAAGTGAGTTTTGGAGGAGTGGGGCGTTCATTTCTTTATTGTTTGTTGGAATACGAAATAGTAGAGCCACTATGGGAAACAGTTTGATTGGTCCTCAAAATGTTCAACATAGGGTTGAGCATTTAGTTTGTAGTGGGGACTTGCCTAGCAGGGGTGCAAGGTCCTGGGTTCAGTGCACAGGATTGTAGGGATAAGAGGAGTTAAACACAGAATTTCCATAAAACCCAGCAATCCTGTCCCTGTGTAGAGGCTCCCAAACATGGAAAACAGATCATCAAATAGATTAATTATTATAAGCAGCATAAATTATAATAGCTAAAAGATGGAAATAACTGATATATCTTCAATTTAACCTTAGTCAGTAATTATAAAATAGAATTCTGATAAATATACAACCATATAGACTAAACAATATCTTGTTTAGTCTAAGCAAAATAAACCAATCACAAAAGGTCACATATGCTACTATGATCCCATGTATAGGAAACAGTTACAACTGATAAACCTAATGAGACAGAAGATTTGGGTCCTGAGGGTGGAATTAGGCAGAAATGAAGGGTAACTGTTGGGAATTTGTTTTTGTTTTGGTTTGGTTTTTTGTTTTGTTTTTTGTTTTTTTTTTTGTTTTTGTTGTTGTTTTTTTTTTTTTGTTTTTTGAGACAGGGTTTCTCTGTGGCTTTGGAGTCTGTCCTGGAACTAGCTCTTGTAGACCAGGCTGGCCTTGAACTCACAGAGATCTGCCTGCCTCTGCCTCCCAAGTGCTGGGATTAAAGGCATGCACCTCAACCGCCTGCTGATAGGAATTTGTGTCAGAGATTGTGGTGGTTTGAATGTGCCCACCCCCCATAGGCTCATAGGGAGTGGCACTATTAGATGTGGCCTTGTTGAAGTATGTGTGTCTTTGTTCGAGAAAGTGTGTCATTGGGGGCGAGCTTTCGAGGTTTTAGAAGCTCAAGCCAGGCCCAGCTGACTTATTCTCTCTTCCTGTTGCCTGCCAGTCCCGGTGGAGAGCTTTCAGCTCCTTCTCCAGCACCATGTCTGCCTGTGCACAGCCATGCTTCTCGCCATGACGACAATGGACTGAACCTCTGAGCTGTAAACCAGACCCAGGTAAATATTTTCCTTTATAAAGGATGCTGTGGTCACGGTGTCTCTTCACAGCAACAGAAACCCTAAGGCAGCACGTAAATGTAACCCAGCATTCAGAGGCTAAAGCAGAAGGAACTTGAATTCAAGGCCAACTGTTATGCTTAATCTTGGTTGTGAACCTGAGGACATTTGGAGTCAACTGAAACCTGAGCTGCTGGGTCCATTGTCGTAGATTTTCTTAGATTATTTGAGGTCAGAAGGCCCACCCTAAATGTGGGCCACACCTTCTGGTGGCAGCCCACAGAAAAGGATATGAAAGAAGGAAGTTTTGCTTTCTGCTGGCTCACCCTCACTCTCACTGGACGTTCCTCTCTCGTGGCAACAGGTGCTAATGTGAGCTTCTTCAGGATTCCAGTACAGAGAGAGGGTTAGCAGCTCCCCAGGACTCCCATAGGACCCTAGTACCAGATCGGGACATCCAGCTCCTCGCAGGGTGAACATCCACGTCTCTCTAGGAAGTCTGTCACACAACAGTGTGTGTGTGCACCCACACACGCGCGCACACGAGCATGCATGAGGAGGTCAACCTTGGGACAGACCCTCTTATTGGCCTAGAGAACACTAATAAAATTACCTGGCTGGCCTGTGAGCCCCAGAGATCCACCTGTCCCCACCTCCCTAGCGCTAGGATTATAAGTGCATGCCACTACACCTATTTGTTTTTTAAATGTGGGTTCTGAGAGATTCCACTCAGAAAGAGAGCACTTTACCAACTGAACTATCTCCCAAATCCCCTTACTCTTGTTTTTGAAACTTGCCATGTAGGCTAGGCTGGCTGGCCAGTGAGCTCCAGGGAGCTACCTGTGCCCACCTCCCTGGAGCTGGGACTACAGATGCATGTCACCATGCCCGGCTGTTAAAATGTGGGTTCTGGGTCATGGGACCCAGATCTTTATGCCTGTAAAGCAATTACTTTGCGAGCTAAGCTGTTAACCCCACCCCAAAACTGTTCTTGAAACAAGGTCTTACTGGTGGTCCAAGCTGGGTTTGAGCTCACCACAATCCCCTCTGACTTGGCTTCCCAAGTGCTGGGCTCACAAGCATGCTCCTCAAGGCTTTACTCTAGCCCCAACTACCTCTCTACTTTGTGTATTTCTTCAGCCTGTTAAAATACCCCTCCATGCCTTTCCCCCAAAGACTCAGTGAGGGGTTTCGTCATGACATGCCCACATAAAATAGAATGTATTTTGATCATATTCAGCCCCTATATTACTCTTTTTTATCCTATCTCTTCCCCCTCTTGCACCCTATATATTACATATGAGGGAAAATGTGTCATATTAGTCTTTCCGAGGATGGCTTGTTTCACCATGTGATGATTTCCAGTTTCGTCAATTTCCCTAATAATTTCGTTCTTCTTTAAATCAAGCTCCACTGTGCCCATAGGCCACATTTTCCTCCCTCGTCCATTAGTGAGCACCCAGGATGATCCTGTATCTTGGCTGTTGTATATACTGCATCAATTACAGAAATATATGGGTATTCCTATAGTAAATTGACCTTTTTTTTGAGGGGGGGATGCTATATACTTAAGTTGGATCATACATTAGTTCTATTTTTTAGTTTTGGAAGAACCTCTCTTATGATCTCCACAGTACCAGACAAATTCACATTCTCACCGTCACTGCGCCCATTGTGCCCCCGACACCCCCAGTCACACATGTCCTTGCCAATCTCTGTTGTTTCAGGTTCTTGGTGATGCTCGTTCTGAACTCATGAGATGCTCGACCCTCAATGTAGTTTTCATTTGCTTTGCTCTAAGCTAAGGATCAAGGGATTAACTACCCAGCAACAAACTGATGACACAATTTATACTTTAAATCTGTAACATTATCCCTCTTGGTTTCCCTCACTAACACCTTTGGGGAAACATCATAAGACATGTTCTACCAAACCTGATGGTGTTATATAAACTCCCCCGAAGGCTCAGCTGTGGGTGGATGCTATTCCACTCACTGATCTTTTCCCCTCTGGATATCAATTTGACTGGTAAAGCTGTTCCCTAACCCAGTGCCAGAAGATAACAACCTGGCAGAAGAAGGATCCTCTCCTGAGCTTCAGTCCAACCATCTCCTTTGCCTTCATCACAGTGTTACCTCTTCAACCCGCCGACTAGGACCACCTAGAGTGGCATCTTCCTTCTTCCCATAAAAGGAAAGAGGGGAGAATTGTGGTGTGGTGGTTTGGATGAGAATGGCCCCAATCGGCTCATATGTTTGCACGCTCAGTCCCAAATCGGTGGACTCTTTGGGAAGATTAGGAGGTGTGGCCTTATTGGAGTGGGTGTGGCCTTGTTGGGGGAGGTGAACAATTGGGGAGGGGCTTTGAAGCTTCAAAAGCTCACACCAGGCCCAGTGGCTCTCTGTCTGCCTGCCTGCCTGCCTGCCTGCCAGTGCATCTGGATGTAAGCTCTCAGCCCATTGCTTCCTGCCATGTGTTCTGCCATGACGATAATGGACTAACTCTTTGAAAGTGTAAACAAGCCCCCAATTAAATGCTTTTTTTCTAAGAATTGCTTTGGTCGTGGTGTCTCTTAACAGCAATAGAATTCTAATTAGGACATGTGGGAATGGTTTTCCTGAGAAGCGCTGTCTAAAGTTTGCCTTTACCCAACTTTTACTCAACTCGACATCATGTTGGTAATGTGCTTTACGATCATGTACAACTATGGATTCATTCTGTTTACATGCTGCATATTCAACCTGTTCAGAACTGACTGACTTTTAAGGAAAATGTTGTAACCCATCTTACTATTCCTTGGTCCCCTCCACATATCTTGTTCCACACTTCACCTCTCGGAGTCTTTCATGGCTCCTGCTGTCTGCTGGCCAGAACAATATGATGCGTGCGTGAGGGGTGGTAGCAAAATCTGAGACCACCTACCTGAAGCAGCAAGGCATAGAAAACAGAGCCTCCTCTAAACATGTTTGAAGTAACCAGGGGATAGAGATTATCTTGGTATATTGTTCTGAATTAATAGGACCAGAACAGCAATCTTCCCCTTTGTGAGACTCCTGTTAAAGATGAAGACAGAAGTTCCTCGTTCCTTTCTGCCACTATATTTGCTGTGCTGGTCAATATATGGAGAAGACGGCCTTTGTTCAGGACTCAGATTTGAAGAGGAGACATTAGAACTCTTCTGAATACATCAGGCCCACTCTTGGATAAATGACATTGAAATAGTCTTCTTTCCTGCGTCGTTGACACAAATGATGCTTTTTTCATCTTTTTTTCCCATCCATTTATAATTTTTCTAATGAGAATTGTCTTCTGGTTGAATTATTTGATTTGGGATGTTTCTTTTTTATTTCTAAAAATATTCTGAATATCAGTATCTCCGACATGGATAGCTGGAAAAGATTTTCTTTGTTCTGTGGGCTGTGTGCTTCATTCTCTGATTGTCTCCTGCTGTCTGCTGACAGAAATCTTCCAATTTAATGAAATCCAATTTGTCAGTTCTTGCTATTACTTCCTATTCATGAAGTTATTACTTGAGCCTAGATTTTTTAGTATTTCCCCTGTGCTTTTATCTAGTAGATTTATTGTTGTTGTTGTTGTTGTTGTTGTTTGGTTATTTGGTTGGTTTTGGGGGGACAGGCCAAGAAAATGCCTTGGCCATTTTGAAACTCACTATGTAGACAAGGCTGGACAAAACTCACAGAGATCTGCCTACCTCTGCCTCCCATCACCACACCAGGCGTCACTTAGTAGTTTCAAAGTTTCAGGTTTTACATTAAGGTCATTGAACCAGTCTTAATATAGTATTGTGCCAGGTGAGAGATTCCGATCTAGTTTTGCTTGTCTGTATGGAGATATCCAATTTTCCTGTCACCACTTGTTAAAGTCAGTGTTCTCTCCAAAACATGCTTGTGAACCTTTGTCAAAATTAGATGACTATAGTGTGTGGACTGACTCTGAGCCTCCTAGCACTTCAGTCTACATGCCTGGTTTTGTTTCAATCCCATGCTTATCTTGTCACTACGCATTAGACAGTATAATTTCAAGTCAGGTGGTGTTGTGATATCTGCAGCCCTGTTCTTCTTGCTTAGTATTACTTTTGCTCCTCGGGTTTTTGTTTTTTTGTTTGTTTGCCTTCATTTTTTGTTTTGTTTTGTTTACTGCCACAGGAATTTTAGGGTTGCTTTTCAAATTTTGCGGAGAATGACATTGAGATTTGATGGGGATTAGTTTGCATCTATAAATCATTTTTGATCATATGGCTGTTTTCACAGTATTAATTAGACTGAACCATAGACAATAGACAAACGTCTCAGATTCTATTTCTTTAGCTTCTGAAATGCTTTATTGTTTACATTGTAGAGATCTTTACCATATTTAGTCAAGTTTTCATGCTCAGGATTTTGTTTGTTTATTGTGAGATTTTTTTGAAATTATTGCAAATAGGATCATATTCTTGACTTCTTCTTTTAGTGAATTCATTGTTGAGTATCATATATTCTTGTAGCTAAAAGTATCAATCTAAAACATCCCTTCATGAACTAAGGCTACTTCCATTTTTCTGTTGCATTACAGAAAAAAAACCCATAACTTTTAATATGTTAGTGAGTGATGTGGGATTCCCCTCTATGATTACCATTAATGAATAAAGAAAACTGGCTTGGCCAGATAGGGTAAAACAGAGCTAGGATGGGAAAACTGAACTGAATGCTGGGAGGAAGAAGGTGGAGTAAGAGAGAAGCCATGGAGCCACTGCCAGAGACACACATACTGGAACCTTGCCGATAGGCCACAAGCTTCATGGTAAAATATAGGATACTAGAAATGGGTTAATACTAGATGTAAGAGCTAGCTAGCAATACACTTAAGTGAGTGGCCAAGCAGTGATTTAAATAATATAGGTTCTGTGTGGTTATTTCGGGAGTCTGGGCAGCCAGGAAAACAAACAAGCAGCTTCCTACAAGTAAGTCTCTGTGGCAGATTATCTAAGAATAAATAATAAGATCTCAACAATTTTGGCAGTAATATGAAAACCAGTAGTAGATAGTTTTCTGATGTCATGATTTAAACACCATAAGCAGAAGCAACTTAAGAATCTTCATTCTGACTTATAACTTCAGGAAGTTAGAGTCCACAATGGTGGGGACAGCTCAGCAGCAGGGGAGGGGAGCTAGCTGATCATATTTTGTCTGCACATGGACATCAGAGGAAGCGGGAAGCAGAATGGTGTGTGGGATGATCTTTCTGCTTACTGTCAATATGTATTCCTCTCATTGGTTAATAATAAAAGCTGTTTGATCAATAGGCAGGCAGGATAGAATTAGGCAGAACAATCAAATTGAAAACTCAGATAAGGAGGGGCAGAGTGGAGAGAGATGCCAGCTGGCCACTGAACAAACAGGACATGTAGAAAATGAGGTAACAAGCCTTGAGCCATGTGGAAAAACATTGATAGAATATGGTTTAATGTAAATGTAAGAGTTAGCTAGTAATAAGCCTGAGCTATTAGTCAAGTATTAATAATTAATGTAAATCACTGAGTGATTATTTGGAAACAGCTGTGGGATTGGATGAGACAGAGAAACCACTGTTTACAGGATGGGCTATAAACTCACAGAAAGGATGAAAAGAGACTCAAAGCAGGAGAGTAAAGTACACGTCATAACAATCACTCAAAATATAGCTAATTTAAACAAACTGATGATGACAATTTAAGGGTTCATATGTAGTATCAGATAATCTTAATTTTAATAGAAAAGCTATTGATGAAAGCTTAATAAATAAGACACAATTGGTGGAAGTCCTAAGAAATAACGTGAAAAGCAGTATTTCTCTAGGGTCCTGATTATGACAATAAAGAATTAGAAGAAATAAAGTATAAATACAGACAAGATCAAAAAATTCTAATCCTGTGCTTTCCAGAACACCATGTATCAAAAAGATAAAGTCTTGATAAGAATACTACACACCTAAGTGGTTTATTATATTGCTTACCGTTTCTTTGAGTAACTTCTTCATGGAGAATCCTCCTGAGTCCACAGGCAAAACACAATTCTCTCTCCTACTTAACAGATACTCTATTTAAAAATCTACACAAGGCTATAGGACCTCGTCATAGAAGTTCAAGATTAGAAACCCGGCTTGGTCAAGGTTTTTGTAAAGCTCAGGGCCAGCTTCGATCTTAATGAAGCCACTCTCTACAAGCAGAACATTAGTTTCTCTTCTTTGGCAAGATTTCTGCCTTTCGTTCTGCATGATTACTTGACCAGAGTATAGCTATGAATGTACCTTGGGAATAAATCAATAGAAATACACATCTGGGCGCGGCTTCTAATAAACAGAGCAAGCTGTTCACATATATTGGACATCCCGGACTGTCCTCAGAATTAAAAGAACTGGATGAGAGTACAGGCAAGCACATGTGTATAATCCCAACACTATGGAGGCTGAGACAGGAGGAACGATTAGGCTGAGGCTAACTTGACCTACATAGTATGAAACGATCTCTTTTTTCATTTTCTCCATCATTTGCACAAGCCAGCCCTAAAATGCCCAGCTGAGATGGTCCAGATGTGAGCTCCTCCGGTGAAGCAGCTCATGTGGTCTGTGTGACACTGGCTTGACGCTCAGTCCTTGCATGTGCAGCTGCTGCTCCTTCCCGGTTCTTCACCCACTGGTCTCCACTTCCCCCTGAGCCCTCTGCAAGCCTTACTGGCATACCCAGGAGGAACTGTTCCCACCTCCAGAATTCGGCAGGCTGACTGATTCCTGGAAGGGCTGCCTTCCCTCTGTTAGCAGACCTGACAATGTCGGCTTTGATCCTAGCCCCGTGAGCATCACCAGAGCACCATGGGAACTCAAAACGCAAGCTTCCTTTCCAAGCAGTGCAGATTATAGAATGGCATGTAGAAATCACTTTGCAATTATAAGAGAGGATCAATTCTGTTTGCTAGTGATATAAACTGGGAAGTAATTAAGACACATGAAAATGCTACTGATAACCCTAAAAATCTATACAAAGAAAAGAGTTCTTAACCTGCTATCTCATCCAAATTACACACTCAATTTTTAATTTTCTTTTGGAAAGAGTGAGCATATAGTTCATTGATTTGAGCATTTATTGAGTCCAGCACTAGGGAGGCCGAGGAAGGAGAATCACAAATTTGAAGCCATCCTGGGTTACACAGGAATACTCAGTCTCAAAACCTATTTACTGATCATATATTAGGCCTGTGTTTTACAACGAAGACACAAGAACAGAGCTAAGAAAGAGGTTACTGCTCATAGTGACAAATAAAAATATTCTGTGTAGATAAAGGGTGTTGTAGAAGCTTAGATAAGTCCCCTAATTGTGCTACAGAAATGAACTGAATTCCCCAAGGAAGTGACTGCTGAAGAATGAGTAACAGAGGGAGGGGGCATGACTGCATGCTGTTGGGGGGGAAGAAGGGGGAACCATGGCCTCCTGCCTAGGGGTAGGAGGGATGAAACAAACGGGTGGGTGGCCGACTAAAGAGGACATGAAACTGGAGAAATCAAAAGCTAAACAGTAAGCCAAGGGAGGGAAGAGCATAGAAGACACATGGATGCCGGGTTTGGACAGGATGGTACCATTCCCCAAGATAGACAACACAGGAGGAGAATCATTATCAGAGGGGAATATGGCCGTAGGATTAGTTACGCTTCCAAGGGACAGGGAGAAAAAAAAGAAGGGGAGAGGACACAGGTGGAAGACAGAGGTGGAAGGATCGAAGCCTGGTGATCTGGGAGTATTGACACCTCCCTGGATTATAGATGCTGGAGATAACATTGCCCTTTCTCACTAGCGTGGTATTGATTGCTATTACACCCCTGTGTTTGGAGACTTGGACCACATGTCACAGACTTGCTTCACTTCACTTGCTTAGGCTAGGAGCATGTTGAACGACTGAGAGCAAAGCTATCTTCTCGGCCTAATTCCCCTGGAATTCCAACTCACGAAAAGGAAGAATGATCTCTCAAAACAATAAAACCCAAACAATTAAGGTGCTGCAGAGATGGCCAAGGGTTTTGATTGTGGCCGGCAGAGGACCCGAGGTTGATTCCCAGAGCCCACATCAGGAGACTCAGAGCTGCCTGGAACTTCAGCTCCAGAGGATTCGATGCCCAATTCAGATTCTGAGGACACCTGTACTTAGGTGCATCCATGCCCCACCCTGACATACACACGTAATTAAAAAATAGTAAAAATAAAAAATTTTATAAAGGCCAGAAAGGAATCGAGTCTTCAGAAACCTGAAAGTTGTATCTCAAAAGGCCCCACTTGCTCTAGCTGCCATGTCTCTGTTTAGGGGCGGGGCGGGGCACACGTCTCACAAACGAGACTCATGCAGCTCTCGGCAGAGCAGCACACAGGAGACTAATGACCAAGAGAGAAGCAAAGATGATTAGTGAGTAAATCAGCCAAACCAATCAAAACACGCCATCAACTCACGAAAGACGGTCAGGCTTAAGGGAGGAGGACCTGTACGGAGAGAGTGAGCATCGGGCGTGACTCTGATAGAAGAAAAGGCCTTCATAACCCTTTAACGAAGTGGGACCCAGGACACTTGATTCTTGGGGCAAAATGAACAGAAGCGTCAGTAAAGAGCTCTGTATCTTAAAAATGCTAGGCACACCCCAGAGGTGGTGAAGCTAACTCATAGTTCCACCGAAGACCGAACGGCCAACCGTGGCAGCTGGGACACCAAGGCCAATCCCTATCTCAGTGCCACTAACTTGAGGCCCGTAGGAAAGGGCTCAGGAGAGATGACAGGGTGCTTCGTGGTGGAAGAAGAAAAGCAAAGCTATAGACTGCTGTCGAGACACGAAGACCAAGTGTAAGCTCAGCGCGCACGAGGGTAGACAGGGGTCCTCATTACGGCTCTGCACGCGCACGCGATCACCTTCTGAACCGGCCCTCTTGTCCATGCACCACTGCGAACCATGCCTCTTTGGGTAGAAGATCCAGATGACTGAAGTCTTTGAAGTCAATGAGTAAACCTTCCCAGGAAATTTGCAGAACATCTCTGAGTAAATAAATATCTGATCTGGCACAGGCTCAGTCATGCATCTGTGGGCTAGGCAGGGTGGGACGAGCGTGCGCAATTTCTCAGCCTCCAGGGCAAGTCACGGGTCTGTTGTCACTTAGATTTGGCATCAGGGAAGCATAACGAAGACCTGCTGAGAGTGCTTGCTTTCATCCTAGGGTGTAGCTATCTGAACTGAGAGAGTCCTTTAAGCCAAGTCTATGGAAAGATCCTTCGGACAGTCACTTTGCCAGAGAAAGAGACCTTTGCCGTCTTCCCTTGGGAGAATATGTAGCCATCCTTTCCAAGATGTGAAAGACAGCCCTCTACCAAAAAGCACAGGCTCCTAAACAGACCAGGGCTAGGGAGTGGGCTCTGGGGGCTATTTTCAGAGTAGACCCAAACTCAGGTTTAAAAGGAGGCCTCTTAATTACCGTGATCAATTTTCCCAGCTAAATGGCTGCAGCTCCTACCCTGGAACCTCTAGGGCTGTGCCGTGTTATGGCCCCAGCAATTGTCGATGAGGTCAAGAGGAAATCCAGAAGACAAGGTGGGGATGTCTGGTAATTGTGTCATTAGCAGAGCAAAAAGTTCCACGGCATTGCCTGGAGAGCTGGCAAAATGGAGTTTCACCTCAAAAGTGAATTCTGAAGGGCAGTCCTTGCGGGTCACCTTATGCAGGCACAGAGCAGTTTGTCAGAGAATGTTTTCTTGCTTGAAAGATTTTATTTATCTATTTACTTTTAGTTTATGCTATGGGTGCTTGGCCCGCATGGACATCTGTGCACTATGTCATGTGGCACCCACAGAGGCCAGAAGTGGGCGTCAGATCTCCCTGGAGCTGGAGTTACAGAGGGTTGCAAGCTGTCATGTAGGTGCTGGGCATTGAACCTGGATCCTCTGCAAAAGCAGCCGGAGCACTTATCCCCTGAGCCATCCCCACCCAGCCCCCTAGAAAATGTTCTCAATCGCACTTGTTTTGCATGTACCAAAATGGAAATGAAATTATTTAATTATGTAGTGACCATCCATAAAAGCAGAGAGTAATGTTTTAAATGAATTCAGAGAAGAAGGATGTGGCCAGAGCTGACTTGACTTCAGTGGATCAAGTTAAGAGTCGTCCAGCAGTTTGACTTGATCTGCAGATAAAGACCTAAAATTAAGGGGAAAGTACACAGACAGCATGTTCCTTTTTATTTCCTCAATTTGTTTCTTTTAAAGAAGATTTTAAATGGGATCTGTGAGAGCTTAGGTTATTCTTGCTGGCGATGTATGACAAGAGTTAGCAAATGGCATCCCACTTCCTATTTCTCTGTTGTTCACAGGGTAATTTTTTATGTTTTTTTAAGTGATTGAAAAAGTCAAACGAAGGACTGGGGATACATTTCAGGGGGAGAGACTTTGCCAGCATGTGCGAGGCACCCAGTTCAACTCTAAGCACCACAACAAGGGTAGAGGTAAGTGGTGGGGGTGTATTTTGTCATAATTTTGTAAAATTACGTGAAATTGAAATTTCAAATAAAGTTTTATTGGGACACAGCTATACCCATTCATTTACTTGTCTATAAATACTTTCCTATGACAACGACAAAGTGACATAGTTACAACAGGAACTATTACTTTCAAAGTCTAAAATATATACCCAGTGGCCCATTACAGAAAGGTTTGTCAACACCCAGAAAGTACTGATTGACAACAAACCTCTACTCCCTTGAAATCACACACCTGAGCAACAGAGTTCCCTCGCAGCAGCCACTCTTAGAATTCCGGGTTCCAAGGAATCTAGAGATGGGAGTCAGAGTGTACTTCAGGAGGACTCATTAAATCCTACTCCTGCTGATGAGAGGTTTTATACCGTGCGTGCGTGCGTGTGGGGGGGGAGGTGTCAAAGGCAGGGCAGATGCGCATGCCTCACCATGAATGTGGCAGTCAGAGTACAACATTGTGGGTAAGCTCTCTCCATCCGCCTTTACCCAGGATTCAGGGATGGACTTCAGGGGCAAAGCCCCTTGACCCCCTGAGCCATCTCACTGGCTGCACGCCTATCTTTACAGATGAAAACAGACTTCAGGTAAAGGTACAAGTCACAGGATTGCTACTCTTGATACTATTCAAATAAACAAAAACTAGAGAAAAAAATTTAAACCTACTAAATACCCACCCAAACCTGGCAGTACCAATCTTTTCTTCACTTCAGGAATTGATTAGCAATGGAGGGGCCACTGGAAACAGCAGTGCTGAGGACAGGTGAGTTAGCAGTGACTTAGCTGCAAGATTCTGTGCACGAAAGGAGAGGGGTCAGCAGGGCTGGGAGGCTCCATATAGTCTGCACAGACAGGAAGGACTCTCACTTTTCATGACCCTGTGTTGAGTTGGAGAACTGGGGAAGAGAAGGTAGACTTGACATACTCTATTGCCTGAGGGGACGTGGACTCAAATCTTACTCTTCTGAGGTGCTAGGAAAACCTCAGCAAACACAGCGGAACCCAACTACAGCCTGGACTCAGCTCTGCCTAGCTCTCCCCTTCTAGCCATGCTGGTTTGCCGAAACATGGATAGACAAGTAGCATTTTACCATTAACAGAGGCCAAACGAGAATGGATGAACTACTCCTAGGGAAGGTGGAGGCAACAGCAAGTTGGACGGTTAGCGTGACAGAAAATGAGAGAGATGATGTAGAGGATATATGTGTATGTATGTGTGTGTGTGTGTGTGTGTGTGTGTGCACGCTAAGGCTACTAAGAGGGATAAGGATACAGAGAACAAAGAAAAAATCCTTACAGATAACTGGCCTCAGGTCACATGTTTGGACCTCAAGGGGCTGTTATTGCAAGATAGAAACCTTTACTCTTTAAAGATAGGAAACGTTTCCACAGAAGAAAATTAAAGATGGGAAAACTGGAAATCTCAGGAATGTTGAACACTCCAAGAAAAAAAGTCAGAGTTGTTTCTAAGAAACTGCTCTCTAGGAGGCATCTGAAATCTTGCCAAGAAATGCTTTTAGAAACAGTCTTTCGGGCTCAGTAGTGTAACTTGGCAGAATTCCTGCCCAGGATGCGTGGAGACCTGGATCCCATGCTCAGGGGTACATACAATTACTCACTGCAGTGCACATCTGAATCCTCAGGGATGGAGACAGGCAGAGCAGGGGTTCAGGTTCCCTCAGCTGCACAGCAAGCTCAGGGCCAAAGCACCAAGTGAGTCCTGTCTCCAGAAAACAAGACAGAGACTGGAGAGATGGCTCAGTGGTTAAGGGTGCTTGTTGCTTTTCAGGAGGACTCAAGTTCTGTTCCCAGCACGGACATAGGAAAGGCTCACAACTGCCTGTAACTCTGTCTCTGAGGATCTGAAGCCCTCTTCTGGCCTCTGCAGGCACACACGCGCACACACACACACACACACACACACACACACACACACATGCGCACATAAATAAATACATAAGAGGTTAAAAAATAGAACGCACGTCAGCTGGAGATGGAGCTCATTTGCAGAGCACTTTGCCTAGCATGAGGTCCTAAATTCAATTCTTTGCAATAACAACAAAACCAAACTACCATAAAATTTTGGAGATTAAAAGACATAAAAAGGATTTTTTTTTGTTTCCTTTCACAGTTTTGTTTTCTTTTGGAGTGTGTTGTACAGTCACCTGAGAGACATTGCACCTTCTTTTCTTCAAGAGAATCTGGTTCCTCAAACACGGAGGTTTGAACAGGCTTAGCTTTCCTCAAATTTAGTTGAAATTTAAAATCACCTAGGAAGATTTAAAACTCCCGACAGCTTATATCCTAAAACAAAACCCTAATCAGACTCTCCAAGGAAGCCAAGTATTAGTATAAAAGTCTGACATGTAACATAGAAATTAAAAAAAAAAACTTTCTTTACACATTCAAGTGTGAGCATCACTGGACAGATTCTAATAGCATCCAATTCCAACTCCTGCTTCCTTTTTGTGCTTCTTACTCACTACTTTTAAAGAGATGCTATGCTATCTCCTTGTTGACCAGGCAGGCTTTAAATGCCTCAACTCAGGTGGTCCTCCTGCCATAGCCTAGCCTGTGTCGGCTCACACACTACAGTGCCTCGCCATGACCCCAACTTTCTATTCCTTTCTATTTCCTCAAGTGTAAGCCAGGTTCACTCTATAGGAGCTGCAGAATCCCTGTTGTGGGGCAGAGGTGGGAGGAATCCTTATATGATTGTTAGGCAGTTTCTCTTGTCCCAAATCCTTAGGGGCCAGCAGCCATCTCCCTCGAACCTTCTGGTTATCAGATAACCAAAGAATCTCTAGATATTGCCAAATATCCTGTGGTAGGAGGCACCCCCAGCTCACTAAGAATCCTGTTTTTCACAAGCCAGTGACCCAAACACAGTTTAGGTCAAAGGACCTAACTGTTTAGGTTTAGGACCGTCAAAGCCTCTTCAGAATCAGAGTGGTACAAGCTTGTGTGTTTCATCCCATTCCCTTGTACATCCACCCTACCCTGATATTAAATAAATTAGGGTTCAGTCCTCAACAGCCAGCAGAGGGCACCTCTAAACCCCAACTGCTAGTTCTAGTTCCTTCTGAGCCCCTGGGGGTAATGATAAGATAATGGCAAGGGCTAGCTAGCTGCTTGACCCCAAAGCCCTGTGTATTAGAGTAGGGGAGTGTGGGCCAGAAGACAGGAGTGTGCCCAAAAATAAGAGATCTGGGGAATTGGCAGGCCCAGTGGTGAAGGATGTAGGCCACTGAATTGGAAATTAGTTCTAGAAACTGAGCAGGATCCTAGTTAATGGGAGAACTTAGGTCACGTCTAGTTTCCTGGAAAGGCCTGGAAGGAGTGCGCAATGACATTTAAAATTCTCCTTCCTTTCATCTGATTTAACCAACCAAACTAATCATTAACAGATGGAACCATGCACTCTTGTTACCCTAGGAGGCCGAGGCAGGAGGACGACGAACACAAGGTGAGCCTGGGCTGGACAGGGAGGCAGTGGCACAGAAAACACAAACACAAAACAAAACAAACAAAAAGTAACAGCAAAAAGGCTGTAGGATGTAGCTCAAAGGCAAAGAACTTGGAAGATTCTTGACTTCATCTACTCCTGGTACTGCTCAAAATAAAACAACACTCTCTGAACAGGACTTTACACTCCTCCCCTCTGCCCTGACCTTGTCCAGGAGCCCAAAATACCACATCGCAGCTGCCACCATATCTCAAATTATAACTGCCACAGTGTATTATGCATTAAGTGTATTTGTATCTCCAACTTTGTAATGGCATCTTTTGAACACAGACTGAGTTTTTCAAAAGCCCAAATTCCTATTGTGTATTATGGTCTTTGGAGTATATCTACTTGTTACTTTCAAAACATATTCAACTCAGAATAAATACCCCTAAAAAGATGTCTGACTCTGGCCTGGGATCACAAAACTTCTACCTACACTCTATGTTGGGTCCAGGAGGGGTCGCGCAAAGATGGGAACAGACCACCAAAGTCTAATAAACCAGAAACAAGCTTTATTCCAGAAACCAGAATCCAGGAAAAAAAATAAAAAAAACTCTATGGGGCACAAAAAACTTATCAGCCAGCTGAGACCATAGCCAGAGATTTTTGTTTGTTTGTTTTTTGGTAGGGCTGTGACAAAAGAACGGTTTCTGAACCCACCATTTTATAGTAGGGGCACCAAGCATTAGGTCTGAACAAAGGAATTTTTAAAAACTCAAGGTAAAACTCAGATACAGATTGCCGTATTTTACAATCTCCATTAACAGAGGTTTGCACTTAACCTATTGTCTTTCTTGGTACTTTTAGGCAGTGTTTACTGAAGCCCTGTGGTCTCCCCTTTGATGCTGTCAGTTTCATATAGCAGGGATAATGCATAACCCAGAGGTCATGTATCTGTTTCCTAAAAGCTGACCCAGCTGATATCCGTAGGGTAGCTCTCAGTTTGCAGAGAGACGCTTTGGCCTTGTAAATAGAGCTATGGGTTGTAAAGCAAAATAACCCCTTGTTAATAGTTCATCCTCAGGCTGCTGAGAGAGCTGCTGACAGTCTGTGCTCATTCTCCTAGACTTATCACTTTCTATTTTTTTTTAATTTCTACATTCCTGTTTCTGGAATCTACATTTTTATATGCTTATTCTTGGACCCTTCACTCTAAAGAAAACACAGGCAGATTGGTCCTACAGCCCCTTTTAAAGCAATCTTAATCCCATACACTTTATGCTAATTTATTAATGTCACTTGTTTTTATCGACGTCAAACTTGATAAATTATAAACTTTGGACACTTTAACGTAAAATTGGCCAGTGTTTGAATGTTGTTGATTCTACCTCTTAAGGCGAAGAAGACAATGGTCACCTTTGACCTAACATTATTTTCCACAGTCATGACTAAGACTAATGACCATACAAGACTTAATGTTTTGAAAAACATCAAGTCTTCCTTAATCACTATTTTTTTTTGTAAGAATGGTACAGAATACAATCATGCTTGCTAGTTGATTAGTTATGTCTACAAGACTTGATAGTAGATTAGTTAGGTCTACAAGACTTGAAAAAAAATGATACTGAAGATATAAAGCACCTTAAACCAAGATATGGGTGATAGATTTTTGTACCCTGATATTGTCTCTCCATCAATGCAATAAACCAGTCAAGCCGAATTAAAGTCCAGGTTTTAATCTGAGCAAAGCATTTCCAGGTGATCCCAGGGGAAGAGGAGAAACCACGAGGGGAAATCCATGGGCCAGACCTCAGGGGGTGGAGCCACTGTTTGGTGGGTTTTCGGGGCAAGGTCTGAAGAGGGCAGCTTCAGGAGAGGGGCCACTGCTTGGTGTACTACAGGTGGAACTCGGGGAGGGCAGCTCCAGGGGAGATCTCTAACAAGGGGAACAAACTAAAAGAAGACACAAGGGGAATATTATAGAATCTGAGAGAGACACAGAGGAACACTTTATTAAAAGATTATGAGATACTCTGTGAATCTACCCCATGAGAACTAAACTGAGAGAATTAAATGGAATTCACTCAGAAAAGGAAATGAAGCACCCTGGGCAGTTTCATCAGGATGGCTAAGTGTTTTATAACGGGTGAAGTCAACCAAATTCCATGAATTGCGCAGAATCCAGTCAGGATGAATAGAATGGCTAACTCTAAGATCACAAACAACCCTAAACTAACTCACGTGGCATCTAGGGAAATGCACATTGAGTGTGCCTGCACAGAAACTGAAGCAAGGTTCTCCTTGAAATTCATTCTCAGGAACACCGTCCGTGTTGCTGCTGCTATTTGTTTGAGTGCTTCTTAGAAACTTTTCAAACCCAGAACTCAGACATCCATAGCAAGAAGTCAATATAAAGTTCCAGATGCTCGTAAGGAAGCCACTATCAGAAGCCAGCAACAGTAACAGAGAACGACAACATAGTGATTGCCTTAGTTTGGGTATTATTGCTGTGAAAAGACACCGTGACCCTTATAAAGAAAACATTTAATCGTGGTGGCTCGCTTACAGTTCCAGAGGTTCATTTCATTCTCATCACGACAGGGTGTATTTGCTGCAATTTTGACTGAGGC
The DNA here is from genome assembly GCF_982192425.1 of Myodes glareolus. Taxonomy (NCBI): domain Eukaryota; kingdom Metazoa; phylum Chordata; class Mammalia; order Rodentia; family Cricetidae; genus Myodes; species Myodes glareolus. The sequence continues at coordinate 32,970,497 of NC_142032.1, forward strand.
CCAGGTCAGGTGAGGTATTCCCTGCCTGGTTCCCCAGTGTTAACTCTGTAATATGGGTGACCTTACTGCCATCTTAACTGAGGTCAGGTGACTTCACCACCATCTTAACTGAGAGCCAGTTCAGGTGACCTAGTCCCGCCATCTGTACTGAAGTATACTCTTCCTGGTATCCCTGTTTACTAATGTTTTTGTCTCTAAATTCCTCTTGTTGACTCTGTTGCATGTGTGTTTTGTGCAGTGGCGTGCCTTTGGTAGAGCCCACCAAGAGCATCCACTTCACCCAATTTCTGTTCACTCTCTGTATGTGTGTTCATACATGTAACTTAAACGCACCTATGTTACTGTTAAATGTTATAATTGTCTGTTCATTGCATCTCATTTCAGACTACAAAAACAATAAGTATCATGTTTTAAACCGGTATGTACTTTTAAGTCTCTTACAAAAATACTTTATATTTAATCCAACCCTCATTTAAAATATATTAAGCTGTTCTCTACTACTGTCAGTTCTGCCGTTAGCCTTCTATTGTAAGCAGATTTTTCTTCTTTCTGTCTTTTTATGAATGTAAATCTTACCTGTTAAGAGCCAGTGCAGTCAAGCTCAGACCCAGACCTCCAGGCAGATTCTATACTGTAGTTACACCTGATAAACAACTCTCAACTGCTCAGAGATCTGGGGAATATGGCATTTAAATATTTAATTATTAAAATTTTTCATAACAAAAAGAGACAGGTTGGCTCCTAGCAGCAGCACTCTACTTCCTCCAAAGAAGGCAGAAGACAAATGGGCACAGAACAGTGTACATCTGCAATTTGCTTCAACTGTCAAATGCTGACCACGGTGAAAAACTGCCTTTCATCTAAAGTAAAGATCACCAGACAGTGGACAGGATTGCTGGAATTGACAGCCTAGCTGCTCAAGTCAAGGTAGGCTTGTCTTCCTATAGATTTCTTAGCCCACAGGATCTTCTGGAGCCTGGCAGGCCCTGCGCTGAGCAGCAAAAGACAAATACAATTTTCAGTGACCATGGAGGACCCTGAGGAGTAGCTCTAGGTGTTGTTTTTTAATCAATAACTCAAATAAAATTTTATCCTTCTCAAAGGTCTCTGAAGCAGTTTGACAGCTGAGAGGTTTTGTCAGTTTAAAAGGACAACCTCATCAAACAAATACAGTAAAATACAAATAATACAAGACCTGAAAGTTATAAAGGTGTGAGGACAAATACAAGTTACCAAATTTCTCTCTTACACTGCCTTCCATGGTCTCATTGGAACACAGAAGGGCAGTTCCTAAAAGGTCTGAACACAGAATTACTCATGTAATAATAAAACACTGAGTCTTTGTGTAATAATAAAACACTGAGTAATTGCTACAGGGTCTTACTGTATAGCCTAGTCAGGCCTTGAACTCCCAATTCTCCTGCCTCATCTTCACGAGTGCTGGATCACAGGTGTGCACCATCCAGGTTGAGATTCAGCTTTTAAAAGGGATGAAATTCTGATACATGCTACAGCATGGATTAACAAGAAGACTATTATAACTTATGAACTCAACCACATACAAAGAATAAATATTATACTTTTTAATAGAGAGCAGGCACTCAATGAACAGAGAAATTATATAGACCCAGAAGTATAATAGAGGATACCAGTGGCTGGAGGATATTATAATCCAATGAGTACAGGATGTGAGATGGATATTGGTGATAATCACACAGCACAGTGATTGTACATATTGTCAAATCATTGCACACTTTAAATGATAATTTTTTTAACCACATTAAAAGAAACAAATAAGCAAGCAAGCAAATACTGGAGCAAAAGTCTTGCAGCCATTGTCAGGGCAACGGCTTCCTGACAGAATAAGAGAAAACACTATAGTTGCCAATGTGGATACCACAGAGAAAATGTAAATTTAGTTAATAGCTCCCAACATTGGTTGCTATCAAAGAACCAAATGGAATAAAATGCAAATGAGCACATGGAAATCAAACACATTATTGTCAAAATTGAAAGCTCTCTATTGGTCGGAAGAGCTAAGTGAAGATAGCTGAATAGTGAACCAGTGAGTTGGCAGACCAAGCAGAAGGATTTTCCCAGGATTCAATGGAAAAAGACAAGAGGCAGAGGACAGGGAGACGTTATCAAGGGAATTACAGGGTCATTTTCCCTAAGCGGAGACTCCAGTCATCAGGTTAAAAGGAGGGCTCATAGAGTCTCACTCATGAGGAAAAATACAGTTAGATCCAGGTTGGAGGAAAGAGGTCTGAGTTCTAAGAAAAAGAGAAATTTGAAAGTCTGCAGCAAGGGACTGAGAAAGGAATACTTTTAAAGGCGTGAGGGTGAAGTTAACACCAGAAGTTTCGTATTAGGTGGATGACAGAGGACAGTGGAACATTCTGACAGTGCTGAGAAAAATAATTTTGAGCCCATAATTCTATATTTAGCAAGTCATCATTTAAGCCTGTGGGCAAAATTAAACCATGTTTAGACAATTAGGGCCTTGAAAAGTTAACAGTCTGAACTTTGACTAAAATAATTACCTGCAAACAAGAAGAAAAAAATGCAAAAATAATTCATAAATGTTCTAGTTACTTGTAAGTCATTGTTGATAGCATACTTGAAAAGCCTAATGCAGGTGCCTCTTAAGAAAAAGAAGGACTTAGGGTTTAGCCCCTGGGTCCTCTCAGAGTGGTGCCCTCAACCTTAGGCCATCAGACATGGCCTCACTGGGAGGCAACTTGGGGACATAACTTTCTTTGGATGGTTTTCGGCCAACACATAGCTATCTGAGGAGGACATGGAGCCCAATCTTCTTGTCTCAGTCACTGTTCTGTTGCTGTGAAGAAGCACATGACCAAGGCAACTCCTGTAAGAGAAAGCATTTAACTGGGGTCTTACTTACAGTTTCAGAAGGTTAGTCCATTAAGGCAGGAAGCAGGCGTGGTGCTGAAGCAATGGCCGAGAGCTTTATATCCTAATCCACAGGCAGCAGGTAGAGAAAAAGAGGAAGGGAGGGAGGGGACCGAGGAAGAGAGAGAGACTGGGGCTGATGTGAGCTTTTGAAAGTTTAAAGTCCATTCCTAGTGACATACCTCCTCCAACAAGGCCACACCTCCCAGTCTTTACCAAACAGCTAATCAGCTAGGGACTAAGCATGCAGGCAATTCTCCTTCAAACCACGATACTTCTCTTCCAGTCTGCACAATTCTGCAGATGGAAATAATAGAGAATGACAAGAAAAACTAAGAGAATTTGAGGCAAAGAACTTTAAGTGTGATAAAAAAAAAGACTGCTTCCCGCTTGCAAGCCTACTACTAATGTGCTAAACATTTCTAAATGCTGCCTGCAGTTGAATGTGGCATTATTTATAGAACTTAAATGTGTAACTATTTAAATGATAAACATTCCAGTTTACATGTAAATTGAAAAAAACTAAGCAAAATACAAGAAAAAAAATGATCATAACAACAATCAAAGGGGTATTTGTGTGTGTTGTATGTGTTGTTCTTTCTGCGGAAGACGAAATAGACCACGAGGTACAAACAAACCCACGTGTAGTTTTATTATAGGAAAGGGGCGTGAGGACGGTACAGTCTGCGAGCAGGAAGGGGGAAAAAGAGGAGGGGGGGTACCCCGGTTCTGCCTTTTTAAAGACCAATCCAGCGTACGCGTCCTCTGACACTGCGTTCTGCGTCCCTGTTGGATTGTGGGTACAAGTAATTTTGGGAAATGAAGTCTTTTGAGTCAGGCGGACCACGCTTCACTCTGCGCCTGCGCATAGGGGCCCCCCAGGAGAATAACATTCCACACTTTTTGATTTGTTAAGAATTTGGGGGGTTGAAGATCTTAGTGGGTTGGGAATGGGGGCGTAGTCCGGTCTCTCATAACTGCTTCCTGCTGACTTTGTGGGCGTCGAGAGGTTTGGGGTGTCCGATGTGTTCCGATGATGGCATCCTGTCGCTGGTGTGTCGCTGGTGTCCTGTGGTGTCCAAATGCATCCTGTCCACTGGTGTCCCGTGGTGGTTGATTGAAGCCGCGTCTCTTGGGGAGCTGGAAAACAAGTCATGTTAGAAGAGGGAAAAAATTAAAGGAGAGATTTGGGGTGGGGGGGATATTGGAGGCGTGGGGGGGATTTGAGGGGGGGAGATTTGAGACGGGGGGGGGAGGATTTGAGGTGGGGGGGAGATTTGAGGTGTCCAATGTATAACAGTATGCATGCCTGTATGTATGTGCATGTGGAGTGTGCATACACCACACACACACACACACACACACACACACACACACACACCTCAGCACTAGGGTTACAGAGATGGAGGCAAAGAATCAAAGTTTGAGACTAGCCTGGACTTTTAAAAAAAGTCTAAGTCTCTTACATGGCATCTGATTATTCTGTTTCTTTTTTCAGTAACTGCTTGCCCTGGCTGTTATCCTTTGTGTTTACATGTGTAATTCATTGGTTTTCACTATATTCATAGTTACGCAACCACCACCGTTTTAGAACATTTCCATCACCACCCCCAAAATAAATTCTGCACCACAAAACCCTCATTTGATGGCTTTGATGTTGATCGATGAGCATGCTGCTTGGTGACACGGAACTACAAATGTGTGGCTTTCTGTCTGTCACTCCCTCTGCATTTACTAATGGGACCATTTCTTAAAAAACAAAGCAAAACAAAAACCATTAAAAAACTTTAACAACCAATTGTTTGGTTACCCTAAATTCAGTTTGAATTGAAAAGGCAGGTTACATAGTCTCTCTCTCTCTCTCTCTCTCTCTCTCTCTCTCCCCTTCTCCCCCTTTTCTTCCCCTCCATAACCCCCTGAATAAATATTCAACCTCACTCTGCATGTTGTGCCTATCCATGTCTCTGTCTCTTTCCCGCCCTCCATGTATCTCCCTGCCTGGGACCGCTCGGGGACAGGCAGCCATCTCTGCCTGGGACTGGCTGCTCTCAGGGCCCACTGTCTGCCGCCACATGGTCTGCTACCATTGCATTTCTGCTACCTACTGCCTACTGCCACCAGGGATCCTGCAGCATTTTTAATTTTTCCATAACAGTAGCGAAGAACAGATTCCTGCAAATTATGCTCTGATCTCCAAGTGTGAGCCAAAGCACAGAAGCACCTACCTAGGCATGCACACTACACATACACACACTAAGTGTATACGTATTATGTATATATGTACATATGCAGGTATGCAGGCATGCGTGCATATACTGTTAGCTATCATCAGTGGTGACTAATGAGGTTGATCATATTTTCCACGTAAGACATGAGTCAATATATTGCAATTAATGGTCTCTTTTCTGCTGTCTGCACTTTCCTCATTAGTGTTTGATGGCTTTCCTGTTTTCAGTACGAGACAATGCTCCAGGTTTATCCCAAGCACATCCTACTTGGAAACTATGATCTACTATTTCCCCGAGGAGCCCAGGTTCCCTTTAGTTGGAAATGGAAACTATGAGACGAACACATGGTGTTCCCTGCTGATGAGTGAGGAAAGCGGGGCATAACAAGAAGGGCACACTGACTGCTGGGCGGCAAAACTTTAAATACACACAGCTAGTTTAAGGCAGCCACTCAAACACTTGCCCCATCCCAAACACTGGGTATCCCAGTGAATACACAATTAGGACAGTCATTCTGAAGCTATGGAGCTTATCTTAGGGTTTTAATCTCTCATTATCAACTACATTTTCATTTTGTTTTACTTTTTTGACAGGGTTTCTCTGTGCTTTGGATGTTCTGGAAATCACTAACCAAGCTGGCCTCAAACTTACAGAGATCTGCCTGCCTCTGCCTCCCAAGTGCTGGGATTAAAGGTGTGTGCCACCACTGCCCAGCTCATTATCAATTACATCTTCATACACTATCCAATAATGTAATGTAACAAAATAATGGGAAAACTATGGCAGAGTTAAAACTAGAAAAAACAATTAGCTTTATACATCATGACTCTACACCGCAGCCTTCCTTATCACCTAAATTAGCCTTCCTTTCTAAATGCTATACAACCTCACTTCCATATCTACCTTAAGGTTAGGATGTGTAGATAAGGGAGAACATGTGTTTTTGTTTTTACCTTTCTGAGTTTTGTAACCTTGCTTAATATTACACCTTCACAGCCCATCTATCTTCATGTTATGCCCAAATCCACAATCCCCGCAAGTCGACAAAGAAACCAAGAGTCCTGTATGTCAAAGCAAAGAGCCTTTATTTTAAACAAGTTTGCAAACTTGGTCTCTCTGCATGTCCAACGTATTGGAATAACCTGGGAGTCCCGAGCTCGATTAGAATTGGGTTTTTATAGTAGTAAAGTTGGGGGTGAGGGGTCTCTGAGGTTCAGGACCCCTGCTTGGCTGACATTTGTCTGGGGGTGTCCTGGTGAGGTGTGCTGGCAGGTGATTCTATCTACAGCATTAGAATGTCAGGCATTTCCTTTGAATGGTCTGCTCTTGGGTGGGGGTTGGGTACTCTCAGCTTGTGGTGTTTTCTGCTACCAGGTATTGCTTCAGGGTAAACCACTGAGACTGGGGTCTCTTATTTAAATTTATCAATGGCCAAAGTCCCAGGTGATAATGGTTGGAAATAAAGAACTTCCTTTAGGTGACCTGCCCAGACTTAGATTATCATGGCTGTCCCCCACATGCATGCAATTTTCATGGATTAATTTTTCTTTGTAGCTGAATAATATCCCATTTTCATATTTACCACATTGTGAGAACTCACAGTTTTGAATCCCTTCCATCTTGACTAAAGGTCAGAGAGTTCAAGCCTATTCTTGCTCCGCAAGGATGAACAACAGGATGTTTGACCAAAGGTGTGGTGACTGGATACTTTGCTCCTCAAAGGCCAAACAACAGGATGTTTGCCTTTGGGCATGATTACAGGGTGTTTTGAGACCTTAGGAGGTAGTTACACTGGCTTGTTCTTTGTATCATGGAAGTCTTGTGTCCTCCCCTTTTGATTGGGGTATATAAGGGCTACAGTCTTCACTGGAAATCTTCCTGCCTCTATCTTCTGTCTCTTGTCTCTTTCCTCAACCCACACCCCCCTTCTCAGGAATGTAAGGACAAGTCAGCCAGTCCCAACACCATATTTCCCTTATCTGACCCTCTGTTGGTGGACAGATAAGTTGGCTCCTACCACATAGCAAAAATAAACAGGGGTGTGTAAATAGCTCTAAAGTAGGGTAAGGAGCTCTCTGGGCATCTGCCCAGGAGTGGAGTAGCTGGATAGTTTTAGTTTCAGTTTCTTTGAGGATCTTCCAAAGGGATCTCCATAATAACTACATTAATTTACACTCCCATCAGCAGTGTGGTGTAGGAGGTCCTTCTGTATTTGTGTTGCTTTCATTAGTTATTAAAGAAACTGCCTTGGCCTAGTTGATAGGGCAGAACTCAGGTAGGTGGGGAAGACAGAACAGAATTCTGGGAGGAAGAAAGCAGAGACAGGCAGATGCCATGGTTCTCCTGCCCAAGACAGACGCTGGTTAGACTCATGCCAGTAAGCCACAGTCAAGTGGTAATACAGATTATTAGAAATGGGTTAAATCAAGATGTGAGAGTCACACAGTTTTCTGTGTGGTTATTTCAGGGGTTAAGCTAGCCAGGTGGCGGGATGTGACCGGGTCCCCCTCATACTATTGCAGTGAATAAGTTTTTCTCCTTCTCCACAGCCTCTCCAATATTTATTGTCAGACTTGGGGATGGTAGCCATTTAGAACAGGATGAGGTTGAATCTCAAAGATGTTTTAATTTGCATTTTCCTGAAGACAGGAATGTTAAACACTTTTTAAAATAGTTACTGTCCATTTGTGTTTCTTCTTTTGAAAGTGTCTATTCATTTCGTTACTCTGTTTATTCATTGCCAATTTAACGTCTGTAATTCTCTATAAATTCTGGATGTTAGCTGCTGTCGGAGGATAAGAGGTAAAGACATTCCCTATTCTGTGGGCTGTTTGCTCCACTCATTTTTCCTTTGCTGTGCAGACATCTTGTTGTTTCATGTAGTCCTATTTGCGGATTCTCAGGGCTAGTTCCTGTGCTGTTGGTCCTCTATTCAGAATGTCCCTGCCTGCACCCTAATGTCTTAAAGAACACCCCTGTGTTTTCCTCCAGCAGTTTCAGCTTTAAATTTTTTAAGATTTATTTATCTATTTTATTTTATACAATTTAATATTGCTTTGTGGGCTTCTGCTCTGAGGATAGATGGCACTAGGGATGTAAACTCAAGACACCTCATTTTAAAGTTGCTTCAGAGTGATTTATTTGTGTGTTTTGGCATCAGCTTGGTATACAATTATAGCCATTTGTTTTCAATTTTAAAAGACTTTTAATTTTAAAATAAATTTAATCAATCTTGTGTGTGAAACATTTATATGGCTCTAAGTCCAAACTATACAACAAAGTAATTTGATGAGACTCTCCTACCATCCCTGTCCTTCTCCTCCAACTTTGCTCCTTGATACAGGCATCCAGTTTCATTAGGCTTGATCTGTTATTTCCGCTTCTATAAAAGTAAAAGAGCACACACCTGTGCCACCATCCTGCCACATAAAGATGCGGTTGTGTAAGTCATGCTTTGTATCCTACCTTTCAGAAACTTGTTTTATTTTATGTATTTTGTGTGTGCACATGTGCACACAGGAACCTGCCGATCTGCTCCAGCTGGAGCTGTGGGCAGTTGTGAGCCATCTCACAAGGGCCCTGAGACCCAGTGGGTCCTTTGCAAGGGCAGTAAGGGCTCTTAACTGCTGAGTCATCTCTCCAGCCTCTGAATCTTACTTTTTATACTTAAAATATACCAACAATAAGGCCACAGAAATCTTTCTTGCCGTCTTATATAACTGCATGGTTAAGAGAGATTTTATTAAAGTAAACTTCAGGGTGTGGAATTTATCAGCTAGAGTCTTTTAAAGATTTAGACTCGCAATAAAAACCAAACTCCTCAACTTTATCCTCAAAGACTTATCTGTTTTTCACTGTGTATCATTGGGCGTGGTCTTGAGATCCATAGGCCATTTGCAAACAACTATAGGTTGTACATTAAGCACATCTCCAGACTCTACCACCCTCCCCTTCTTTGCCCTTCCCATTTCTGCTTTCATGTCAATAGGTATATGGGGTTTTACATATCTACATAAGTCTAGGATCAGCAATAAGAGAAAAATGTGATATTCGTCTCTCTGAGCCTGGCTTGGCTCCTTTAGTACGATCATCTCCAGCTGCATCCATTTCCCTATAAATACCCTTCTGGCTTATGGCTGAAAAAAAATCCATTGTTTATTGATGCCACGTTTTCTTTATCCATTCCTCCATCGTTGGACATCTAGCTTGGTTCCATAACTTTGTTCTTGTGACTGGTGCTGCAAACGACAGAGTGTAAGTGTCCCTGACTGTGTGTCCTGGAAGTGCTCAAGGCTTTGTCTTCTCTGAACAAGCTATGGATGATGGTACAGGTCTGCAACACCAGAGCTGGAGGGCTGGATACAGAGGGATCTCTGGAGCTTGGTGACTGTTGGCCTGGCTAATCTGTGAGCCCCAGGCTCACTGGGAGACCGTGTCCCAAAAGGTCAGGTAGAGAGTGACTGAAGAAGACACCTGATGTCCACTTCTGACCTCTGTAACAAATACACACAGGGGCATGTGTGCATACACAGGACAAAAGAGCTGTAACCACAGAGACAGATAGTAGGTATTTGGTGCGGGAGAATTATCTGTATTCTGTCAATCATATTTGAATAAAACGCTGATTGGCCAGGCAGGCAGTATAGGCAGAAAAGCCAGACAGGAAGTAAAGGTGGAGCAAAGAGACTGAGAGTATTCTGGGAAGCAGGAAGCTCCCTCCGCAGTTCTGCCCAGACCACCGGAGAGGAAAGATGTAAGCTGCCCCGCTGGAAAAGGTATTGAGCCATGTGCTAACGTAGATAAGGATAATGGGGTAGCATAAGTTATAAGAGCTAATAAGTAGCCTGACCTAATGGGCCAATCAGTTTTATAACTTATAGAGATCTCTGTGTGATTGATTTTCCTTGGGAGTTGCCGGCTGTGGGGTACTGGGCGGGACAGAAACCCCAACAAGCCGGCCCTCATGTTACAGGTATTGGCAAAGATTTAAAAGCTACCACCTGAAGACATTACTGGTGGAAATATAAACAGATCAGTCTTTTGGAAAATAGTTTAATACGTCCTCAAAACATGACCAGAGGACAGCAATTCCACACTCAGGAACCGTGATAGTTAATTTCATGTGTCAGGTTGGCTGCATCATGGTGCTGAGAAATTTGGTTAAAAATTATTCTGGGTATTTCTGTAAAGGCATTTTGTGGATAAAATTAAGTTAGTAGAATTTGAGGAAAGCAGAGTGCTTGCCACAGTGTGACTAGGTCTCAGCTAATCATTTGGCCTTAAGAGAAAGAAGACAAACTTTTTTGAGCAAGAGAGACATTGCCAGCTGACTTCACTTAGGCTCCAACTATAATTCTTCCTACATCTCCATCCTATTGCCCTGACCTAAAGAGTTAGGACACACTAACTCTCTACAACTAGGGAGTCTCTAAAATAAATACATACCCCAAAGACATAAAAACATATGTCTGTATATAAAAAAGCTTATGCAAAAGTTTCTAAAAGCATTATTTATGACAAGCAAAAAATTTAAAAAATCTATTGATGATAGATAAACTAACAAAATATGGTACATGCAAACTGTGCAATCACTCAGTTTCCAAAGCAGTGAAGCAGCTGAGAGTGGCGGCAATGTCTTTAATCCCAGTATTAAAGGAGGCAGAGGCAAGTGAATCTCTGTGAGCTAGTTCTAGGCCAGCCTAGGCTATACATCAAGAGTTCTAGGTCAGGGTTGCATAGAATAAATAAATATAGTGTATGTATACAGTGAGCTATTGATCAACCATAAAATGACAAAATACTAACATAGAAAATAATGTTATTGAATTTCAAAAGCATTGTTGAACAACTAAAATCCATATACTAAACAATACATGAACACATGCCTCTCCCTCCCCCAACTTTAAGCAACAGAAACCAGAGGAGCTGTAGTTGCCTGTGGAGAGAGAGAGATGAAGGAGACGTAAACAGGAAGGAACATTACTCGTGGTAGAATGTTTGGTATCTCTAAAAGAATGTTACATAACATTTATTTGTAAGAAACAGTGAGGTGCCCGTTTAACACACTTCAGTCTTTCAGAAATTATTTCTCAGAATATATCTACTTATGTTTATGAAATTCAATGGCTATAATCTACCACACTAGTGAGCTGAAAAAGAAAAGTTGCATGGTCATATCAATGAATTAGAATCAGTATTTGACATAAAAACTAATTTTTATGATGGAAATGGAACAAACAAGAAATGAGAGAATTTCCATAACTTGGTAAACGTCTACAGAAAAGCCAATAACACTACATCTCAAATCACACTTGTGTTAATCAGTTTTCTGCCATGTTATCAAAGCACCTGAGGCAATTTGCTTAGAGAGAGAAAAGTTTAGTAGCTCACAGTTTAGAGGTCCCAGTCTGCGGTCACAGGAGTCCATTGTTTTGGCCTGGGTCCAAGAACTCAGTAGCATGACATCATGAAAACACTCTCTCCTCTTCTTCCTCTTCCTCCTCTTCCTCCTCTACCTCCTCCTCAATTTTCTTCTTCCTTCCCCTTTTCTCCCTTCAGCCTCCTTCCTCTTTTCCTACTACATCTTCCTCAACCCAGCTTTTCTCTCAGCTAGAACACATTCTCTTCATGTGCCAGGGGAAAATGACCACCCACAGGTCCCATCTTGTACAGCTACATCTCACAAGCTTAATCAAAGGAAAAATTGTAAAGTGTTCCCTTCTAGTAGCTTCACATTGATCCAAGGAAGGACCCTAGTTGTCCCAAGCTGGGTCTAGTACCCACGCCTGTGGCAAGCAGGCTGTACAGCATCTTGACCAATTGCCCTTTAGGACCACTGAGAATGGAAGCCACCTCCATAGAGCATGAAAGTCTAAGACTAGTCAAAATCACCGATGTCCACGATGACCAAAATGTGATTTATCAAAACGGGCTAAAAAAAATCTGAATACGCTGCCAACTCCAAATTAAATGTTGAAGAACCTTCTATTATCTATTACAAAAAGTAGTACAGTTTGAAGAACTACAGTTCAAAGCCAGGCCTGGTGGCACACGCCTTTAATTCCAGAGCTTGGGAGGCAGAGACAGGTAGATCTCTGAGTCTGAGGCCAGCCTGGTCTACAGAGCGAGTTTCAGGGCTACACAGAGAAACCTTGTCTCAAAAACCCAGGGGAAAGAAGGCACAATTCTAGGCTGTTTCATAAAACTGACAAAGAGCCGGTCACTTCTGAGTCGTTTAAGTCATTCCATCGCCATAGAGAGAGAAAGAGTATGCTACCAAACAAAACCCATGTTGAGCTCTCGCCAGTGCCAGAGAAGAATAGCATGAAGGGAGAAGATTACAGGCAAATCTCACGTGTGATTGTAGTCGCAAAAGTTCTTACAGAGACTCTACAAAGTTGAGTCCGATAAGGTATGAAAAAGCCTAAAGTAGACTAACACAGTTCAACCCAGTCAGATTTATCCTAAGAGATTATGGATACATTTTACCATACTTGACAGATTAGGTGAGAAAAAAAAAACAGTTGTGTCAAGAGATTTCATCATATTTTTACTTTTTAATTTTAAAAAAGACTTACCTATTTTTATTTTCTGTGGATGACAGTTTGTTCGTGCACATGTGTGGATGCTGTGTGGGCGCCGTGTGGGCACTGTGTAGGTGCTGGGTGGGCACTGGGTGGGTGCTGCGTGGGCGCTGGGTGGGTGCTGTAATGCCTACAGAAGGCAGAGGAGGTGGAAAGTGACAAGCCCCAAAGATTCAAGAAAAGATTCATGACAGAAAGAAAGAGTTTCTTACAACCACTCAGAATCCCAAAGGGCACCAATTCTTAAGAGTCAAGATTGCCACGTGAAAATACAATATGGAAATGATATTTTTATGAAAAACTAATATTTGAGGTGGAGGTATAAAAGCCTTTATTTTGACAGCACCACAAATGCAATTCCCCACCTGTCACACATGTGATTTCTTTCTTAAGGTTTCTTCTCTTTGGAGAGAGAGATTCTCTAATGAAACCCATTTGCACCCTTAATCCTTTGTATCAAATCTATACTTTGTGTACATTTCAAGGCCTCCAGAACACTGGTTCTCAACCTGTGGGTCACAACTCTCCATCTGGAAATCACACAACCCTTTCATGGGAGTCACCTAAGAGTATCGAAACTATCAGATAATTACATTTCAATTCATAACAGTAGAAAAATTACAGTTATGAAGAGGCAATGAAAATAATTTTATGGGTGGGGGTCACCTCAACATGAGGGTCTGTATTAAAGCATCACAGCACTAGGAAGGGTGAGAGCCACGGCGCTACAGAATAGGCAACGTTCTCTTTGTATTGCACCCCACATTATCTTGCACACATTAGGCACACCGTGGTCATCCACTCTGATACAACAAAGAGATTGTGGAACAGGTAAGGGGTTGGAGATTAAGGAGGGGAAAAAGGGACTGTTCCCCCAGCAGTCTGGTGGAGACAAGAATAAGAGTCTTACCCTCTCCTTGCCTGGGAAAACCTCTGCATCCAAAAAGCTTGTGTTTCAACGTCGTTGAGAAAGCAACACCATTAGAGCAGAGTTCTACATATTAATATCTTGTCCACTTCCAGTGAAGACCAGAAAATATCCCCCTTACGAAACAGTCAAACCATTGGGGGCTATTTCTGGTACTTTATGTGATTTTGATTGTACTTTTCTTTCCCCATTGTGCTGGTTAGTTTTAACTGCCAATTTAGTTGACAATCTAGAACAGGTAGGCCTGAGGAGGAATATCTTGATTGTTGCTTGATGTGGGAAGACCCAGCTCACTGTGACACCTTTCCCTAGGTGTGGCAGTGGTCCTGCAGAGTATGAGAGAGGAGAAAGCTCACTTAGTGCAAGTAAAGATGCGTTTGTTCTCTGCTTGCTCTTGACTGCAGATGTGATGGGACTGGCTTCTCAAGTTCCTATCTCGACTTCCTCAAAACAGTGGGCTGTATCTTGTCACTGTAAGCCAAACAAACCCTGTCCTCTCCAACGTGGCTCTGAGTCTGGGTATTTTATCGCAGCAACAGAAATGAAATTAAAACATCTTCCCTACATTTCCCAAAGACTTCTTGCTCTTTCTTTGCTCAGATCCCTATGTTGGCCTTTCTGGTCTTCTGTTTTCCTCCCCTAAAACTAGATGGCTCAGTCAGAAGCCAGGGAGCTGAGAAAGCCTTCGGCTGTGTGCCCATTTCAGTCTTGTCCTCTGAGGTACAGGAGTAAAACAGAACTGGGGGTAAATTGGCTTCTAAAGGTATGAGCTCCATGTAGTTATGACGAGGACCAGGGCAGTAGTACCAGCTCCCGCAGAGGGTTATTGTGTGGATTAAACAAGATTCTGCTGACAACTTGCCTGGTTCGCGGTAGACACTTGGCAAATAACACTCATTGGGGAACTATGAGAAGCATAGAAAGGATTAGTAAGGCCTATTCCAGCTTCCCTTTCCAGTCCCTCCCCACCCGCCCAGTTTACAATGGGGTGAGGGTGGAGGTGGAGGGGAGGAGACACGTCATATGAGCAAAGCAACACTATGATTTCAACTGGTTTTTTTACTTTATTCTGTGGCCCTTGGGATTCAACACAGGGCCTCACACATGCTAGGCAAGCATTGCGCCACTGAGATATATACCCTGCTACTCTGTCTTAGGGTTTCTGTTGCTGTGAAGAGACACCATGACCACGACAACTCTTGTAAAGGAGAAACATTTCAATGGGGTTGCTTAGATTTTCAGAGATTCAGTCCATTATCATCATGGTGGGGAGCATGGCAGCAGGCAGGCAGACGTGGTGCTGGCTACATCTTGATATGCAAGCAACAGGAAATGGTCTGAGATGCGGTGTGGTATGTTGAGCATACATGAGACTTCAAAGCTCACCTCCATCATGATGTACTTCCTCCAAAAAGAACACATTTATTACACAAGGCCACACCTCCTAATAGTGCCTTACCCCTTGGGGGCACTTCCTTTCCAACACTGCAACTAGGAAGTTAAAATCAAGGACAATGCGGAGCTTACTTGGCCACGTGATCCCAGCACTAGAAAGGCTGAGACACTTCAAGGTTAGCCTGGACTATAATATAGCTAGACCCTCTTACAAAAAATTCAAGGACTCAGAGACAAGACAGCTTTTATTGCAGATGCCCAATTTTATAATTTATTACAGAAATTATCTAAGCAGTAGCACTGAATTTGGTGGTGATGAGGACCTCAGAGAGAAAGTATTCAGGGAAGAAAACTCAACCGAAGCTGACCCACTCAGACTACTCACCCGCTTTCCAAGAGGAGCGGAAACCTGGTAATGCCATTTCTCTCCCGGCCCAGTGCCAAGGGATTTCCAGGGTCCCAGAAGATAACAGATGTTCTTGTTTCTCTCAGACAGCAAGTAAACACAACAGACTCTCCAAACTCATGGGAGTTTTTTAGAAAAAGGCACAAGAAGAGTTTTACCTAATTAGTCAAATTTCCATATATCTTCTATCTGTTCCATAAAATATAGAAACAGAAATGCCTGGACACCCGTCCTAGCGGTAAAGGGCTGTGCCCCCCTGGAACGTGGCTTCTAAGGAAGGAGAGCCCCTTTCGGGGTTTCAGTCATCTGCATGGGTGCTGTGTGCTGAATCATTCTCTGATTTGGGGTGGGTGGGGGGCTCAAAAGGGTAAATATCATTTTACCACAAACAAGCTTCACCGTTTGGGCTGCCGTTCAGCCCTGATCATATCTAACTCGGATGTGAGTGACTCTCACTGTAAGTCATAAAGAGAGCACATTCCAGTTACCGCTAGAGCTATTTCATCAGCCTTCCTGTTACTGTGAGTCATGGCAGAGAATCCAATGCTTGCAAGAAGAAACCACAATCCACTAATGAGCTCCCTAAACCTCCGTGCCCAGAACAACAATCAGCAATACATCTCATTATTAATTCTTCTTTTGGCATCTGCTATGTCCCTGCATTGCCCTGGTTTTATGGATATACCTGTATATGTATATATACACACATATATATGTACAGGACGTAATGATTGACCCTGAAGTGTTTAACATGTTGTTTTCTTTATAAAGAAATCAGCCTTCTTTTTATAAGTCCTCCAATGTTGAGACTTTAGAGGGGAAAAAAGCAATCCAAAATAGCTCAGCTTTCATTTGCCTTTAGAACAAAGATAAATGACATTAGCATTAATATTCAAGTTTCATCAGCTGCAAGCCTCTTAATTTGCTTGACCACAGGCAGTCCAGTCTCTCAGAATCTCTCCTTCAAAGCTGTTTCCTGGAGCCTTCCAAAGTGCCTGTGAATACCCATGAAAGGAGCCATGGATGTGAGATGCTGGACCCACTTGATCCAGTCTCAGAGTGCGACCTGCTTAGGCCAGACGGTCTTTCCATTGGCAACTTTAGTATGCACTAACAGTGCATCCAGGGGGCACAGCATCCTCTTGGTGATGACTATCCATCCATTCCATCATGACTTTGGAACACAAGAGGTATGTTGTCTGAACTCACTGATAGGCCAGATCCAAGCCTCTGGTTCTAGGGGCTCCTTAGCCCTTGCAAACCAGTGCCTGACGGTCTCATCTGACTTGCCCAAGCCCAGCCCCGACCCAGCTAAGACGCTCTGTTCTACCAGCCCGCTAGGTGTTAAAGGACAGACAAATAATATAGCAGGCATGCTGACAATGGGAGGGGAAGCCTTCTTAGGACAAATTAGTCATTTCTCTTGTCAGTTTCCCAATCAAGGGTGGTACGTATGATAAGAAGTCTCCTTAATGAGACTTAACAAGAAAAAAAAATCACATTGTCTACAAAATAAATTTATTACAGACAACTATTTTTTTATTTTTATTTATTTATTTAGTTAGTTTTTTCAAGACGGGGTTTCTCTGTAGCTTTGGAACCTATCCTGGAACTAGCTCTTGTAGCCCAGGCTGGCCTCAAACTCACAGAAATCCGCCTGCCTCTATCTCCCGAGTGCTGGGATTAAAGGCGTGCGCCACCACTGCCCTGCTTGTTTTGTTTTTAGAGACAGGGTTTCTCTGTGTGACAGAGCCCTGGCTATCCTGGAACTTGCCTTATAGACAGGCTTGCCTGGAAGTCACAGAGGAAGGAGTGCAAGGATTGAAGGCATGTCCCCCCACCCCACTTTTCACATGTGAAACAGTTTATAATATTTTATGTCAGATTATTATGTGCCTAGGGCTAGAAGCAAGCAGCAGTAGAGTGGAAACGGTCTACCTGAGGGATCTTAAAGTCTCAGTGTAGCAATTTGGCCACAATTCAGTTCCCAAGGTGACAAGGTGCTGAGAAGGTGGAGCGGGAGACGTTACCATTTCTTGGACAGTTCACCACACTGAGCATTATGCCATGGAGTTTACATACCTGTGTCACACGATCCCAACAGGTATGTAGGTAGGTGCTATCACTGCCTCTACCCTAGAGACAGAAAATCTTAGATTAAGGAAGCCCAAGACCTTTATCTGTAAGAGGCTACCCTATAAGGAGGCTTCCTGCCTCCTTGAGGGTATTAGTCTGGAGTTGGGGTTTTTGATAACTTATGTTCCTGGAAGACCATTCACCCATTCCATTTGTAGAATAGGGATGTGTAACTTGCTTCTCAGGAAATGGGAAGGAGTCTCTGAGACACCCATTGCTAGGTCCTACGATTCTGCAGAAGCCAGTTCTGGGATGTGGGCAGCGTGAAGAGGATCAGCATTGCTGCCAGGCACAGTGACCGTGTGATTTGGGACAGAAAAAGAACGTAACGTTGACGTGGTATCACTGACTCCTGAAAAAGGAAGTTTGTGCATTTTTGGACTTAGTTAAACTCACACACAAATCAGTTGTTTAAATCTTTGTTTAAAATTAACCAATTTGGGAAAACAGGAACTATTCACTTTCTGTCTGTTTTTCATTCTTCTGTCTCAGCAGCCAAAATGTTTTTTTCTGTACATAGTCAACTCTTATCTTATCATGCCACAATCTCTCAGAACATGCTTTACTCTTTGATTCTTGAAGATTGTCATCTGTCTTTTAATATTTCACAAAAGCAGCTTTGCTCAACATAATTCCATGAACAAGAAATCAATCTGAGAAGAAATCTAAGCTATAATCTCATGACCATCTCTGCTTGTACTGACTTCTCAGTATTTAGGCAAAATCCTCAGGAAATGCATGATTTACATGATCTTCAGAGGCTACTGTCTAGTAGTCATACCCTTGTTGGCTCCAATACGAAGTTCTCTTTAAACACTAGAATGGAATTTATTTTCTAGCGTAAACTGCCACACCCGCCACCTTGATTAACCATCTCTTCATGCTGATTTGAGGAAAAACATTTCTTTCTTTCTTTCTTTCTTTCTTTCTTTCTTTCTTTCTTTCTTTTTTTTTTTTGAGATTGTACCTGCCAAAATTACAGGGATTGAGAGTCAGAGGTTAGGGTAGCAATGGCTTTCATTAATAGCGCTACGGTGAACACTAAGGTGAAAGATAAAGACACCAGTGCACTCTCCGGGGATCCTTCCCTGACAGAAAGAAAAGAGAGGAGGTCTTGGGCAGAAAAATCAAATAAAATCTGGTTGAGTTTCCAAAAGCAGCAGTTGGAAATCAAATACTCGTGTCTAAATTTGCCAGAATCCTGGGAAGTTTGCCAAACACAGATTCCCGTAAGTAAATTCTTGATAGATATTCCAGTTTAGTGGGTCTGGGGTAAGGCTTCAAATCTACATGCCCTTGACATTAATTTTAATGATGGATAGCAAACATACAGAATATGTAAACACATAATGAGATAGCATCAAGAAACACAAACGGGAAACTGATCAGACCAAGCTGCGGCAAAGCACCCAGAAATCCTTTCCTTTTTTAAATCCAAATGCTGCCCTCCTCCCCCAGTGCCAACATCGTGGGTGCTACAGCCTAACCTGGGGTTGTGTTTCCGAATTACATATTAAAAGAATTATACAACTTGTACTTTTCTGTTTCTGCTTTCTTTGCTTAATATTTTGTGTGTGAAATCTATTTTGTCATGACATCAGTGATTTATTTATTCCTGTCGCCGATTCGATGACAGACACTTAAGTTATATACAGTTAGGATGGTGTTTTCTTTCTGTTGAATCTGCTGCCACTGAACTAATGTGATTTGAAAGTGGTTGCTATGTTGCCTTTCTTCCTACTGCCCCCGCATATCAAACAGTGTCTTACACAGGCAGGCGATCAACAGATAACCGTTGGACTAGAACCAGATTAAATTTTCTACCTGTATTAGCAGATGGCAGGCAGTGAAGCTATCACCCCATTTTCCATTATCTTACAATGCCACAGAATGGTGCCCCAAACAGGATGATAAAAAGGGCAACACTGACCCATCCCAAACAGCCACTTCCTCTCACTTCACGGAGACCACTCCCCAGACACCCTCAGGTCTGTCCAGGACAAAAGTCTCTTATGTCATCTCTTATGTCATTGGCTGGCACAACTACAGACAGTCAATTTAACAAGCATGTGCTGAGCCTGTCGAGTTTGGATCCTGTTTTAATGATTACAACCAGTTCCAAATGAAAACTAGGCGATAACCTTCAGAGTCACAACCTTCACAGGAGGCTGCTGCAGTCCAGCTGCTCAGGGATGCCAGACAGAGCCTTCCGCTCTTCACCTCCACGGAGGAGACAGATTCAGGGATACATTCATGTTGGTCCAAATTCACAAGTTCCACTACCCAGAGTTGGTAATAATGTTTCTGATCCTCCTGCCTCTCCCTCCTGAGTGATTACAGGTACAGACCCACCAGACCCAGTCTTCCTCCTTGCTGGGGATCTGGGAGTCGAACCCAGAGATCCCTTTAAGCCATGAGCCACTTCCCCAGCCTAGAGTGGAAGATTTTTTTTTCCTCAAATAAACCTTACCTTATGTAGTCTTAATCTCAAGTCCAGTAACAATCAGGTTCCATGTAATAATAATGACTATTTTATCCAAAAGAGGTATATTATAGTCATGAACTAAACTGCCTACCACTTCTGTAAAACCATTATGTACAAATGTCTAAAGAGTAAGAAAGTGCATCGCCTGTTACGACACTACTTACAGTCGGCCACAGAGCTGAAACGTAGTTGGAAATGCCCAGAGGAGGCCTTGGCTCTTCCTCAGGCTCCACCTGAGCAAACTTGTGGAGATGGGCTGTGGTCTGCCCAGTTTCCAGGAGTGTTCCGGCCCATAAGGGGAAACAGGACACTCCACATGCCCTAGTAAGATAGCGACCGCACATTCCTCTTCCTGCAATTAGAAAGATAAAGAGATACTGTCCTCCAAGGCTGATTTTTTTTCCCTCCATTTTTCCTTGGAAACAGCCCTTGGTGCTGGTAAGAGTGAATTTCTCTGAGATGGAACACAATTTGAGGTAACAAATTGTGGGAAAGTTTAAGGATTACGTTTCGTGGTTAGTAACCCCAGCCTTTTCTTCCCGTTGGGGAGCCAGCTACTCACGACTTCTGGTTGTTCATGAATCCACCAGGAAGTAGCAGATTTGGGGATTCCATGGCAAAAATCTGCGTCTATAACTAGTTCCAGAAATGGGCAGGGCTCCTTTTCCTTCACATCTGCGATAGCGATTACATTCCAAAGTAAACACCGAGAATTACGGTGGAGCAAGATTTGGGGAGTGTCCAGTATCACACAACTAAATATGGCACTACACAAACTATTTCCCCAAAGTTTTAACTATGAGTTGGTTTCAGTCTGCGCATATGTGCAACTCCTCGCAAGCCTTGAAGGTTAACCACATTTATTAACGGCCCTGAGACACTGGGAAGGAAGAGCACAGCCGACGGCCAGGTGATTGATAGCGCCTGTCTACTGTCAATCTTTTCTCTTATTTGGCGGGGAAGGAGGGGGCTGCATATGCCATGGTGTGTATGTGGAAGTCAGGGGACAACTTAAGGGATTTGGTTCTCTCTCATGGCTACTGGGAATGGAACTCAGGTCACTGGGCTCAGCAGCAATCACTTTTAACTGCCCATTTTAGATTAAATTCTCTTGTTTTCAAGTGTGGAATCTATACACTATGAAGTTCAGAGAATAAAAACTATATATATACATAGATACATATACATGTTATATATATATAGTTATATGCATAACTATATAATATATAGCTATATGTGTATCCATACACACACACACACACACATATATATATATATATATATATATATATATATAGAGAGAGAGAGAGAGAGAGAGAGAGAGAGAGAGAGAGAGACTGGAGAAACACCTAGATAAGCTGAAGGGGTTCCAGGAGGGCAAATGAATAGCAACAATATAAAGAGACAAAAAGGAGACAGAGGATGTTGGCTTCCCTCCCTTCCCTACTTAACAAGTGGGGATGAACCCCTGTTGACAAGCACTGTGTCACCCTTCACAGTTTTCCACACACCCCATACATTTAGTAACTTATTGGGCTATCTCAGCACCCTTGGAGAAGAAACATCAGGTGTGTATCTAGTGTCATGTCCAGTTTAGTTTTCAGGTCTTGGGGTCATACTACAAGGGTTTAAATCTTGACCACTGCAATCGCTTCCTGCTTGTATGATCCTCCCCTGACCCTTTCTGAGATAGGGTCGCAGTCTGTAGCTCTGGTCAGCATGGAACTCACAGAAATTCTCCTGCTTTGGCCTCTCAGCTGCCGAGATTACATAAGCTACCACACCCAGCTCTGGTGTAACCATAAGTCATTAACTTCTCTGTGCTTCATCTTTCTTATTCATAAAACAGTGATGATAATTCCCTACCTCACAGAACTTGCTGTGAAGACAAAAATGATGTAGCCCAAGGTCTCAATATGCGTCTTCCCACATAATAATCCCTAAGAAGTCGTTAGCTACTATTTGTGTTCGGCATTTGCTTATATGGTTTCTCTACATGGTACCAACATCACGTGTCATGGTTTGAGCTTGGAATGTCCTCCTTAGGCTGAAGCTTTCAGCACATAGGCTTCTGGTGCTATTTTGAAGATTGTGGGGCTTTTAGGGGAGGGATCTGGCTGCTAGTTGATCACTAGCAGAGTCATTTGAAGGTTCTTCCGGGGTCATCGTGGTACAGACAGCTTCACTGCATCACCCTCCTGATGCTACAAATGAAGCCACTGTGCCTGTCTTCTGCAAAAGAGCACCTGAAATCCATCTGAAACCATGAGCCACAGCAAGCCTTTTCCCTGGAAAGTTGTGTCTGTTAGGGATTTGCACACAGCAAAAGTAACTAATGACGTAACATGAAAAGTTCTATGCCCCTAAGGTTATGTGTTCACCCATATCTCCTTTAAGGTCTTGAGTTCTACATTTCAGTCTTCCGTGTTCCTGGAATCTGTTTGGATATGTGGATAAGCAGGGTGTCTACTTTTTTTTTTTAACAAATGACATAATACACAACATAGAACCTTGTGTGTTTATTATGTACGGCTCAGCAGGAAGAGTTGGCAAGTCTCTGCAGGCAAACAGTCTGCACTAGAAACAGCCAGGAGGAGGAAAGTGGAGCTGCTAGTTTTGCATGCATTGGTCAGTTGTTTGCAAATGCACATCCTTGAAACAGGGTGAGCCTGACAGGAGGAGGTCTCTGACACTTCCCTTGGCCTGAGGCATTAGTGCTTGACATGGCCATGTGTCGACAATGGATATTCAGCCAGGGCTTCCTCCTCTAGACACACACACACACACACACACACACACACACACACACACACACGTGCACGCACGCATGCACATGCACGCACACACACGCAGTGCACACACGCGTGTACACACACGTGCGCACACGCACGTGCACGCACACGCACGTGCACGCACACGTGTGCACACACGCACGTGCACGCACACGCATACACACACACCCCCCAAAGCTTCCACAGGAATGGGCCGGTCTGTCACCCCTGGTTTCCACTCCATGTCTCATCCTCCTGGACTGTCTTCAGGAGCAGTAACCTTCAAGCAGCTACCATCTCTGACATCTAGAGATGACGTCTAGAGAGCAAGGCCTTCTTCTGGAATTTCTCATCAGGCCTTGCCCAAGGCTGTTCCCGAGACCTTTCTTTCCTTTGCTCTTCTGAACTGTGTCTGTGACTATTTAGCTCCTTTCCTTCATATTAGATCTGTTTATCAATTGGCTGTCTTACTGTTCTGTTGCTGTGCAGAGACACCCTGACCGTGGCAAATCTTATAAAGGAACACATTTAACTGGGGTTTGCTTACAGTTTCAGAGGTTTAACCCATTTTTGTCACGGAGGGAGCATGCTTGCATGCAGGCAGGCCTGGTGCTGAAGAGAGTTCTACACCTGGATCCACAGGCAGAGAGAAGAGAGAACCACTGGGCCTGGATTGGGCTTCTGAAACCTCATTGCCTACCCCTCGCGACACACTTCCTCCAACCGGGCCACACATCCTAATCCTTCTAAGTAGGGCCACTCCCTGATGACTGAGTATTCACAATGCATAAAGCCTGGTTTTTATATTTCTAAAATATAAAATATAATATAAATTTAAAAATATATAATAAAATATAAAATATAAACCACTGCCTGGTTTTTGTATTTCTAAGGAGCCTGTCATCTCTGTGAACGTCACAAAGGTTCTTTGTCTTCTCTAGCGCCTGTCCCTTCTTACGCTTCCTCAGCTCCCTGGTCCCCAGACAATAGGACAGTCTCAGTTCCATCTCAGTCTGATGGGACTGCTGTCATATGTGTGGTCCATCACTGGCAGAGATGTCATTATTGAGTACCTGGTTGTACCTACACCTGTGCACCCAAGCCACTGTTGCAATGGAACACCACCACCACTCTAGAATGTTCCCTTAGGCCAGGTTCTTCCCATCAATATCACGCCATAACTCCCCAGTCACCCACTCTTGTGGTTGCTCACTACAGATGGCTTTGCTTATTCTAAATTGCATTTGAAATGGAATGGCAATACTTGCTACCACACCTGACTTTGTTCTCATTTTTTCCCCCATATTGTTTGGTTTGGCTTAGTTTGGTTTGGTTCGAGATAGGGATTCTCTGTGTAACCACTCTGGCTGTCCTGAAACTCTGGCTGTCCTGTAGACCAGACTGACCTCAAACTCACAGAAATCCCCCTGCCTCTGCCTCCTGAATGCTGGGATTAAAGGCGTGCACTATATGCCAGGTTATATTTATATTATCTTTTAAAGGCAGTGTCTCTCTGTAGCTGTAGCTGGCCTACCTTTGCCTCCTGAGTGCTGGGATTAAAGGCATCGCCATGTTTTGAGATGCCCTCGCCGATGCCCAGAGGTGTGCCTTACTGTTTTCGCAGGCAGTTCTCAATCCAATCGAAAACTCAAGATGGCTAACCATCACATACTCTATGTCGGCACTGTGAACAATACATTGTAGTGGCTGCTGCTGAGTTCCTCAAAAGAGTGCTCGTTTCTTGCTTATTTATTTCATTATGTAACAATATGTTGCCTGAGCTGGAAGTCTAAATGTTTCCCTTGCAGCGGTGACTCCGAAGTTTTGGGTATTTCTAGACTCATCTGGGCAGTCTGCCTCAGATAAAGATGCCAGCCCATTAGTATGCTGTAGTGTGCTGAAAACGTGGGCTTGACGCTCAGGAGACATATTTGAACTGGATATGCAAGATTATGAAAAACCAACATGAAGACAGTAGATACAACCATCAGTGCGGATAAAACCAACATAAAGATGGAAGACACATCCATCAACATAGGTCAAACCAACCTAAATATGGTAGACACATCATCCGTATAGGTGAAACCAACCTAAAGATGTGGATACATCCATCAGTGCAGGTAAAACCACTAAGGACTAGGTGAGAGGAAAGGAGAAAATGCTTGTTTTTTGGGCTGGGTGGTTCAAAGGACAGAAACTGACTTCCTCGGGAATCTGGAGGCTAGGAATCTAAGACCAAGGCGTCAGGAGAATTGCTCTCTTCTGAAGACTCTTGGCTTGACTTGCAGAAGGTGGCCTTCCAGACCCTTGCACAGCCTTCCCTCTGTATGCAGCCGCATCTGGGTTTTCTCTTCTCATAAAGACACAGTCATTTGAGACCAAGACATCGCCCACCGCACCAGTCATCTCGTTTCTATCTAATTCACATTTTAAAGATCATACCCTCAAATACAGTTACAGCTGAGATTCTAGGGTTTAGGATACCAATGTATTATGGGAGCAGAAGCCTGGGGTGGGGGGTGGCATGGCACACAGCCTACACAAGGAAGTGAGATGACTCAGCGAGGAAAAACACCTAGTGTGAACCTGACAAGCTGAGTTCTGTCACCAGAACCCCTGTTAGAGGGAGTGTTGTGGGAGTATCTTCCGCTGCCTCAGCCAATAGTCGCTGAAATACCAGCCCACTGGGGCATGGTATATTTCTCTTTTAAAAAGAGACACAGATCCGGATCAGGTCCTCTTGGTTCCGGTGCTTGGTCCCGGCTCCTGCTCCAGCGACTATTGGCTGAGGCAGCGGAAGATACTCCCACAACAAGGGAGAGAAAGAGACAACTTCCAGCCAGGCAGCGGGGGCGCATACCTTTAATCCCAGTACTTGGGAGGCCAAGGAAGGCAGATCTCTGTGAGTTTGAGGCCAGCCTGGTGTACAGAATGAGTTCCAGGACAGTCAGAGCTACATAGTGAGAAAGAAAGGAAGAAAGGAAGGAAAGAAGGAAGGAAGGAAGGAAGGAAGGAAGGAAGGAAGGAAGGAAGGAAGGAAGGGAAAAAGAAACAACTACCCAAAGTTGTCCTCTGACTTCGACATGCAAGCTGTGGCCTCTGCATGCGCATGCGTGCACACACACACACACACACACACACACACACACACACACACAATACATTAAATAAGCAAACAGAGACCTAAAGAACCCTAGCAGTTGTGGATCAGGAAGTGAAAGAAGGGCCACTGAAAGAGACCTGAAAATGCATCATAGAAATACGAAGGCGACTGGGAAACTCTTCTGGGAATAGTTTCCAGGGTGTCATAGTCAACAGTGCAAAATGCTACTGTGAATGCAAATGTGGTAAGATTCAAAGATAATCCGGTGGACCTCGTGCAAGGAAAAACACTATGGCCTTGATGGGAATCGTTATGATGCCGCGATGGAAATAAAAATCTAGCTGAGGTCGACTGAGCAGCGAGAGAGAGAGAAATCCAGATACTGAACACTGGGGTTGGAAACTGAGAAAACATAACAGGAACTATGTCAAGCATTGTTGTGGCATTTGTTTCGGCTCACCTCATTAAATCCTGACTTTAAAGATGCCTTTTGGCTTCCCTTACCGAGCTGTAGCCATTAGCTGTATTTGATATTCGTTGGGAGCCGATATGTCAGATGCTGGCTCGAGAGCTTGGCTATATCTGTGAACGAAGCAGATGACTGGGCTCTCGGGGAACCTAGATCACAGCAGAACCAATCAGACCATATGCAATAAGCCTAACAATAAAATATGGCTTGATTACAAAAATAAGCTGTAAGATTATCTAATGTGTTTGGAGCTGTAAGTACTGTGGGAAAAGAAGGAACGCAAACAGGAATCTAAGAAATGGGGAAAGAAGGAGATTGAAGTCCTAAGTATCAAATATCTGAGTCTAAATTATGAAAAACACAGTCTTTTATGTTAGAATGACAAAAATAATAGAAAATTTTAAAAGTTCAAATGTTTGGGAAAATGCACCACGTTCATGGAAGGCTCGATATTTTTAATATGTCAGTTTTCATCAAATTTAACAACAGATTCATTCTAATCAAATGAAAACTGTGGCAACCTAGGTTTTGCAAAAGGTGGTAATCCAATTTTAAAATGTATATGCAAGTGAAAAGATTCTGTAAAAGCCAACAAAATTATAAAGAGGGGGGGGGAAGGTGGAGGACTTTAGTTCCTGAATTCCAAGACTTACTCTCCAAAAGCACAAACAGGCCCACCTGTCAGTTTCCCACCAGGAACCTGAGATCTCCATGCCTGCTCCCCTCTCACCAAATTACCTTTTGTTCAGTGACAGAGTCCATCAGGGAACAGCCAGGTCAAATACCTTACGGAAGATGCAAGATGACTAGACACATATTCATGTTCGGTGACGTTCTCCATAGCCGAGGACAAAGCCAAACATTGAGGAAATTCTTGCTCTCAGAAGAAAACAAATGGCCTGCCGGAAATTTATGTTCATTTCTGCTCACCTTAGTATTTTCCAAAATATATGACTCAGAAGTGGTGTTTCATGAAAAGGGAAGAGGGGGAAGAAGTGTATTTTAAATACACAAAGATGGCGGGTTTGCATTCGAAACCCTTTGTAAATTAACTAGTGTCCAGTGAAACAATATGCTTTCCAAACTACCTCAGGACAACGGAGAAATGTAAACCAATAAATATATAGTCGTATTTTATATTACATATCATATGGTTATGTTATATATTATATATATTTATATATATTCTAATTCTAGAGGAAAAACTTAGTCCTTATCCTTATAGGGGAAGACCTTATTTTTTTCAGCGACCCAAAGCATCCTTTTAATAAAAAAGAACACAGGGCAAGAAGCCAGTGATAGTCTCCCTCTTAACTGGCTATTGTGGCCTTGAGTAAGGACCACTTTAATCTTTTAAGTTTGATTTCTTTCTTCCAGCAGCAACAGCAAAAATCCCCTGGTCTGAGCTCCCCGCGGTGGGAGTCAAATATAAACGTGTCTTAAAAACACAGAGCAGGGCGGGATTTCAAATACAAATGGAAATTCCCACACTGCCCAGTTAGAAATTCCCTCCAAGTTTTCTGCTTCTTGATCTTTAAGTATTTGACCACAGTTAGGTTTAAATGTCCCCAAAGGCAGAATGTCAAAGGCTCACACTTACTTAGGGGAGGCGTCCTGGAGAGGAAGTGGGGCAAAGTCAGAAGGGATGAAGCCTGCCACACAGTCAGGGAGGAAGGACCTGGTCTGCAGGCTTGTCTGTGGCTGCGCTCACTCAAATGCTCCCTATTAGTCAGGTCTATGGAAATAGATGTAAGGAAAAAGTAATACAAATCTAGATGATTAGCTCTGGGGGGAAGAACAAACAGCGAAAGGAGGACTACTAAAAACTTGATGGGGTGTGCCTGCCTCAAATACCTCCCATCATATTTTGCCATTTCTCCTTCTATCTTGTCATTGTGAATTCTAATTAGAAATTGTCTTCACCTTGTAGTTCTCAACCCTCCTAATGCTGAGACACTTCAATACCCTTCCTCATGCTGTGGTGACTCCCAACCAAAATTTTTTTGTTGCTACTTCATAATTGTAATTTTGCTACTGTTATGAATCATAATGTAAATATCTGTTTTTTTTTTCTTCTGGTGGTTTTAGGTGAGCCCTGTGAAAGGGTCATCTGACCCCCGAAGAAGTCGTGACCCACAGATTGAGACTACTCTGACTTGAAAAAAAGTAGAGATGACTCTAGGTAGGTTAAAAAGCTATTAAATATCCATCTGTAGCCAGAGCTCACTCAATCAGGTCATGTCTTCTTAGATTGTAACCATTTGTAGCTAGTATTGAAATTGTGATTGGCAGAATAAGGAAGATAGGGAGTCTGGAGTCAGCATTGTGTCTGTGGAAAGGGGTGCCATGGATAGCAAGCCTTGGTCCATGAAACAGGCCTTGGAGTCCACCACATCAATTTTCAGCCAGGGACGCTAGGGACCCAAAGAGTATATGAGAAGTTCCAAGGTCTCTGGAGCAGGGGTTCTCAGCCTGTGGGGGTTGTATATAGACATCCCACATATCAGATATTTACATGCAATTCATAGCAGTAGCAAAATTACAGTTACGAAGTAGCAACAAAAGTAATTTTATGGTTGGGGGTCACCACAACATGAGGAACTGTATTAAAGGGTCGCAGCATTAGGAAGGCTGAGAACTAGGTCTAGAGGGTCTTCACTGCTGAATTTTTATCAGAGGCAATTGCATGTAAAGGTACTATACAGTCGCTGTGTTTACAAGAAAATAATGACGTTTTGTTTACTAGATGGCCAGGGAGAACGAAGACCAAGAAATATGCACAGACCAATACCCAATACAAGGGAACCCAACAAGCCCACGTCTTTTTTTTTATTTATTTATTTATTTATTTATTTATTTATTTATTTATTTATTATGTGTACAATATTCTGTCTGTGTGTATGCCTAAAGGCCAGAAGAGGGCACCAGACCTCATTACAGATGGTTGTGAGCCACCATGTGGTTTCTGGGAATTGAACTCAGGACCTTTGGAAGAACAGGCAGTGCTCTTAACCACTGAGCCATCTCTCCAGCCCCAAGCCCACATGTCTTAAGACATAATATATTACTGAATCCTTGAGGTGCAAAAGTCTGTTATAGATCATTTCTTTCTGCCCTTAATATGCCAAGGATCAGAAGCTCTTAGATTAGAATGTGTTTCTTTTTCAGACAGGCTGTTAGCAACATCTTCCCCATTCTGTTTCTGTGACGAAGTTAAGGTGACTAATTTAGGAGCCAGTTCTTTTTGTATAGTTACCCATCACTACCCCCTCGACAGATGGCCCAGAGGAAAATGTCCAAACAACAGAGTCTTTAACTGAAGCAAGTTCAATGCACGGGATCTAAAAGTTACGGAGGGACTGATGAATGCCATTCCTTCAGTTAACCTTCCCCACAGCTGTTCATTTTCCAACCCAGAAGCCTTCGCTGCTTCCATAGTCAAGACATGGGATTGGAACTTCAGTACGTACCAAGATGTATTACAAAAGTGGTTTAATCCTAACGGATAATTTTTTAATACCAAGTACTTGTGTTCTGACTCAACACATGGAACTTGAGGAACACAATATTGGGGTACATTAAAATGGCACCTCAGGTGTTGTGACCAACCCAAGGTCTGTACTTGCTCACCTAACCAATAGAGTCCGTTAGTAACTAGATTTCACCAACAATCTCTTGATTCACACGAATTTAAGTTTTCAAGGGGTCCATATAGTTCTTTTAAAATTCTTAGATGAAAGACACTGTTTTTCGCCTCCTGGTACAAGGTTATGGCCATAGTGGCTGATGTAGCAATAAATACCAGCTAAGATCACAATTCTAGCAATAACCCACTGTGTAAGCCAATGATTCTCAGCCCGCGGGTCATGACCCCTGTGTGTGTGTGGCAGGTGTGTGTGTGTGTGTGTGTGTGAAACAACCCTTTCACAGAAAATTGCATATCAGATATCTTATATAGCAGCTATTCACATTACAATTTATAACAGTAGCAAAATTATAGTCATGAACCAGCAGTGAAATAATTTTATGGCTGGGGGTCATCACAACACGAGGAACCATATTACAGGGCCATAGCATTAGGAAAGTTGAGAACTACAGTTTTAAACCTTTTGGTGCATCTCTGTAGATGACTTTTTATTTCATGCATGAAGGCCACAGCTGGAATCTCTTGTTAAGGCTCTTTAAGATGGCCAGGGCCAGAGTAAGAGTCATAAACACATTCTCTGGGAACCCGCAGCTCACTCCAGGCGGGGAAGCAGGTAGGCTAACTCCAGCTCTTCACTTCTCCCTCCATTCTCCCAGTCCATACCCGAGCCTCACGCCCACCTCTGTAGTGGAACTTCAGAGACTCCCCTTCCTCTCTGACCCCCTCCAACAGATCACACAGATGTCCTCCAGCCTTCCCTCCCCCACTCATTCCATTACTGCAGCCTCCAACACCAGCAGGAACATTCAACTAACTAACTACAGATCTTCACTTCTTCCTACTCTCTCCCAAATCCAATCCCTCAGCTCTGTACAGACCGCTTGCTATGCCCCCCATCTCCAGTGGATCATTCAGATCTTCTCCTCCAATTTCCTCCCCACTCATCCTATTACCCCAGCCCTCCATGCCAGCAGGCTTTCTGTGGGAACCTGACAGAGCAGCAAGTAAACCAGCCAAGAGGGGTACATTTTACCCAGAATGCCCAGTGGCCACAACTGTCAGGATCCCAGAAGAATCTACCAGGTCACACACAGCCACCACACTCTCCTAAATTTAATCCCAGTGTATCTGGGAGAATGCATCCCCAGATTCCCATAGGCATGACTTGTATGCCCCCAGATTCCAATAGGCATGGCTTGTATGACCCCAGATTCCCATAGGTGTGGCTTATATGCCCCCAGATTCCCATAGGCATGGTTTTGATGCCTCCAGATTACTCTAGGCGTAGATGGTATGCCTCCAACATACTGTAGGCATGGTTTGTATGCCCCCAGAATCTGTAGGCATGGCTTGTATGCCTGTTGCAGTTCTAAGAACCATATTCCTAGCTGCTGGCAGGTCTATCTAATTCTGTGCTCCCTCAGGTTGCTGCTGAGAGATGGAACACTATATTGTTTACGAGATATGCCACCTAAACTGTTGATGGATCTCCAGAGAGGACCCCCATTGTTGTTTCCCTGATACCATGGGTAGAGAGGCAAGGGACTACCATTATCAAATTTGGAAAAACATTGATTATCCTAATTCTGCCATTATAACACCTGGGGCAGAGGATGTGTAGAAGTTGTCATGTCAAAATTATCAGTAACTGTTGTAATGAGGCCGCTTACTCGTCCCAACTGCTCAGAACCCAAATAACCACACAGAACTGTATTAATTAAATCACTGCTTTGCCCGTAAGCTCTAGCTTCTTATTGGCTAACTCTTACATCTTAATTTAACCCATCTCCATTAATCTGTGCATCACCACGAGGTCGTGGCCTCCCAGCAAAGTTCCAGCACATCCGTCTCCAGGGGCTCCAAGGCTTCTCTCTGACTCTGCTTTCTTCCTCCCAGCATTCAGTTCCATATTCCCCGCCTAGTTCTGTTCTTCCCTGCCATAGGCTCAAAGCAGTTCTTTATTCATTAACCAATAAGAGAAACACATAGACAGAAGGACCTCCCACGCCAATTAACCTGTCAAGGGGTCACAGAGCACCTCTAGTCCCTGGCTTCCCATGCTGAAAGCAAACTGGCTTAGCTGGTCTAAGTGCTCGCCATAAGCAAATGCTGCAACAAAGACATTATTTTAAGGTTTCTGCATTTCAACATTTTGGGCTACTCTGATGAAATCACTAAGAGTGTGCTTTTGTCAGCTAGGAGCCAAAATCCTTTGTGCATTCATGCTAACATGTTAAAAGCCAATCATCTGGTAAATAGGCATGTTACCTTGAGCACCAACCACCTATCTTCCTACTGCTTTTGTAAGGTGAGCAAGAAAGTCGTCAAAAGATTCTGAAAGGCTCTGTAAAGTCCTTATAAACTCTGGGTTGGCTCCCTGGGCTCAGAAAGATTTGGTGCCACAGTCACCAAACAGCAAGTGACATTTGTGCATAAGTTTGTGGCAGATAGACAAGTTAGTGTTGAAATGGCAGCAATTTGCTTTCATTTTCTGTATCTTGTTTCAAAGGGATGCTCCAGCTGAGGAATCCGAGGAGGAAATGCAGGAGCTGGGGGCACAGACATCTCATACTGACATTTGCTTTCCTGTGTCCTTGGAACCAGAACAGCTTGCTGGTGTAGGAGGTTCTTCTATTCATGTGTTGCTTTCATTGGTTAGTGAATAAAAAACTGCTTTGGGCCTGATAGGGCAGAACTTAGGTAGGCGGAGAAGACAGAACTGAATTCTGGGAGGAAGAAAGAGTCGGAGAGCCGCCATGGAGCTGCCAGGGTCATACATGCTGAATCTTTCCCGGTAAGCCACTGGCACGTGGCAATACACAGATTAATAGAAATGGGTTAAATTAAGATGTAAGAATTAGTCAATAAGAAACCAGAGCTAATTAGCCAAGCCGTGTTTTAATGAATACAATTTCTGTGTGATTATTTTAGGTGTAATCTAGCCGGGCATCCGGGAAACAAAGGGCCCCCTCTCCTTATAACAGCTTGCACTAAACGCTCCCAAAATGTCTTTACCGGGGCCCATGTTTAAAAGCAGCAATAGGAATTTAAATACGTCCACGCTGCTTTCTTCAGGACCTCACCAATCTGGCCCCATGAATCCACAGCCAGCACATCTGCTTTTGGAAGCCATGGGCATGCCAGCATTACTCACTGACAGTTCCTGTAAAGCCCCAGGACTAACCGCAGCCTCAGCTTGTTTAAGCAGACAGCACTGAAGAGCCAAATAATGAAGTGAAAATGATTCTATCCCATTGTTACCCAACCTTGAAAAATCCCCATCAAGCCACGATCTGGCGAACTGAGTGACTCACCAATCAATGTCTCTGTTCGGATGCCACTTGCCAGAGAGAACAGAACTCAGTCCCCCACGAGTCAGTGTCCACAACGTGAACTTTCAGCAGGGGACACAGGGGACCCAAAGAGGATGGAAGGAGTTCTAAGGATCCAGAGTGTCTCCAGCGCTGAGTTTTGATCAAATGCAACCGCACACAAAGATACTATACCTTAATGTGCCAAAGGCCGGAGTGTTCTTGGGTGCAGCATGAGTTTCCTTCTCAGACAAAGCCACTGACAACAAAGGGGGCTCTCAGATAACAACACAGAAGTGCAAATGTGGAAAGGCTATAAAAGGACGCTTACTGCACACTGCCCAGTCTCAGGGCTCTTGCAGCTTAACTGTCTTCCTTTCACTCTTCCTCACCCTGTTTTCTGTTGGAAGATCCCAGAAGGCCGAGACTGGGGTCGGGCTCCATTATGAGCAAACTTAATTCTTCTAAGTTAGATCAACAAGTTAAAAATTGTCTATCATTATGATGGCCAAAAGCAGTACAAATCTCCAAAGGCCACTTTACATGAGAAATCTGGGGCTCTAACCTACTCATGAGCTGGGAGTTTTCCTCTGTATGCAGTTGGCAAATACTTACTGAGTGCCTACTAGGTGCCCAAGAACCATCTCTACCCTCACAAAGCGTAATGCCCATGTTTGCATCTTAAATATCACTGAGAAGCAAATATGTGAGTCAGAAGGAATTGAAGGAGAAGTCAGAACTCATCCGCAAGCAGCTAGAGAGAAGCACAAGAAGGGCCTCAGTCCTCACTTGCTGGACAGTTCTGAGGAGAAGGCCATCCGCAAAACTGGCTACACTCACCACAGAACAAGGTCGATTGATGGGATAATGGGCACTCTCTGCCTCTAGGTTTAGAATATAAACTGGTGGTTTTAATATTATATACCAATGTCTGCCAGACTTTGTTTGAGGATAACTCTCTCAACGGCTAGTGAAAGTCCCTATGCAGAACACTTGGGTACCAGGAATTGGTGGGTACTCTGCACTGCACTGGTGTGATAAAGAAAGAGAATATGGCTAGGATACAGATCTTATCCGTGATGTCCACTGACTTCCTTATCCCCTAGAAAACAGGAAGATGGCACAACTAAGTACATGTTGTTGTCTCCAGCCCATCCACCTCTCTGCAAGCCATTTCGAACCACCTACCTAAATATTCCACATGGCTCTGGTGATCTATGTTCTGAGAAACACAGCTCTCTACAGTGCATTGTATGGTGTCTAGCAAACAACAAACACTGGCTGGAAGGGTGGACACATAGTTTGTAAAATAAACATGTGGTGATGCTGTGGAATAATCCTTCTGTATACTGTGAAAATTACACTGTGATTGGTTTAATAAGGAAGCTGACTGGCCAATAGCTGGACAGGATAAGGTTAGGAGGAGAACCAAACAGAGAATGCTGGGAAGAAGAAGGGTGGAGTCAGAGGAGGAGCAGGCAGATGCAGAGAGAAGCAAGAATGACCTGCCATACTGAGAAAATGTACCAAGTTACATGGCAAAGTGTAGATTAAAAAAAAAAATTGGTCAATTGAAAATCTAAGAGTTAGCTAA
Source organism: Myodes glareolus (assembly GCF_982192425.1). NCBI lineage: Eukaryota > Metazoa > Chordata > Mammalia > Rodentia > Cricetidae > Myodes > Myodes glareolus. The sequence continues at coordinate 33,005,465 of NC_142032.1, forward strand.
TAACAAGACTGAGCTATTGGCCGAGCATTTATAATTAATATTAAGCCTATGTGTGGTTATTTAGGAGTAGCTTGTGGGACAGAAACTTCTGCTTATATGGCAATATTTTCTGTTGTGTCTTTTTTGTTTTATAGTTTTTTTCTATTAGCACTTGCACTGCCAGTTGAGGGGCTCTATTTTTTTAAGTATGATATCATATTAGGCCCCATTGTTCACACCTCAGTCTGTTGCTGATAAGTGGTTCAATTGAGCAAATATTTACTGAGCACCTAATAAACAACTATATGAAAAGCCCCCTGAGAGTTGTGGAGTCCACACAGATAACTAACTTGGACCTTTCCTTCAAAAAGCATTTCTACGAACCCTTCTGATGTCACTGGAACTTTCCTTAATCTTCTTATTAATTTCTTTTCTCGGCTACCCCACTTAGAACCTATTGCTTCTAAGACACACATTTTCTAGATAAATAAATTGTTAAATTCGTAGGGGCTCCAAATGAAACTCCCAGTGAACCCTAGGGTTGTACTTTTCTATATTGGACCCAAGTATGATCATAAACTTTCTTTGTCAGTGGACACCGCCAACCTGACAGAAGCCAGGAGAGGTTGGATACCTATCACACACACACACACACACACACACACACACACACACAGTAGCTTTTTCTCATGGAATGCCGCAGGAGGCTTGTCATGGAAACCGATATATCATTCTGTGTGGGATGAACCAGACAGTAGGTGGACATACCTGCTGCATGTAGCTGTGATAGGGAGACAGACCAAAACAACAGTCCATCCGGGTCTACAGAATCACACAACATAGTTGCTGCTGAGGTCACTGTTTGGTTGTTTTTCTGTACAGAGACAATGAAATGTGCATTCTTTTTTAAGGTTCTCAGTGGGTCTATTCTGCTAGTGGGCAGCACACAAGCCCTTCAGTTCAGCTTCTGATGGTAAAGACTTCTTGACTCTGGAGCAGCAGCGCTTCCTCCAAATTCTCTGTGCTTAAAATATTATTTGGATCTTTTCACTTTCAGTCTGTGACTTTTCCAGGGAGGCAAGTTTCTCCTAGACAGAGAATAGTTAGAAATATCTTTCAATAATAACCCAAAATTTGGATGGTTATTGAAGTGGGAGGTGATGTATGCTGTGAATATGTTTTATTGCCATTGGTTAATAAATAAAAATCTGTCTTGGTCTGTGATAGGGTAGAGTAGAGCTAGGTGGGGAACACTAAACTGAATGCTGGGAGAAAGAAGGCCAAGTTGAGAGATGCCATGTAGCCGCCAGAGGGAAAAGACATGAGCTGCCAGCTAAAACCTTGCCGATAGGCCACAAGCCTCGTGGTAAAACACAAACGAATAAAAATGGGTTAATTTAAGATATGAGTTAGCCAAAAATACGCTTAAGTTATTGGCCAAACAGTACTGCAAATAATACTATGTGGTTATTTCGGCTCTGGGCAGCCAGGAAGAACAAGTGGGCTTCTACTGCAGGTTATAATTTTCTATTTTGAAATGTAAGATGACTAACTAGATTAAAAATCATGGTCTGACTTTTTCTTACTTCATCCTATTTCTGGGTTTCCTGGGTTAATAATGTTTAATTCTGTCCCACTTCTTATTTTTCAACCCATTTTTCTACTAAAATGTATTCTTTCTGAAAGCTCTAATGTTTACCGATATTTCCTTCTCTCTATGGTGTTATTTGAGTCTTCTCAATAATGTTTAATTCTGTCCCACTTCTTATTTTTCAACCCATTTTTCTACTAAAATGTATTCTTTCTGAAAGCTCTAATGTTTACCGATATTTCCTTCTCTCTATGGTGTTATTTGAGTCTTCTGCAATACAGGTGAAGAGGTCACGGGTTGCTTTAGTGTATGCTTCTCATGAGAGTTCTTTCCCCTTCAATTTTATTTTTTTATTATTGTTTAAGGAAGAATTTTTTATTATATAGTGCTGGCTGACGTGGAACTCACTATATAGACTAACCTCAAACTCAGAGAGATCCAATGGCCTCTGCCCCAGGGTGCTGAGATTAAAGGCCTGTGCTATCCCACCTAGCCCCCTTCAACTTTAAAGGATAACTCTCTAGATGTAGTAGTAGTCTCAGTTAGCAGTGATTTGCTCTAGGGTTTGAAATACATCAGGTCAGACCCCATTTTTCCTGGTCCTCAGTGTTGTTTAAACTTCAGTGACTGCGCCTTGATCTACTGCTAGTTGTGCCAGCAGTGGCAACTCTGTAGTTGCTGGCCTGCTTCTCTCGGAGCAGCCGGACCGTTCAGGTCGCAGCTTGGTGGAATTCTAGTCCTGCAGGCACCAGTTCTGTTGTTGCCCTTACAGGTAATTTAATTAAATCTCTATCGTCCTATTTATAAATAAACTCAAGATTCAAAGGTTAAAGTGAAAACCTGCTGGCTCAGAGAGCCTGGGTCTCAACTAGCTAACTTTCTCTCCTCGCTGGCATCTCTGAAAGACCCATGCTTCTGCTCAGCCAAACCAGAAAAAGCTAAGCCACGCCAAACCCCACCCTACTACTTCCTGTGTCCATCTCTCCCAGATTCCCCACAATGCTCTATGATTACTTTCTGTCAACTAGTTGCGAACCCAGTCTCCCGACCCAAGGTTAATTCTATTTAAATCAATGCAAAACAAACTCTGGGTTCAGTGTGACTGAATATCCCTCAACACTTCAGTGTTTATACTGAAAAGTCTGCTCTTACTCTGATAGGTTGGTTTTTGTGTGTGAATTGGAATTTCTGGCTTCCTGATTTCCACATTTTCTCTTTGTCATGTACTCTGGGCATTTTAACTACAATAAGACACGGAGAGTTTATTTTCCGGTCATGCCTATTTGAGGTTCCAAACGCCTCCAGCACTTGAATGTACATTCTTTTCTTTTATTTTGGAAAAGTTCTGCCTTAATTTAACCAAAACATTTCTACACCTTTTTTCACATCTTGGTTTCCTCTCCAACACTGCAGATTCATAGGGTTGATGCCTTGGTTTTGTTCCAGACATCTTAGATGTTGTAGCCATGATTGCTCAATTTTACTTTTTTGTTTGGTTGGTTGGTTGGGTTTTTTTGGTTTTGTCTTGTTTTGCTTTGCTTTGCTTTGTTTTGCTTTTTTTTTTTTTTTTTTTTTTTTTTGACAGGGTTTCTCTGTATATCCCTGGCTGTCCTGGAACTCACTCTGTAAACCAGGCTGGCCTCAAACTCACAGAGATTCACCTGCCTCTGCCTCCCAAGTGCTGGGATTAAAGGTGTGCGCCACCACACCTGGCACTTAATGTTATTCTTTTTTTTTAAAGATTTATTTATTTATTATGTATACAGTATTCTGCCTACATATATCCTATAGGCCAGTAGAGGGCATCAGATCTCATTAAAGATGGTTGTGAGCTATCATGTGGTTGCTGGGAATTGAACTCAGGACCTCTGGAAGAGCAGTCAGTGCTCTTAACCTCTGAGCCACCTCTCCAGCCCATTTAATGTTATTCTTAATTGTTATCTGAATATAGTAATTCCTCAATTTTGTTTTCAATCTGTACTTTTCTTTCTTTAACCTGGTCTACTTATCATTAGTTCTTTGTATTAAATTTTTATTTTGTTTACTCACCTTTTCATTTATAAGGTATACATTTATTTTCTTTTTTTTCAATTATTTTTGGCTGAAGTTCTCATTGGACCTGTTAACCTTCTCACCCAAGCAGCTGAAATTACTCACCAAAATCTTGAATTGACAATTTTATTATATTCATCTTCTTAATGAATCTCTGGGGTTCTAGTCTCTTGTGGGATCACTCTCAATATTGCTCAAAGTAAAAGCAAACAACCAGAACAACACCACCAAATCAAACTGGATTTAGAATCACAATTACAATGCAGCCAATTAACCACCAGTGGTGGGGGGGGGAGTAGAATGTAGAATAAATCATGACACGGAAATTAACAAAGGTGAAAGAAGAGCAGAGAAACAGAGTAAAGGTGGGGCCAGTAAGAGAAAGAAGCGTGGTATTAAATAATGAGAAAAGGAATGAGAAGAACACATTTAAAAACTCAAATTACAAAATAATGAAAAATATGCAAATAAAATAATAGTAAGAGGAGAAAAAATATTAATACTAAGACATTTTTTTAAAAAAAAATTAGAGGCTGGAGAGATGGCTCAGTGGTTGAGACCAAGTCTGCTCTTGCAGAGGACCCAGGTTTGACTACCAGGACCCACATGGTGGCTCACAACTGCCTGCAACTCCAGTTCCCAGGGATCTGGTGCCCTCTTCTGGTTTCAATTGGCTCCTACCTGCACATGGTACACATAAACTCATTAAGGCATACACATACACCTTAAAGGTAAATAAATATTTTAAGGTTTGCTTTTTTTAACGATTTAAGAGAAGCATCTTTCTGGGTCCCCTATCATTCTATTCTACCATATCTGGGATATAGTCAGTCGTAGCTGGAGTCTATTGTATTCTTCTCTGTCCCTACTATACAGACTGGGCCTCTATATAGGCTGAGGACTAGGTCTAGGTTATGTTGTCAGGGCTCTATTCACTTTAGAATCTTCTCTTCCTTGCAAACCAGGAACTACTGCTGACCTTAAAGAGCTTTAGCGCCTGCAGGCCAGGAGGGTTACCGTTCACTGACGAGCACCCCCACCTCCATCCATGCACCCAGGAGTAGCAAATGTCCAAGTCAAGTGTCCTGAGAAGATCAAAACAGAAAAACATGTAGAGCACTGAGTGCTACACTAGAGGGGAGGACTGCAGGCACTCAGCCGGCTACTCTCGCGCTTTCAGACCCTGGCCAGCATCTGCTTATGCAGGTATGAAGCTGTGCAAACAGAGTGACCCGTTAGACCTGGGTTCTGTGCTCTAAAGTCCACCCAGCAACAAATTGTATTTGAAACGGAGGTACCTCCAGAGGCCATGTAATCTGCTAGCCACAGACTTGGATCTTCCGGTCTCTGTAGCACTTCAGAGGCTTAATACCCCCGCCAGAAGGTGGTCCTAGAAGCCCATTTGTCCTCTATAGCCTGGATCCTCTGCTGCCGACATATCTCAAGGTCCCTTCCTTCTGACCCTCCCCATCTCCACAGCTACCTGTCAGGTATTACCCCCCAGACATCATGGCGAGGCGCCATCAGGCTCCTTGACTAGCAGTAGTACCGACATGCGCACTACTGTTCCTTGACTAGCAGTAGTACCGACATGCGCACTACTGTTCCTTGACTAGCAGTAGTACCAACATGCGCACTACTGTTCCTTGACTAGCAGTAGTACCGACATGCGCACTACTGTTCCTTGACTAGCTGTAGTACCGACATGCGCACTACTGTTCCTTGACTAGCTGTAGTACCGACATGCGCACTACTGTTCCTTGACTAGCAGTAGTACCAACATGCGCACTACTGTTCTCGGGACCCAGAATATCTGTCCCAAACAGTAGGCTCCACTCTCAAGGTGGTACCTGCCAAAGCTCTCTGAGATACCAAGAGCTGGCCTGCCACACAGGGTATCATTGCCACCCCAAACCCTTCCATTGGATTTAAGACATGCAAGAACTGGGCATTTCTTCTGGATCTGGACGGGCTGCCTGTTGTCACCGGGGCCCACCTGGTATTGTGACTTCAGCTTCCCTTCCCTAACAGGTGGCCTGGTTTAGAGCTGAAGCCTGTTGGTCATTAATGCTCTTTCTCTCCTCAAAGTATCATGTATATTGTCACCCTGACTCTTCATTCATGGAATCATGCAGAGGAAGTTTCTAATCTGCTATATTACCCTGAAAGGTAGATTCCAGCCTTTGAACAACAGCCCAACTATTAAGACTGAACACTTAGAAATAGAGCAATTGCATTTTGCATTATGGGATGGCCATGAGGCGGGGGATGGTAGAACGTGTCTGTTATTCCAAACTTAGGAGACAGAGGTAAGAGACCAGGAGTTCAAGGCTATCCTCAACTACATGACAAGATTAGAGGCCAGCCTAGGCTACATAAGACTCTGTCACATAAAACACAACAGAAGAAATGGCCACAGGTCTTTGGAGGCCAGGGGTAGACTATTACAACGTATCTTCCATAGGCTCATGTGCTGGATGCTGGGTGGCTAGCTGGTGGCACTGTTTTAGGAGGTTATAGAATGTTAGATGAGGCCTGACCGGAAGAAGTAGGGCACTGGAAGGGAAGGGTACCTCTGAAGGTCATACTGGAGGTCTCCGAAGGGAGGAAGGCATCCACCTCTTCCCTTCCCGTTCACCATGTGATGAGGGAAGAGCCCCCTCCGTCACATACTCCCGCCACTTCTGTCTCCCGTACAAGCGACCACAGCCTGAGCTCCAGAATCATGAGCCCAAATCAGCCCTTCCTCTTTGTAGCTGTCCTTTAGGGTATTTTGGTTACAGCTAAGCAAAGAAAACTGATTTGTAAACTGACTTCCATCTCAGAAGCTTTTGTTCTCATCTCTGAGGATTCCTAAGACTTTAAAGACAACTTTCTTTTGAAGATAAAAGCTCTTTTTCTCATTGCTCTCTAATGATTCATTCCTTTTGATTTTCCAAGGAAACAGCACCAAGAACTAACCAGGTGCAAAGGATCATGGTAAACACAGGGATCACACATAGTCTTTACCCTGGCAGTTACTGTACCCAGTTACCATAACACAAATTTTCATACTTAATCATTTGAAGGGAAGAACAGATGGACTGTGAAAATACAGCACATTGCCTATCCTGGTTTGAGGGACCAAGAGAGTTTCTGTAAGCAATTCACAGCTGAGGACAATGTTGAAAGGGGATAGGAATTGAGTAAGCCGTGACTTGGGTAAGGAGGTGGAAGGACCATTCCAGGCAGAGGGAACAGCAGAAGTAAGGACTGTGAAGGAAGATTCTAGGTTTGAAGTTTTTCCATTGTGTATATATGTTCCATACATCCAAATGTGTATATAATTATATTTGTTTCTTTTTACTTTTCTTTGTAAATCAGAACCAATATATATATATATATATATATATATATATATATATATATATATATATAGGTTTTTCAAGACAGGGTTTCTCTGTGTAATCCTGACTGTCCTGGAACTCACTCTGTAGACCAGGCTGGACTCAAACTTGAAGATTTGCTACCTCTGCCTCTCAGGTTTTGGGATTAAAAGCTTGTGCCACCACTGCCCGACTAAATCTAATAATTAATCTCAATTATTGGGGCACAGGATCTGGAATAAATACCCTGAGGCTTGACATCTGGTTCAAGTTGAACCTTATCTGGCCTATGTGTACATATGAGTTTTTTGTTTATTTGATTTGAATTATTTTGTTTGAGGTTATGATAGAGTTACATCATTTCCCATCCTTTTCGGTTATGATAGAGTTACATCATTTCCCATCCTTTTCTTCCTTGAAAACCCTTCCGTGTACTCCTCCTTGCTCTCTTGCAATTTCGTGGCTTCTTTTTTCATTAATTGTTGTTATATACATACACACACATACAGCCTGCTCAGACTGTATAATTTATCTGTATGTACATATTTTCAGGGCTGGCCACTTGCTACTGGATAACCAAGCGGTGTGCTCTTCCCGGAGGTAGACTATTTCTTCGGCTCAGCATGCCTTAAGATGTCTCTAGTTCTTTGTATAGGTCTGAGGCCTCCTGACAGTGTTTGCCCCACCCATGTCAGCATGTCTGCTGTTTTCCTGGTTCAGCTCATGGTTAGGCAGTCACACTGGGGAGACTTTATGGGTGTAGCTTTTGACATTAAAGTAACCTGAAGTCTATCTCCCTGAGGACTAGCTTTCACGGTACCAGAAAGTACCACACAGGCTTCCAAAGAAGGGAAGCAGATAGCAGTCCTACCCAGCCAGGACACCTGTGACCCACACAGCAACAAGCAGGGCGCCATAACCCTAAGGGTGCAGCAGTGGCACTCATGCCTTGGCAGCAACCAACTGCTCTCTAACTGGACTTAAGACCTGCTCAACAAGAGGGAGACCATGCCTGGTACCAGAAACCTAGACCACTACCCAGGGCTAGTGAAGTCACGGCTCTTGGAGTAAAACCTACAACTATCACTTTAATAACCAGCATCATCCCTAATTACATTCTAAATATTTGTCCTTATACCTACAGATAAGTGTGGTCCTCTGTAGTAAGAACGCAGGGCCCCTTTGTATGAAGAACGGGCTGTGTCCCGCCGCCCAGCTAGCTTAGCCCCCAAAATAATCACACAGAAATTGTATTAATTAAATTACTGCTTGCCATTAGCTCTAGCCTCTTATTAGCTAACTCTCACATCTTGATTCAACCCATTTCTAATAATCTGTATGTCACCATGAGGTCATGGCTTACCGGGAGAGATTCTAACCTATATCCGTCTCAGGCCAGAGAGTCATGGCTTCTGCCACACTTCCCTTCTTCCCAGCATTCTGTTCTGTCTACTCCACCCTCCTAAGGGCTACCCTATCAAAAGGCCAAGGCAGTTTCTTTATTCAACCAATGAAAGCAATGCAAATACAGATGGACCTCCTACACCATTTCTCCATCAAAGACTCCAGAAGGATCTAATATTACCTAAGTAAACAAGAAGTAAGGAACTTCCAAAACTCTAGAAATGACAGAGACATTTCACTGCCTGGACAGTCACCCAAAGCTTTTCTGTACCATTGGGGCATCCATCTTCGGCCGCCAGGCCCATAGTATCCAGCAGACATTTCCATGAAGCAGAAAAAATTTCAAAGACAGTTCACCTTCTTTTATGTCCTGCAGAATGTCTCGCAGACTCTTTCATGAAACAGAAACCCCGAAGGAACATCTCACCTTTAGGCAAGTTCAATAATCCTCTCTCTGTGGGTTCTTTATGTCCAGTTTATGCAACAGTCCAGGCAAGAGCAATTTCTTGCCCAAATGACTATCAAACTCCAGAAGGAGCCTCTTTGATGTCCATCTTCCTCTTGAAGTAGATTGGTGCTGCCAGGAAGACTTGTCTCATTGTCATGAAAAGCCCTAAGTTATTAAAACATCTTAAATGCCATGTTCTGTAGTCTTTGAAAGATATGAAGAATGCCTATCTGAAATATATCTATGCACATCTAGAAAATCTAACATGACTACAAACTTGACTATTGTAGATGATTATCCATTAACAACCTATATTTTCTAATTATACATTTTTAAATGAACTACACAATCAGAATACCTTAATCAAGATTAGAAATATGTATATAACAAAATTGATCTTAAACTTGATTAATAAATCAAGACTTATACCAATGCAAATTATTCATATCTATAGTCCTCCCTGCATGAAGGAAACTTCTCTTTGCAACAGATGGAGACCGTTACAGAAAACCACAATCAATCAAAAGACAGAGTTGTGGAGCCCCGTCCCAACAGACAGATCTAGTATAAGACTTGGGGATCATTGTGGAAGAGAGAGTGAAAAGATTGTAAAAACCAGAGGACCATGGAGGCGGAGTGGCTGTTAGAATGTTTCTCCTAGGAATGTGCTGATAGTCTCACTGTGTAGCTCTTGCTGGCCTGGAACTCAAGCTGACCTCAAACATGAAGAAGTAAAGAGAGCCTCCTGCCTCTACTTCCTCAGAGCTGGGATTAAGGCTGTGCACCCCCACACTGGCCTATGCATAAGATCTTAAACAGATCTTTAACTTTGAACAGCTTCCAATTCTTCATCTATAAAATCAGGAGAAACTTTATGGTGACTTTAAGGATCTCCTAAACGCTTGTAAGATTAATTGACATATGCTGGATGTTTGCCAGATTTTTCTGGCTATGCCATGATTCTGGAGTGTTTCCCCAACCCCCCAAACCACTGACTGACCTGTGAAAATTCCTGGTGGGAATCTGGTTGAAATTAAGACAATCAGCTTCTTAGATGTGGCAGATTACAAGCTGTCTCTATGTGACGCAGTGAAAGACAGGAGACAGGAGTGTGTGCGTGTGTGTGTAAACACACATATCACACACATATCATATACAATGTGTATATATATTATACATGTGTATTATATATGGGGTGTGTGTGTGTGTGTGTGTGTGTGTGTGTGTTTAGCATTATTAGACACTAAGAGATAGGAACAAAAGAGAGCTTCCCTCATTTGAACTTTTGACTTCCAAACCTGGAAGGCAATCAAGTTCTGTAGTTTTAATGAGGAGTGCTTTGTTAGTAAACTGAGACATCCCCACACCACGAAGACCTCCTAGGCACAGTGGGGACTACACTCGCATCCCGTCAGGGTTGTGGTTTTATTTGGGTCAGAGCAGCTATCTTTAGCCACCTTCCACTCCACCCCCACACTCTCACAATTTGTTTTCATTTTGCTCTAAGGAAACTGGAGGCCTGGGTGGAAACTCTGATAGAACAGCCCACAGTCAACACCTGTGGAACTGAGTTCAGAGCCCAGTTTCCAAGGGACTCAGACATCTGAAGAAGACGCTATTTGTGACTAGCTGTGAGAAAGGAGAAAGGACACAATGACAACCACACACTTTGGCAGAGTCAGCAGCGAGGCAGACACCCAACATTTCTACGGTGTGTCTGGGCAGCGTGTGACAGCCGTGCTGAGAACATAGGGATTGTCTTTCTTTCACCCGACAACAGGACCTGGGAGGGCCAGCCCAGAGCATGGACAGTGGGAGAGTGGAGGACATTCGGGAAGGGCAGCAAACAAACATACAAGTTTTTCTAGGGGTGGGTGGCTGTTTTGTTATTTGGTCCCCCAGAGAGCAGCAAGGCTGTCTGGCCTTGCCAACAAGCTAATAGAAGACAGAGGTGATTGGCACACCACCCACAGGGGATAAGAGGCAGCCCATGCTGAGACCAATGCTGTCCAGCTGGAATAGAGTCTCTGCGAGCCGCAGGAGAGGTCTGGACGATGAGCTGGCACTTGTTCCCCAGCAGGCCAGCAGAGCTTCCCTTTGGTGAGACCATGCACAGCCTCATCACTAACCCCTCCAGCCTCCTGCTGAGAGGACGCAGCCTCTGACTCAGTGAGAGCAGCTGCTGGTTGCATGTATAAGCCTCATTAGTGGACGAGTGTGCAGAGGGGAGGGAGTGGGAGGCACCTTCCTCCGAGAAGTAACCGGAGGGCACGTCAGAACTACCAAACAGCCTCCTTCTGCAGATGCTTGGCACTCCTGGGTTTCCCAGTGTTCCAATGGGGTTGGGATTACTGTTCAAGTGAGGCCAGCATCAAGGAAGGCAACAAAATGTGGTGCCCACTTTTAGGAGAGCCGGGTTTGGATGACGGAGACTGCACAGGCTGACTGGGTCAGGGTCAGGCTGCTCTGTGCTCTAGCAGGCTCACTGAGGTCATGGGGCACCAGCAGCCACCATTCTCCCACTGCCCCAATTCACTCACCAGTCCTCATCATACCCAGGGTCCAATCCATCCCCCACTTCCTTCTTCACTCATCGATGTGGGAAAGGTGAGAACGCTACCTGACAGGCTCCTAACGCACCATGTTCTCTAACTTCAGACCATTCAGGAGCTCTGAGGCCACCAGAGAGTCCTCCCCATGATGGGAAAGACATAAAATTCTGGGTCTGTGATGTTTGGCACGGGGGAACCATTGCTTTTAGTTGGTTTTGAATATACCACTGAAGGGTGTGCAAAACCCTGTTGTGGGTAAGGCAAAAGTCATACCCGTGCCCATCCATACCACATTTGTCACAATGGACGAGGGTCAGCAGTAGCAGCTGGAAAGGTACTCACTTCTCCTGAGCATGGGCACCATGAGAACAAGCTGGAGAAAAACTGCCCAGGCTGAGGAGATGCGACCACCGGCTGGCTAGCTACCGGGTGCGTGGAAATGGCTAGAACAAAGCATGGAGGCAGAAGTCGAGATTCACCACAGGCACTCTGGGCACTTGACAGACATCATCCTGCCACTGCCTAGGACAACTACACACAATGTGGGAAGTGCACTGTTGAGCCCGGCACTCCTGGTGACAAAGGCAGGCACAGCAGGCAGGGTCTTCCACAGTCCCTCAGAAAATCCCATCAATGAGATAACAGTCCCCAGCACCCCAGAGACAAAGGGGGTGCCTCAGACTAGAGGATTCCAGCGGAAAGAGGAACTTCTTGCAAAAAGATCTGTCATCACGGCTGGCCTCGGAGACAGCACAGTGGGAAAGGCAAATGGGAACCCAAGTTCAGATTTTCAGCACACATGGGTAAGGTAGATGTGTGTCTGCCACCTCGGCGCTGGCAGGAAGAGAAGGGATCCCATGGGCTTTCTGGCCAGCCAGTCTAACCCAAATCATGCGTGCCAGATTCAGTGAGAGTGTCTGTGTGGTGACTTGAATGAGGATGTCTTAGTTAGGGTTTCTATTGCTGTGAAGAAACACCATGACCTTCAGAGTCTAGTCTATTATTGCCATGGTGGGAAGCATGGGGGCACACAGGCGGACAGGGAACCAGAGAAAAACAAAGAGTTCCACATGTGGATTAGCCAATAGCAGAAAGAGAGAAAGAGAGCCACTGGGCCTAGCTTGGACATTTTAATCCGAAATGACACACTTCCCACCTCCAAATGACACACTTCCTCCAACAAGACCACACTTCCTAATGCCACTCCCTAAGCCTTCAAATACATGAGTCTATGGGGGCCATTTTTATTCAAACCCCCCCCCATAGGCTCATATATTTGAATACCAGGTCCCAGTCAGTGACCTGTTTGGAAGGATTAGGGGTGTAGTCCTGGAGGAAGTATGTCACTGGGAGTAGGCTTTGAGGTTTCAAAAGCCCATGTCATTACCAGGTCTTTTTCTCTGCCTTGTGCTTGTGGACCAAACTATAAGCTCCCAAATACTGCTTCGTTGCCTTCTGCCATACTCCCCAGCATGATGCTCATGGACTCTAACCCTTTAAAACTGTAGCCCCCCAATAAATTCTTCTTTAAGTTGCCTTGGTCAGTAATGTAGTAAGAGACCACTAGTTCATTTCCTTACCTCCCAGCAGCTCAGACCCAAAATAATCACACAGAAACTGTATTTATTTATTTTCTTGTTGTAGGAGGTTGTTTGGTCATCCAGGCCAACCAGAACCAAAATAACCACACAGAAACTATATTATTTAAATCACTGCTTGACCCATCAGCTCTAGATTCTTATTGGCTAACTTTTACATCTTAATTTAACCCATTTCTATTAATCTGTGTATCACCACATGGCTGTGGCTTACTGGCAAGAGTCCATCTGGCATCTGTCTCAGACGGGGTTACATGGCTTCTCACTGACTCTGCCTCCTTTCTCCCAGCATTCAGTTTAGTTTTCCCCACCTAGCTCTGATCTACCCTATCAGGCCCAAAACAGCTTCTTTATTGACCAATGGTATTCACAGCATGCAGAGAGGAATCCACATCCAGGGTGTGTCTTCTCAGCAACAGAAACGTAACCAAGACACTTGGAAAATAAGGCAAAGCGCAGAACAGGAAGACATCTGATGTTGCCCTCTGGCCTCCATACACACAAGCACAGGCATGCACACTCCACTCCCCCACCCCGCCTATGCATATAATACACACGCATGCAGAACAAAGAAAAAGGAAATCATTGTCATTAGGAAGGACGGATACACAGTGACTTAACTTGTTTGAACTACCGAAAGGAGCAGCCCATCCCTCACCTGCTGAGACTGACACAAAAGACAATGCAGGGAGGCGCAACCATGCTGTCTCAACTAGGAAGGAATATGACTAAGCCTCCATGATTCCTATTGCATTTTTATCTTATTTTAATAACTGTAATTATTCCATTGCTGTGTTTACCTTTCTATCTCCTCTGAGTCTACTCCATGACTGGTCTAGTACTTTCTGTATAAGGAATTCTCCCCTGTTTCTGATGCCCAACCCATACCTTTTCCTCCTCGCTCACACTTTACTTGCCATTTTCACCTCCTCCCATTTCTTCCCTTTTCACTAGATAATTACTGACACCCTTCACCCTCAAGAGTTATGGACTACATATCCCATCGTACCCTGGTGCCACTGGCTCCGGAACAGGACTGGGACACCAGTTCAGTCCACAAATGGCTTTTACTGAAGGTTGATACCCAGACTGGTGCAACATCGTTCAGTCTACAATTTCAGTCAACTTCCCTCTAAACTGAACTGAAAAGAACTACCATATGACCCATTATACACTTCTGAGCATAGACCCAAAGAACTCTCAGTCCCGCCACTGAGATCCATGCACATTCATATTTATACCATGCTATTCACAGTGTCTAGGAAAGGGAACCAGCCTAGATGACCACCAATGGAAGGATGAATTAAAAATGGTACATAAACCCAACAGTATTTCATCCAGCCTTACAGAAAAAGAGAAGTGCTTTACAGGAAAATGGACAGAACAGAAAAGTGCTGTATTAAGTGACATAGCTCAGATTTAGAAAGACACACGCTTCTTGTTTTCTCTAGAAATAGATCTGAGCTTCTATTTCTCTCTCTCTCTCTCTCTCTCTCTCTCTCTCTCTGTGTGTGTGTGTGTGTGTGTATGTGTGTGTGTGTGTGCGCGTGCGTGCGTGCACACGTTCACACCTGTATAGAAGGAAGATAGGTCATGAAACTAGAAAGGGGACCAAGAGTAGGGAGGAACGGATCTGGCAGGAACACACCAAACTATAGTAGGTAATGGAATATATGTGACCAAAAAAAAGCAGAAATGGAGGACAAGGAGTGTCTAAGAAAGGGGGCAAGGAGAAGAAGGGTGGGGAATGAGAGAGGTCAGCTAAAGTGAATATAGAATGTCAAAATGAAACTCCTTACTCTATATACTAATTTAAAAAGTAATCAAAAGTACCCTCTCCACTATGACTTAGATTCTTAGCTGGGGTCATCCTTATAGATTCCTGGGACTTTCTCTAGTGCTTGGCTTCTCGCTAACCCCATGATGGCTCCCTCTTTCAAAGTATCTTTTTCCCTGCTCTCCCTCTCTGTCCTTCACCCAACTCAACCTTCCTGATCCCTCATGTTCTCCCCCTCCCCACTCCCCTTCTCTCTTCCCCTACTACCCTCTCCCCCAAATACTAAGACCTTGTCTAATTCCTCTTCCCAGGGGGATCCATGTATGTCTCCCTTAGGGTTCTCCTTGTTTCTTGTCTTCTCTGTGGTTGTGGACTGTAGGCTAATCAGATTGATGGCTACCATAATTGTCATCATAGAACTTCATTCAGTAACTGATAGGAGCAGATGTAGAGATCCACAGCTAAGCACTGGGCCGAACTCCTGGAGTCCAGTCATAAAAAGGAAAGAATGATATTATGAGAAAAGGGGCCAAGACTATGATGGAGAAACCCACAGACACAACTGACCTGAGCAAGGGGGGAGCTCACTGATTCCAGACTGACAACGGGGGAACCTGCATAAGACCAAACTAGGCCCTCTGAATGTGGGTGACAGTTGTGTGGCTTGGGCAGTTTGTGGGGCCACTAGCAGTGGAACCAGTATTTATCCC
The DNA here is from genome assembly GCF_982192425.1 of Myodes glareolus. Taxonomy (NCBI): domain Eukaryota; kingdom Metazoa; phylum Chordata; class Mammalia; order Rodentia; family Cricetidae; genus Myodes; species Myodes glareolus. Next base: position 33,020,941 of record NC_142032.1, read on the forward strand.
TAGTGCATAAATGGGCTCTTTGGAGTCCATTCTCTTTTGAGGGATACCTTGCTAAGCCAAGATACAGGAAAGAGGGCCTAGGTCCTGCCTCAAGTGATGTGACAGACTTTGTTGACTCCCCATGGGAGGCCTCACTCTCTCTGAGGAATGGATGGGAGGTGGGGTGGGGAGAAGATGGGGGAAGTGGAAGGATGGGAGGGAGAGGGAACTGGAATTGGTATCTAAAATAGGATTTTTTTAAAAAATAATAATAGTAAAATAATTAAAAATAAAATTAAATTAAATGAAAACAATCTTGAAGCTAGAACACACTCAAGTACACTTCACTGTTCCAGACCCTGGAAGTTAAAGAGATAAGAGGACCATTTCCCCTTCTGGATTGTATAATTCCACATGAAAGCTCCAGGAAGAAGCTCTGAGAGATGGGGGAGGGGGTTACCAGAGTGCATCACCTGGTCCAAGCTGGTCTCCCACAAAGTCTCACATTCTTACTGCATCATGATTCAGATGGACTAAACAGAATGCTGACAGACAAAGCCCATTTTTACCTGAGTGTGTCTGAACTGTTTTCAGCCCCTTATTAAAAAAATAAGAAAGAAAGAAACTACACTAATTAATTTTAACCATGAGTATAGTTTTCATGGGTTTGGGTAACAAAAGACAACTGATTTGCCTTTGTGACCAGTAGCAACTTGGGGAGGAAAGGGTTTATTCTGATTACATTAAGGAAAGTCAGAGCAGGACTCAAGTTGGTGCAGAGGCAGGAACCCTGGAGGACCTGCTACCTACTGGCTTGCTTTCATGGTTTGTTCAGCATTTTTCTTTTCTTTTCTTTTTTCTTTTCTTTCTTTCTTTCTTTTTTTTTTTTTTTTTTTTTTGAGGTAGGGTTTCTCTATGCAATCCTGAAACTTGCTCTGTTGCTGTGGGATAATGCTTTTGCATACTGTAAAGATTTGTCACTTGCATTGGTTTAATAAAATGCTGTTTGGCCAGTAGCCAGGGGGAAGTATAGACAGGGCAACCAGACTAAGAGAATTCTGGGAAGAGGAAAGGCTGAGAGATAAAGTCACCAGCCAGACGCAGATAAGGTTGTCACTGAGAAAAGGTACTAAGCCATGTGGCTAAACATAGATGAGAATTATGGGTTAATTTAAGTTGCAAGAGCTAATTAATAATAAGCCTGAGCTTACAGACCAAAGAGTTTATAATTAATATAAGCCTCTGTGTGTTTCTTTGGAACTTAACGGCTGCAGGACTGGGCAGAATAGAAACTTCCATCTACACGCTGTAGACTAGGTTTGCCTTGAACTCACAGAGATCTGCCTGCTTCTGTCTCCCAAATGTTAAAGGTGTGCTCCACAAGCCTGGTTACTTGTTTTCTTATATATCGCAGGCCCACCTGCCCAAAAGTGGCATTATTCACAGGGGGCTGGCCTGGGCCCACCCACATCTATCATTAAGCAAGCGAATGTCCCCACAGATATGGCCACAGGATGCTCTGATAGGGCAGTTCCTCAACTGAGGTTTCCTCTTCCCAGCTGACACTAGATTGTGACACCTGACAGTGAGAACAGTACGGTGAACTGCCGGGCTTTAGTTTTCTTTTTAAAAAAGGAAAAATCAGGGGCTGCCTTCCCACCCTTCCCTCACAGTGTTCGTCCTGTCATCTCTACACAGACAGGCACTAAAGAAGATTCGCCAGAAAAGGCACCTGCTGGTGACACCCAAGCCCTGTGGCGGCACTTCCGGATCTCACTCGGGTTCATGCTCCAGGTTTGCCATGGGCTGTGCAACCTGGAGCCTCCTGGCTTTTCTAAGCCACAGCGCATGTCTGTGAGGATGACATCTGTAAGGCAGCGACCTGTTCAAGTCAAAGCAGACAGGGGCCCCGTTGGCGGGCAGCTGCTCTGAGAACAGTACTCCCAGGAGGAGGATGCAGCCTAGCTAAAGCAGCGCGGGAGAGACAATCACCTGGGCGCATCCCTCTAACCGGTTCAAGGATGCAGGAGCACCTCTTTTCAACTTCCCCAAATCTCAGACTTGTTTTTACCTGACAGAACCCACTGCCCAAGTAAACGCTTGATGAGGGAAGAACAGTTCCATAGTATTTTATTCGTGGGTTGTTTTTTATTTTTATTTTTTGAGACAGTCTTGATCTATAACTCAGTGTCTTAGGATTTTATTGCTGTGAAGAGACACCATGACCACAGCAATTCTTGTAAAGGAAGACATTTAATTGAGATGACAGCTCACACTTTCAGAGATCCAGTCCATTATCATCATGGTGGGGAGCATGGCAGCGTGCAGGCAGGTGTGGTGCTGAAGGAATGGCTGAGAGTCCTATATCTTTCAGGCAAAAGGAAGTCAACTGCGACACTGAGCAGTATCTTGCATATAGGAAACCTCAAAGTCCGCCCCCAGTGGTGACATACTTCTTCTAACAAGGCCATACCAACTCCAACAAAGCCACACCTCCTAATACTGCCACTGTATATGGGAGCCGATTACATTCAAACTACCACACCCAGATTGGCCTTGTGTTTGCAATCCCCCTGCCTCAGTCACCTGGTGTTGGGATTACAGGCATAACATGGATTTGCACACTATTCACAATAGCAGTGGTTCTTGGCATTTGGATGGAAAATTCCACAAAATACACATGGCCTATCCTGCACTCTGGGCGTACAGAATCCTGGCAAACAGAACAGGCAAGTCCACAGGGGACTAGAATGGCTGGCCCTCTCCTGTTCGCCTGAGTCCTCCTCCTTTTGCCAAAGCTATTTTTCATTTTGTAATGAAGGTTCCTGCTACACCATCCCTTCTACCTGAGGGTATTTGCCATGTGTTCTTTCTCTCTTCTCAGGGAAAGAAAGAGACAGGGCCCTCAGTGATTCGGTTATCCTAGCGTGGGCTGTACAGGGGTTGGTTGAATCCTACACGCTCAACAGACAAAATTCAGGACTGAAAATAGCATCCACTTAGGCAGGAAAGCGCTCCAAGAGTGTACACACATACAGCAGTGACTGCTTCAAGAAGCACCCGTGTGAACTCTCCATTTTAGAGAGCTCAGAGTAACCACCCAGGCTCTTTGCTGGAGAGCCCATCCAGAGAACAGGCATCACGACAAGAGCTCATTTGATGTACAAAAGCATCTTTCCAGAAACCCACTCACAAGGCCCAAGCCCTCTTTCCCATTCCCAGAAACCAGGTTCTTTGCCCCGAAAAGCCATATTTTTTCCAAGTTTGGTGGTGCAGATCTGTCACCCCAGCTACTTAGGATGCCGAGACATGTTTAGAGCCTTCCTGGGTTACAGAGTAGGCTCAAAGGCAGCCTGGGCTTAAGAAGTCCCTGTCAGACACACACACACTCACACACACGCGTGCACGCACACACATGCACACATGCACACAAAGAGGACTAGAGATGTAGTTCAGTAGTAGAGCACTTGCCCAGCATGCCCAGCTTTGCGACTCAGTGACATGCTAACATGGAACACCCAAGTCAAGACTTCTCTAAAACACAGGCATTTGGGACTCAGATGTGACTTAGGTCAACCATAGCCGTACAGGAGGCCTCCCTTTCTCCAGGGTCCCTTTCCCCAAGTATTTCTCCTTAAGTTCTTTTTACCTCAGCTTGCCAAGGACTCAAAGTGGGCTCCAGGTCACACTGATGAATAGTCAATGTGACTCTCAGAAAACTGGGGTCTTTGTAACAATCACACAATTGGAAAAAGAAAAATCCCATCCTACCCACACATCTGAATTTTCTAATTCCTAAAAGCCCAGACAAAGGCAAATAGCTTGTGGCCTGAAGGGGTAAGTAGCTATTGGTTTGAAACTCAGATAGGGTGGGGATAAAGCCTGGCTCTTCCGCCTTAAGTCCCCCAGGTTGCTCAGCTTCTCAAAAACATTTCAGTCAAGAACGTGAGAGTTAAACTCATTGTGGTGACACATACCTGTACATGTAGCACTAGGGAGTCTGAAGTGTGAAGACTGTGAGTTCAAGGCCAGCCTGGGCTGCATAGTAAAACCTTGTCTCAAAAACAAAAGAAAAAATAAAATGTAAGATTATTTTTCTAAAACAATACTACTGTGTCAGGAAAACCTAAATTTCCACCTTCAGAATAAAGCATTATGTGGCATTGTCGAGTTATAGTTTCTAATGCCGTGATGAAACACCATGACCAAAATCAAGCTGCAGAGGAAAACGTTTATTTGGTTTACACTTCCCGTTATTGGAGGAAGGCAGGACAGGAACTCAAACAGGGTTTGAAGCTGGAGGCAGGTCATGGAAGGGTGCTGCTGACTGGCTTGCTCAGCCTACTTTCTTATAGAACCCAGGACCACCAGCCCAGGGATGAAATGAAATGCTACCCTAATTAGTCTTAATAATAAAAACCCGGAGTCAGAGATTGGGGTAAAAGCTGAAAGATCAGAGAAGTAAAGGACCAGCTAGTCACCTCTTACTTCTCCAACTCCTCAGACAGAAAAGGGCTGAGCTCCTGTCTCTGCCCTGCTTTATCACTTCCTCTCTCGGCCCAGCCTTATCACTTCCGGTCTGTGCAGTCCTCCAGACCTCTATGGTTAACTGGGGGCTAGCTCCACTCTCTGACCTGTAGGCAAGCTTTATTTGTCAGAACACAAACAAAATATCACAACACAGGGATGACCCCACCCACAATGGGCTGGACCCTCCCTCACCAACCACTAATTAAGGAAACGCCCTACTGCCTGCAGCCCTATCTTATGGAGGCATTTTCTCAGTAGAGGCTCCCTCCTCTCAGGTTTGTGTCCAGTTGATGAAACTAGGCAGCACAGACATTAATGGTTCTCTTTTCAGAATGGGGACAGGTTCAAGCAGTTTGAAGTGGCAAGTTACACAGAGCATTTCAATTGCGTGACTATAAACTTTCACAATGTTAATGGGCTCACTTCCGGGGTGGGGGCTGCAAAGTGTTCCAGGTCTCAGTCTATGATAAGCCTATTCCAGGGAAAGCCCAGCATGTCTCCATGGAATACCTTCTTTGTAGCATGAATAATAAAAACTCAGAGACAGCGGGAGTCAACCTGAAAACCAGCCAAGCCACTAGAGAAGTCTTAACCTCTACCAAGGCTGGACAACTGCAGACTAAGCAGACTAAGCCTCTCCCTCCTCCCATTTTATATTCTCCCTAGTACTGGGATTAAAGGTGTGAGCCATAACTAACTGGACTTTTTCCTGCATTCGGCTTGTGTAGCTCAGGGTGGCCTTGAACTCACAGAGATCCATCTGCCTTTGTCTCCCAAATCCTGGGATTAACGGTGTGTGCCACCACTGCCTGACCTCTAGTGACTTAGTTTTGCCCTTTTGATTATCAGGCAATCTTAATTTATTAAAACATAAATAAAATATCACTATACCTCTTGGAAATACTAGAGACCCCACGTCAAGCCCAGTGTTCTAGTCTAGAACACTGCCACCAGCGAGAGAGAGCAAACCAGCAGGGCAAGTCCCTTGGCCACCATCACTGCATCAGCATCCATGGAGTCTCTTTTCCAGGCTGCAACCACTTCCCAATGCTCTGGCCGAGACTGCTTATTCGTTCCCGGCTGCCCCAACCCGAAATAATCACACAAACTATATTAATTACAACACTGCTTGGCCTATTAGCTTATGCATATTTCTAGCTAACTCTTACATCTTAAATCAACCCATTCCTGTTAGTCTGTGCATCACCATGAAGTCATGGCCTACTGACAGGGTTCCAACAAACTCCGGCAAACATCTTTCTCCTTTGGCAGCTACTTGGTTTCTCATTGACTCCGCCTAATCTCTCTCTACATCTATCTGCTTGGAATTCCTGCCTCAACCTATTCTGCTCTGCAATAGATCCAAAGAAGCTTTTTTATTAGCCAATGGTATTCACGGCATACAGAGAGGAATCCTACATCAAAGTGCATTTGCAGATTTTGTTTTGTTTCTTTGAAGGTGGGGCAAAGGGGACTTTAAATTCTTAATTGCTGCCTAGTTTTTAATATCAACTTGACATAAGCTAGAGTCAACTAAAAGGAGGGAACCTCAATTGAGAAAACGCTTCCATAAGATTTGGCTGTAGCTAAGTCTGTAGGGCATTTCTTAAGGCAGAGCCACCATAGAGAGCAGGAGCTGACATCTGAATGAGGATGCTCTCTCTACTCCAGCCAGGTCCTACCTCCTCCTGGTACACTCTCCACATGATGCTCCCATTTCGTGAACTGGTCATGGACACTTCTCAGTGTAGGTCACCATCCACACTGCTACTCCTCTTTCTAGCCCAAGAATACTACTGGCTAAAATGGTCACAAAATTTATTCAGTATCTCTCTGGGCATTAGCTTTCCAGATATAATGTTTTTTTGCTGGTTTTAAGTTGTTAAACTGATATCCATTTGTCCAACCAATTCGTTACTATAGTTCTAGAAGATTCTGGATGGGGACAAGGGTCAGCACGAAGTATTGTTGTTGGCTGTTTCTGACTCTTTGATGCAGACAGAAGTTTCTGTCCCACCCAGTCCCACAGCCATTTAGTCCCAAATAAACCCAGAGGCTTATATATCAGTTATAAACTGGTTGGCCTATTGCTCAAGTTTATTACTAACTAGTTCTTACAACTTAAATTAACCCATAATTGTCATCTATGTTTAGCCATGTGGCTTGGTACTTTTTCTCAGCAAGGCATTCTCAGCTTGCTTCCTCTGTGGGTGGCAACTGACTGTCTTTCCTCTTCCCAGACTTCTCCTAGTCTGGCTGACCTACTTATACTTTCTGCCTGGATGATGACCAATCAGTAATTATCCCTTTGCATTGTGCATTAGCATTTTCAAAAGCCAGAGACTCAATTCTTTGTCTAACTTCTGAATTTGGTATCATTCTATTTGCTGTTGAAGTCAATCTTTGTAAGAAATCCATGAAGGGTTCCTTTGGGCCCTGTATAACTTGTAAGTGACTCAATTTTCTTCCCCACTTCTCAAATTCTGTCCCAAGCATTCAAAGCTGCTATATGGCATAAAGCCCAGGTGTGGTCATCATATAGAGACTGTCTTTGTACATTTGCATAATCTCCCCCTCCAAGAAGTTGGTCTTGGGAGATTTCCATACCTCTAGCCCCATTTCATTGATCAATGGTTTTAGCCTCATCTTTCCACCAGGTTATCCATTGTAATTGAGAACCAGGCTCTAAGACTGCTGTAACCAAGTCTCTCCAGTCTTGAGGGAAAATTCTATTACAAGTTGACCATGAGTTTAACATCTGCTTCACAAAAGGTGAATGTATGCCATACGAGACCATCACTTCCATGAATCTCCTTAAATATAACATTTCCACAGGATTCTAGTGAGCACTTAAACAGCCTTGGGGATATTTGCCATTTGGCAGTTCCTATGAGGTGATTGGATATTTTAAGGTTGGTTGTCTGAAAACCTTAGGCTGTTTCTCTCTTGTAACCAGAGGCCGCACATTCATTTCCTGGGTGCACAGACTCATAAAAATTACACTGAAACTATATTAACTTCAACACTGCTTGGCCAATGACTAGTATATTCCTAGATGTGAGGCTAATTGCTACTGCATAGAACAGTAAGAGCCTGAGTGGGTTTTAAGGTAGCTAACTAGTTTGGCAGGAGCCCACAGTCCACTGGGAGAGAAGGAAAACCCAGTCAGCAGAGCACTGACTCTGGTCTCTTGTAGCTCTGATTTACGCCAGTGGCTTTTTCGTGAATTTGTGTCCCAAAACTTGCACACCAGATGTAGCATGAATTCCTTAGTAATAAAAACCTGGAGTCAGATATTAGGGGGTGAAAGCTGAAAGATCAGAGAAGCAGAGCAGCAGCCACTTGTTCTTACCTCTACGAAATCCTCAGACCAAAGTGGGCTCCAGGAACCCTGACTGAATGCACTAGGCTCCTGTCTCCTCTAGCGCCTTATATTCCTCTCTCTACCCAGTCACATCCCTTCCTGTCTGCACTTCCCCAGTGCTGGGATTAAAGGTGTGTGCCACAACTACCTGGCCTCTAACGGTAACTAGTGGCTTAGTTCCACATTCTTTTTTTTTTTTTTATAGCATAAACAAAATATCACTACAAAGGGTCATGAAACAAGTGCTTGAACTTCACTGCCTTTCGTAGTAGGCTTCGTTCATATCCTAACGGGCAAGCTGAGGCTCAAAAGGACTCTGTAAATTGCTCAAATGTAGGCCAACCTGACTCTTGGACTTGGCCGACTTTTTCTACTATATGATGTCTCATGAGGCACCAGACTGGCTACAGATAAAATAAACTGACTTATGCAGTCTTAGGACTGCACATAGACATTGTTTTCTTTCTGGGTGGAAATGGTTGTTCCTTACCGCTGGCTGGCAAAATGAACAGGGAGCTTTAGACCTACCTGGCAGTTCTGAGTCAGCCAGCGTTTTCATTCTGGCCCCACTGGCCGGAACACACAGAACTTCACTGGGATGCCTGTAGGCCTTTTTAACTCTCTCACCTTGTCATGGGGCAGTTTGACCTCAAGTTGCATGCAGGTGCCATAGCTTATATCCGGTCTGTTAGCCGAGCACATCCAAGGACTAGATGTAAAGATAAGCCCTAGAACTCACGTTGACATTAACCTGTTAGATGAAAAACTACTTGGAATATACAACAAGGACTGAACAGCCAAAAAATTATCCCAATCTCAGATCATGGCTTAATAATTGCTTTTAACACTGGTGTGGGGTGAGGTAGATGCTCTGTAGTGTCAGAAGAAACTAAGGGTCCAAAGGATGGAGGAGAGGCAACCCAATCTCAGAAGTCAAAGGCTTCCCTCAAAATGACCTTTTAAAAAAAGGCTTAAAAACCATTAGGTTACTAGTCACCCCAAATATTACAAGACATACCCAGCGCTTAATACCGTGAGTTAAACATGGTAAGGCAATTACCAGCATGATGAATGCTATGTGAAAACAGGGAGAAGAGGGTGGAGGAGTCAGGGCCTCTCCCACGAACTGCTAAAACTGAGGAGGCTCAAAGAGGGAAAGGCTTGGTTTAAATTTCTAGGTCTTCTGAGCATCATCAAACACACTAAAATGCAGCCTTACTCCAAACCTCTACAACTTCATAGTTTTTCCTTTGAAACTGACTGGGGGCCAGCCATTAAATTCCTTGACAACCTGTGTCCTTACAAATCCTGTGACCATGGTTTCCAAGGTTTTTTTTAATTGTATTGTAATTTTTTAAAGAAATTTTTATGATTTATTTAACTTTTTTTTATGTGCAGTGAACTGTCATGTGGGTGTTGCGAATTGAACCCAGGTCTTCTGGAAGAACAGACAGTGCTCTGAACCACCAAGCCATCTCTCCAGGCTGGTTTCCAAGGATTTTTACAATTAAGCTGGAAAGCATTTATTTTGCTTTCTGGGTATTTAAATATTTTTGCTCTTTGCAATTTGCCACCAGTATTCTCCCCCCCCCCCACCATTTCCTGCCAACATTCTCATAGTTATAAATCTTAGACATGATGCCTTCATTCCCCAGCGGGTGAAACAGCAGTGACCCACAGAGCTCAAGAAAGAGGGAAGCATGTGTCTGGGGAGGGATTTCCAGGAACTAAACAGCCTCAAGTTGCTTGTCATAACTGAAGTTGGATCCCTTCACAAAGAAAGACAGGTAGTCACTTCAAAATCCACGGCCTCTGACATCCTTCCGTCAAGACTAAGTAAAAGCTTCAGGAAGGCCGGGCACATCCAGACACTGCAGCAGGAAACACGACTGCCCTTCCTTCAAGAACACCAGCAGCCACCCCACTACTCTGTCCTAGGCTTGGTGACCAGGTCATCAAGGAGACAGGTAAGAGCACCATGTGCTATCACTCGGCTGGGTACTTTCATGTTTAACAAGGCATCTGCCTTGGCCAGTTTGTGTACACCATTTTCCCCAAAACTGTAGCAGAGGAAAAACTCACAATATAACCAATCTTAATAGTTTTTGAATGCGAGGTTCTTTGAAGGGTTGGAGATTGTCGAGAGAGGAATAAAATCTATCCTGAGCCCTCGGGGAACCCAATGTCAGAATCACCTAGGATGTTTTCCAACAAGTACAGTCAGGACCTGTCCTCCAGGTTGGGTCAGACCGTCTTGACAAGCATAAGCCAAATATGACAAGGACCTAGAGCAGTCCTACACCCAGCATCCCAACAAAATGACAACTTATGTTCGAGTAAAGGAATGCTGTGGCTTGATCTGTTAGATGTCAAATACTGATAAACCATTCCGCTCAAATGACTTCTTAGTTGTGGCCAACAAAAGCACATAAAGGCCTGGCCTGCTTCCTGACATTGTCACTGGCGGTTAGTCACTTCTGGGGTCACCTGAGTGTGTAGTTCTGACTAAGTCCTGGACACTTGCTGCTACTTGGATGAGAGGAAAACAATGGAGACGGAGGTTGGGCACAAAGGCCATAGAGCTGAATTCCCATTCCTCAGACCCACTACAACCACACGCTAACTCCCTAAGTCTCCAACACGGAGGCAACTCTACATCTTCTCACATCCTTGATAAAGCCCAGTAAATCCATGTATTCAGCCTACCCTGCTCCCTTCTCAGCTGGTCTCAGTCATTCCTACATCACCAAAACTTCAGAGTCCCTTACTCCAATGGACTCCAATGACCTTTGTATTTAAGAGTGGCCTATAATCTCAAAAGATAAGCTTGCTGCATCCTTTTGTGTCAATTTAACCAAGGCCAGGGTAATCTCAGAAGAGGAAACTCCCAGTAAGAAAATCTCTTGGATTGATTGGCCTGTGGGCAAGTCTGTGGGGGCACTTTCTAGACCAAGGACTTGCGCAGTCCAGTTCACTGTGAGTGGGGCCACCCATGGGCAAGGCAGTTTGGAGTCCTGCAAGGAAGGCTGAGCTAAGCTGAGCCGGTAAGCAGCACGCCCCACCCCCGCCCCCATGGTCTATCCCTCAGTGTCTGCCTCCAGGTTCCTGCTTGAGTTCCTGCCCTGACTTTATGACTAACGAAAACCCCTTCCTCCCCAGGCTGCTTTTGGTCACAGCAATAGAAATCAGACAGGATAGGACAAAACAGAGAGCCAAATTCCCACATCAGATCTGCCCCAACCAGAATTCAAACACAGAACTAAGGGCTTCCAAAACAACTCCTGGTGAGTAGAGCTAGAGCAAGACCAGGGCGGACAGCAAGAGCCGACAGTCTCCAGACAGCAGCTGGCAGATGAAGGGCACTGCTTTGAGAAACTGAAAAAGGACCAAGAATGGTTGTTTAAATAAACCCTGCATTTGTGGGGATGCAGCCTTGTGATCATCGTACTCGGGAAGCTGGGGCACTACAAGTCTGGACTATTTACTAAGAACTTGTCCAAACTGGGGGGTGGGGGAGTCCTTTCTTCACAGTATTACCTTCACCCCTGCTCCCAGATGTTCCGATTCCAGAAGTAGCTGTTGCAGAGGGCTGGAACTCAGACACTCCAGTGTTTACAGACAGACAGACATACATATCCTCTCTGCTGCTTGCGACCATCTGCTCGGGCTCCTACCCGCTCCCTGATACTGAGCAACAGTACCGTTTCCAAAGCAGTACAAAAAAACAGGAGGCCCCCCATCAGAGAAAACCTGGCAGGTTCAAAGCAACGCGGCCACTTTGTTCTGGCTGAGCAGGTCTGGTTTAAAACAGTGGTCTCCAAACATGGTAGACGCGATTCTAAGATGACCAAACACTAATTCAGACAGTGTCATGACTGCCTAACCATAGACAGGAGTGGTGCCCAGGTGGGGCTGCTGTACCACAGACTGTTTCAAGCTAATGTTCTCTCCAGCTGGTGTCCCAAGAGGAAGTCAGATGTAGCTTAAATGTCAAGGATTTGACACAGCCTTGCAGGCTCGCAGACAAGGGGTCGAGAGAAAGGGAATGCTGGCAGAGCTCACAAGCTCAAGTTGTTGGCAGCAGCCAGCAGAGAAATGGACTTCGGTCCCATACCCCGAAATCTGCACTTTTCCCCAGAGCCTTCAAATGAGAGCCCGAGGGGCTGACATCCTGACAACCACCTTGAGAGACGTCCTGTAAGGATGCTAGCCACACCTGTCACCCTGCTGACCTACTGACTCTGGGAAGGTGAGCGAGTATTGTTTTAAACCGTTCTGCACCAACAGAACACGACTATACCATGGAAAACTCTGGGCTCAGGGCCTCACCCAGAATGCCCTGGTGGTGTTCCTCAGGGTCAGATCTCCAGCTCTGCATCTTCCGTCAGCAGCAAATGACACTGCCCTTTCAATGAAAAGGAAAGGGTCCTGAGAAAGAAGAGTGAGGCCAAGGCCACCCTGACTTCCGAAGCCTGTCCCCTGAGGGAGAACACCACTGGTCCGGTACCGTGTACACGTCACATATAAAAATCTACTGATGGGGGGGGGGGGTCTTCCATGGTCCTGGGACCCATGCACATTCTTACTGGTCTCTGCCTAAGTTCCTTCTCAAAACTGTGCTTGCAGTAAGCAGTCTTGAGGGGTGAAAGTCTTTTCAGTGGAATAAAGAACAGACTTGCTAAGAAAAAAGAAGAGTCCTCAGCATCCATGTTCCTTGCCTGTGATGCAAATTTTACCGCACACACACCTGCCCAAGCCCCTCCTTCTACAGCAGGATTTGGCAGTAGGAAACATCAGTTGAAATATATTTATGTTGCCTGTTATGCTGTTCTGTCTCTGACCCAGGATTTTGAGAGCTAGGACTCTGCTGGCTTTCATGGAACAGGAATATTAGCTTACAAGTAGGAAAATCCCAGACCCTGCTTGTGATGGCTTTAAACCAGATCTAAAGATTTTGCATTATAAACATCAAACAGAAAATCCTTTTGAAATTTCTTATGGAAATAATTTACACTCTAGTGATATTAGAAGAATAAAAACAAAATTTATGTCATACCTGGGATACAGAAAACCTTTAAAGACACCCATAACTGCCCTCCCCCATCCCGACCTGGCAAACACAGTGGACCAGAGGAAGTTCAGCATGTGCCCACACTACTTGTTCACAAGACAAGAGATAAACAAATGCCCCAGCCCCCGGCATCCTCAGGGTTTGTCACGATCAACAGAGGCTTCCACACCCACTGCAGCATCAGTCCCGCACAAAACCACAGTCCAAAGACACAGGCGTGTTCTAGCAGCATGACTGCTCCCTGAGGGCCCCTCCTCCAGGGGAGTCGGGAGGCTCGTAGCGTGGGCCTCTAAGGAACGCCACTGTCACTGGAGAAGCAGCTGGAGGTCACATGGTAGAGACGTCTTTTATTTGCACATCAGTATTTTCAGTGGTAAATTAGTGATTAAGCCCTCAGTGTTACGAGGCTGTCCTGTCCAGGATGGACACATCTGGACTTATCCCTTTGGTCCTTCGCAGCTTCTGCTTTGTCCAAACACAACGGAGCCTTATGTTGCGACAGTGTCACTTGAGAGTCTTGCTGAGATTAGAGAAGCCAATACCAACACAGGTCATCAGCACTTTGTCCCCACCCTTGAGTTCTTCACCGCACGGTTTGGTTTCAATTTTAAACATAACCTGGAAAAAGCTCTTCAAGTGCCGCAAAAATTCTATCCTAAAAGAAAATAATGAAAACATTCATTTTAAAAGAAACTCTGCCCTCTTAAAAGTCAAGATTTTAATTTTTGAGACTAAAAAGACTGAAACTAAAAATATCTAATCAAAACTGCTTAAATAATATTCATAGGCTGCCAGCTTCCCAAGAGGCCTGGAGCAGCCTGCAGAGACCCAGCAAGATTACACACGACCCAGCAAGATTAGGCTGGCTGGAAACAGAGGCTAGAGGTTAGTGCAGACACCCAGCCGCTTGGTCCCACACGCTCGTTAGAGGGGACATAAATATGGAGGCAACTTTGAGTGGTCCATATGACATTTACCTCCACGAGTCACAGCTTCATAGAGTAAAAAGATGAACAGAGACCATTGCTGAGACTAAACTCCAGCAACTGCCTTCCACTGTGTCTCAGCGGTATTTCCTGAGTGTCTATTAGCTACGGGCACGGGCACTGGGGCTCCTCAGTCAAATGAAAGGATGAACAAAGACATGCCCCCCCCTCCATGACAACTGCATCTACTGGCAGAAACTAGACAAGTAAGTTCAGTATTAAGAACAGTTACAAATTTTTAAATAAAGCAACGGAGGAGGAGGAGGAGACTGCGGATGCGGCTTGTGGAAGAGGGGAAGAACTGCACTTGTACACATTTAGCAGGAGACAAATGGTAAAGAAGGCACCAGGAAGGAGCTCACAGTGAACACTGTCAAAGACTCACGAGGCTGTTTCTTACCATTCCCTGTAAAAGACAGAACAGTATTCCTGTCAAGGGGACCTGAGGCAACAATGTTTCAGGTGGGCTGCAGGGCCTCAAACAGCAGCCCTACTAAGCGCAGTATGACCTGGCTCACCAAACACAGTGATTCCTAGGGGCTGGAGGAAGTGTCCTCCTGGAAAAGCCTAGACTCGCAGCACACGCAAACGCACGCTCTCCTCCTTCCTTTACTCTGTGTTGTCAGAGCAAAGGGGCCAGGAATCTATTACTCAAGCATCCCTGCTGGGTAGCATCAAGCAAGCTGAAGAAACACCGCTAAGTGAAATACCTGTTCAACTGTAATTACCGAGACACCGCCTGTGGGTGCTGCTTCCTGATCCAGCCAACCTCTCTACCAGCCACACAGTTGTAAGTGCACATGGATTGCCCGAGAGACTTAAAAAATTACTTAAATTAAAAAATTAAAAAAATACTGATTCTGGACATGCACATTGGTGGAACAGAACTGAGGGTCAAGAAACAAACCCTCAAATTTAAGGCCAAGGTAACAGCTTGATCAGGAAAAAATTACACAAATGATATGGGAATAACTGATTATTCAGAAGCAAAGAATTGGACCTACCGCTTCCTCCCATTACACACAAAAGTGAACTCAAGCACTTCAAAGGCCTCAGTAAGAGTTGAAACTGTAGGGTAAACCTCATTACTGTTAGATACTGAGCAGTTTTTTAACAGCTGAACCAGAAACACCAAAATCACAGCAGTAAGAGAAAATATAAAGAATTCTTACTACAATTGAGGAAAACAATTAAAACGACAGGCAAGAGATCCAAGAGATCCCCTTAAAGAAAAGTACACAGCAAGCACGTGAAACGAGACTCTGGATCTTCTGCCATTGGGAAATGAAAAGGCAAAACCGCTAGAGAAACCACTTCATGCTCAGCAGGACAGCAGCACTAAGAAAGCCACAGTCACAAGCGTGGTGGGAGCAAGAACAAAGTACTCCGCAGGCTCTGAGAGCAGTGTAAAGTACCACTGCCCCTCAAACTGAAGCAGGAGTTAAGTATGACCCACCACCTAGATACACGCCTGAGAGAGTGAAGTGCACAGCCCAGGAAAATAGCCGCACACAAACATTTGTAACAGCACTGAGCCGAAAGCAGGAACAACCCAAATGGCCACCCACTGATGAGAGAATAAATGTGTCAAATTCAATGGATGTTACCCAGCTTTCTAAACGAAGTGCTATGTTATATAGATGCTACAACATGGACAAGATTTGTAAACCATGCTAAGTCAAAGGTGGTGACAAAGTACCATATATTATATGCCTTGCTTTCTATGAAATGATCATAATAAATACTCAATTTCTGTAGGGTTTAGTGGTACATGTCTTTAATTCTAGCACTTGGGAGGCAGCAGTAGGTGGATCTGTATGAGTCTGAGGCCACCCTGGTCTACGAACTGAGTTCCAGGACAGCCAGGGCTACACAGAAAAACAGTCTTGAGAAAGCGAAACAACAACAACAACAAACCTCCATTACTGAGGCAGAGAGCTGGAAGAGTGGGCAGAGTGGGCAGAGACCACAAATGTGTACTGGGTTTCTTTCCGGGTGATAAAAATGTTCTAAAATTAGACTGTGGTTATTCAACTCTATGAGCATACTAAAAACTGTTAAACTGTACACTGTAAATGGGCAGACTGTATGGCCATGTAAATTATACTGAGATATGGCTGTTTAAATAAATACAAATTTATGAGTTTTAAAAAATGTACAGATCCTGGATCTTACCCCTCATCAGTTATGTATGGAAAGTAAGGATAAAGCCTGCTGTGGTGAGTAATGAGTCTTCCCTGTGCTTCTGATCCGGTCACAGGAGGGGAAAGATACCAAAAGACTAAAGGGTGGCTGAACAACTCACGCTGTCTGAGCTACCTGGCATGTCACAGGAAAGAAACCAGAGCTCAGGGGAAATCTACTTGCTGTCCCTCCATCTAAAGACACAGGCGTCATCTTCATAATCCAAGCCCACTGCTAACTCCTCCACGGAGCCTTTCCCAGCAGTAACACCCATCCGTGTGTTTCCCTCCCTGTGGACTTCAGTGTTACCAGCTTATGAACTACTTAAGTTATTGCCACAACTGTGCCGATCCCTGCACACGTCATCTACGCATCTACGATGCATACATGACATGCTCTCTGTGCTACTGAAGGGATTGAATGACGAGGTACCAAAGAGAACGGAGGAGTTAGGCAGGAGTAACTGAGAAATGACTTCAACATTCTTGGTCATTAAAGGAAGTCAGTTCTCCCCCTGCTGGCTTTCTGGTCTTACTGACCATGGGAAACATTTTCCTTTTTTTTTTTTTCCATCCCATTTCTCTATCCATCGCACCACCTTCCTCTTGTCTTAGAGGAAAAAGAAAACAAAGACATGACCCCCACAGATAAATAAGCCCCATCTGTGGCCAAACTTCCAGCTGGCAACGGCATGGAAAACCCCAGGCCCTCCCTCCTCTTCTGCACATGGAGGGGAAAACTCATCCCTCACTGCTGTGGTATACTAACACGGGCCTGGGGCAAGCATCCCTCTGGGCCTCTCCCAGATACTTCACTCTGAATCATTCAACTGTGCTCAAACAAACCAGACGCCCTCACAAGCTGGCAGAACTCCTGAGGACTTCAGCTTGCCTGGTGTCTTGGAGGGTGGGCAGGATGCAGGACTGAGTGTGTGGGCCTGTGTGTGTGTGCGCGGTCCTGAGGGATTTGTAGCTTTTGGAACAGTTAAGAAAAGCAAAGGCTGTTTGGGCTTTCTACATGGTCTTCTGCCAACTGTTGAAGCTATCTGAGGAAGGCTGCACCAGATGGGGTTGAGCTATGTACCAGAATGTCTTTCTCTCATCTCCAGCCTCCTCCCCACATCTTCTGTAGCTGGGATATTCAAAAGCAAAAATGAAGTTGAAAAATAACCAGGGATGGTATTAAATCCAAACAGCTTCCTTGACAAAGGGAAAGCTGACCTAAGATCAAGGAGTAGCTTTTCTTATAGGTAAGCCAATCTGGGCAACTGTAGTTTTATACAACTTTCAAATGAAGAATCTAATTCTTCACTTGACAACTGGACCTATGACCTGCAATGACATTTTCCCCCCAGAACTAAGTGATTCACTATCAAAACAAACAAGACTTTTCTATGAAAGACTCACAGTCTATCTGACAAGTAGGTTTCAGAGAATGCTGGAAGCAGAGATAATTGTCTCTGTAGATTTCCAAAGGTTGGTTGTTCCCACTGCCACTGTCAACAGGTAAGGACCATCTGCCCAGAGAATCCCGACAAGCAGGACTGGACAGACTCAGACACAGCCCTTCCAAGTGCCCTGGGGAAGCACAAAGAAAGGGAGCAGCGACAGGTTGGCCACTCGCTAGAGACACAACAGAAAATTCTGCCTCCAGCTCCACATATCCAGCAGGTTGCTCGAACCTAGATGGGGGTTAGAGTTGGCTTCAGCGACATGTTAGGTGTAAGGGTTCTCCTAGAGCCTGAGGGACAAGATCTGAGAGGAGGAAAGACTGCTTCCCATGGTCCCCTGCAGTCAGTACACAGAAGCTTTTGAGATCAGTGGTGTGTTTGATGCCAACAACATTTAAGCTCTACTCAGAGAATGACGTTATTAAGCTCAGTTAGAGGCAACAGGAAACAGAACCAGGTTGGCTGTACCACTGGCACACAGGAACCCTGGCTGAGTTTAGCCAACCACTCTGCACAAGCAGGTGCCATTTTATTTTACTGTAATGTAAACACATCCTAAGGCTGATATATTAGAAGTGTGACAGGATGGTGCAGGGACTCCCAGCAGGCAGCAAAGCCAATAATCAGGAGACTGTGACACAGGTGTGCTTAGCTGCATGAGCAAGAAGCCCTGAGCAGCCGAGGTTTAAAAAGGCTTTTGCACTTCAGCACTCCCATACCTAAAAGAAAGAAGTCTTTACTACAGTTTAAAGGGGCATGGGCTAAGATGTGGCAGAAGCTGGAGACAGTGGATGGGATCCCAGCTTACACGAGATAACAGTGGTAAGGGAAGCAGCACTACGGAATGCTGAGAACAGGACAAAGAGTCTTCCCCAGGGAAGGGCAGACACATCCAGTACCAGTACCAATGGTCAGCTCTGAAGACAGATATACAAGTAACATTATACAGACTGAACAGACTACACTTACGTATTTAGGAATAGTGTGTGCACATTCATGTATGTAACAATTAATGGAAAAAGAGGCCATGAATAAAGAGAGCAAAGAACCATATATGGGAGAGTTTGGAGGCAGGAAAGGGAATGATGTAATTCTATTACAATCTCAAAAAAATAAAGGAAGTAAAGAAGTAGTTTTAAAAAAATTATTGGGAGGTTGAGGCTCTGGCTGAGTGGCAGAGCACTTGCTTGGCTGAACAGCATATAATACCGGGTTTGCTCTCTAGTACCAGAAACAGAAAAGAATAAAAATAAAAACCAATCAAACAAGTGTTCTGCTCACAGTAAACACTACATCTGTTAAGCAAACATTACCTGAACGATTCTGGGAAGGAATAAATAAGAATGGACAGTTTGTGAAGAAGTATGACTAGGAGTCAATTGCAATCTCAAAAGTAAAAGATTTATAGCTCGGTAGCTAATGGACAGCTGATTTTACCTCCTGGTGCCCAAAGTGACATGATGGGGGAACGAACTGGGATGAGACAAGGGGGGGTCCAGGTGGGATGAGCTCCTCAGGCGGTGCAATGAATGCTGCTAAGCACCCGACCATCCACGTTATCGACAGAGGTTGGGAGATGCTCAACATCGGCCTTCCTGGGGGCTGCGTGGCACAGACAGAACTTAAGTCCAGACAGGTCGGACTCCAAGGCCTATGCAGAGACTGCCGAAGCCTAGCTCTGACCTTCTGTCTCGATTTCTGAGCATTCTAAGACACCTGATGATTGATTGATTACATATATATATATATTTGTTGATGTAACTTCAACTTTTAGATAAAGTATAATTTCTCCCTAAACTATAAATTAAGCTTATGGGTACAGGGTAGAAACACTGTCACCAACTAGAAGCCAACAATATTCAAATTCAAAAGAGAAATTTCCTTCACAAGTCTATTATATCCAATAGTATTTATTCTACTGAGAAAAAATATCTGGCCTCAAAAAGTTTAAACATCTAGACTTTTCAAACATGTAGACTATTTTCTCAAATAGTACAAAGGGATGGAAATAGCAACCTCTTCTAGCCATACGGAAAGCAGGGCAGGGAGGGACACAGCTCCCCTGACTTCACAACAAGGGCCTGAACACAGAGAGAAAACATTCTTAGTCCTGGTGCTCAGAGAACTCTCAACAGAGAAATCTAAAATGGCTGAAAAACACTTAAGGAAATGCTCAATATCCTTAGTCACCAGAGAAAGGCAAATCAAAACTACTCTGAGATTCCATCTTACCTCTGTAAGAATAGCCAAGATCAAAAACACTGATGACAACTTATGCTGGAGAGGTTGTAGCGTAAAGGGAACACTTCTGCATTGCTGGTGGGAATGCAAGCTGGTACAGCCCCTTTGGATATCAGTGTGGCGATTTCTCAGAAAATTAGGAAACAACCTTCCTCAAGACCCAGCAATATCACTTTTGGGTATATATCCAAAGGATGCTCAATCGTGCCACAAGGACATGTGCTCAACTATGTTCATAGCAGCATTGTTTGTCATAGCCAGAATCTGGAAACAACCTAAATGTCCCTCAACCAAAAAATGGATAAGGAAAATGTGGCACATTTACACAATGGAGTACTACATAGCAGAAAAAAACAGTGACATCTTGAATTTTGCAGGCAAATGGATGGAGCTAAAAAACAGTAACCCAGAACCAGAAAGACAATTATCACATGTACTCACTCATAAGTGGTTTTTAAACATAAAGCAAAGAAAACCAGCCCACGAAACACAATCAATCCCAGAGAACCTAGACAACAATGATAACCCCAAGAGATACATACAAGGCTCTAATCTACATGTACATAGAAAAAGACAAGATCTCCTGAGTAAACTGGGAGCATGGGAGAGGGTTGAAGGGGAGGGCAGAGGAAGGGAGGGGAGCAGAGAAAAATGTATAGTTCAATAAAATCAATATTTCTCAAGAAAAAAAAAAGATGGCACTTAAGACACTACTACTGTGAATCAAACACACACAAACTGCCAGAAGAAATACACATTTTTTTCCCCAAATTCTCTTCTTTCTGCGTTCCTTGAGGAAAGCAAGGTTCAAAAAGTGTATTACTATGGCTTTAATGGCACAATAAAATGCACATGGTACTCCCCCATCCCCACGATGAGTCATGGAGATTGTCCCATTAACAGATCCAGGCAATTATGCCTGTAAGGGCCCATGCTCACCTTCATCTTTCTGAGATACTGGAGCTTTCCACAAGATTAAGGACAAAAGGTCCCAAGCACAGAATGTCTTTTCTGAACATAACTCCCTTCCCTTTGTCTGTGCTTGCTTACACCTAAAGTGCTTGGAGTAGGTGGGGTATGCGTGTGGGGGGAGGGTTTGTGGTGCACTTTCCCATCCTGTGAAAAGCCCCTGGGAGGAGCATGTGGCCAAGCCTCAGGCCCAAATCTTCAGGCACAGAATGCTCCCATCTGGTCTACTCTTTTAAAGCTCCACTCAGAGCAGACTACTGTTTTCCCAGGAGCTGCAGTAATTTTAGGTTTCTGAAAGAAAAAAGGAAATCTGACAGGATTATGTGGTGAAGGACATAGTGAGGAGGGAACAGTCACATCCTAGCCGTCTCCAGGGAGGCTGCCGACATTAAAAGATTACACAAGGCCCCAGAGCCAAACAGAATCACTCCCCAGAAACAACTTCTTAAAAAACCATCAATAAAACAAAAAGATAAAAACATATATTCCATGTTCACATGATGTTTTGCCAAGGCCCAAGCCCTGGACCACATACATTTTGGTGACAGTGCCTCTTGCTGTCTCCGGAGAGCCACAAGGCCTCCGCTGCCCTGGGGCAGAAGCTGAAGACAGCACTGAGCAGCTGAGAAGCTGACAGCCCAGGATGCTCACACCACCACCATGCTTCAGGCAGCCTGATGGGAGGCAAATCCTGCACAGGGTGATGTGCTCGCCTCCGATCTCCTCTCTGAATGCCCCAGTGCCATTCTCTTTGAGCAATGCTGACTACTAAAGTTAACGTGCCCCTCAGATTGCTCAACTCTAGGTTTCCTGGCCTGTGAAACACTTTACACACATTATCAGGAGATAATGTGCGGCTTTTCAGGTCCTGCTCACCAGTCTCCCCTGCTGCTAACACAGTGTATTCTCTCTCATCTTCTGTTCCAAAAACTTACACTGCCAACTCGAAAAGTAAAAGAATCTCTCTCAAGCTTCCAGTTCCCAAAGCCCCGCCCCCAACGTGATGGCACCATCATTCTTCAGTTATCACAGTACTGTACCTTTCAGATATACAGCATCGGTACCATGATAACCGAAAAAGGACAGTTCAGTCTCAGATCTACCCGCACCCCCCAATTTACCACCCTAGCTGACCACACAGCTATCTAAATCTGTAAGCATGTAAGTACATGTGCATGCACGCGCGCGCACACACACACACACACAGCCTGTTCCTAAACCTGCTCCTTTATTCCTGACTAGAAACACTTCTTTCGCTTTGAGCTCTGACAGTTGAGTCTTCTGGCTAGCTACTATTCTCGGAGTGTGCAAATTTTTATACCTTAGCAGTTAATTTCTGCTAATATCCAACTGCCTGAACTCACCTCTGTAACTTCCCAACTGGTTTGGTAACATTCCTATGAATTTATCTCTCCCAGCCAGCTAATATGTTACATCACTGGAAAAATGGGCCATTTGCCACAGTAAGAGCGCCATTGGAAAGACGGGACTGGAAACTTCAAGCTACATAAAAGTTTATCTCCAAAATATTAACAGAACATCAAGCACAGACACAAAATCCGCCCAGTATATATCTGATACAGCTTAGGCAACATGAGGACAACAGCTGTCATGGAAGAAGGGGGCCCAAGCCCACGTGTGACTAAACAGACACCAGCAGGCAAACAGTCACAAGTGTGGCTGGTTAAAGATCAATACAAGCAGGTACACTGCTGTGGTCACAGGCTACACACACCACACCTTGTCATTCTGTGCAGTGAAAAAGATCAAACTCAACAGAACAACAAGGGCAAGTGAAAACAGCTTACGTGTAGGGGGAGAGTGGTCCCAGCAGCACTTTGGAAACGTCCTGCTGTCCGAGAGTCATGAGCAGCAGAACCAGACTTTGGTTGGTCGAGTCCACACATCCGCCCTGTAAACACAAACACTCTAATGATTAATCATAGTACAAACCAGAAAGGGGACCCAACAGGCAGAGAGAGAGGAAGGCAGAGACACTCAGAACACCAGAGGTTCCAGAATAGTGAACTGAAGTTCAAACAGAACAGGGGCCTCCTCAGAACAACTGTTCTAGCACCAACTTGAGGTTACACTCACAGCTAAACCAAGTAACAGCAGAAAACACAACACACGAGAAATCAACGCTCCCAGGCATACATCTATGAAACTCTTCCTTCATGACTGGATCAGAGGGCATCATCTTACTGAGTGAAAAGGGTGTGTACAGGTCGAGGACCGGTATAGCTGCTCTGAGGGGTTAGGCAGACCTGTGCTTACTGAGTGTGGCCAAGGGCAGTCAAGCACACATAAGAGCACCATCTTTGAGGTCCCCCAGCACTCAGCCCATCTGCTCTTAACTGCTCGCTAACTCTTCTCAAGCCTTGCACTGCCAAGGATCACAGTCAGAACACCTCTTCTTATTACTCCCCAAGAGACCCTTCGTTTTTTTGTTTGTTTTTCTTCCAAGCATAGGCAAACACAAAAACCTTCAAAATTTTTATCCTGAAGGATAACTATTGAGGTGGCTTCCTTTTTCCATTCTTTATTTCCAACCATGTAGTCTGAGCTGTTGTTTAAACAAATATCTTTTTTAAAAAAGCCTTTATTCCTGATTGTTCTTTCTAGTGAAACTGTAACAACATCAACTTATATACAACCTTACAGAGTACAAGCGAATGTCATAAAATACCTAACCCTCTTACATATCTTAAAAAAAAAAATCCAGTTTGAGATTATGACTTACTACTTAGACCCTGAGTACAACAGGAAGCCAGCCAGACACACTTACAGGGTGGGTCTGCCCTTCCTTTTTGGTTTACACCACGCAGGGCAGGGAGTGCACTAACTCCTAGCAGCGAACAGTCCTTGGGCTGTCACTCCCAGGTTAGTAGGCCTTTTGAAAACCCATCCCGGGCTGGAGAGATGGCTCAGAGGTTAAGAGCATTGCCTGCTCTTCCAAAGGTCCTGAGTTCAATTCCCAGCAACCACATGGTGGCTCACAACCATCTGTAATGAGGTCTGGTGCCCTCTTCTGGCCTGCAGGCATACACACAGACAGACTATTGTATACATAATAAATAAATATTAAAAAAAAAAGAAAAAGAAAACCCATCCCGCTCAAGTTAATAAAGAACAAGAATCATTTTTCATTTCATTCAGCGAACTTTTAGGACAATAGCTCCTTTTCCATGCAAAACAGGAAATCTGATGAACAGAACTAATTGGTACACGGCTCTTGTTCCATTTTCCTGAGCCTGACTAAAATTAAACTTTTCTCTTCCGTCTGCTTCCTAGGCCAAGCTGCTATTGCACCATCCTCAGCTGACTTGGATTAGGTACCGGAGAAAGATCTTAATACAGTAAATATGTCAGGGTCCATGTACAGGATACCATGGAAGGAGGGGTGGTGGCGGGCTACAAGATGTGAGGGCACAGATAAGGGTGTTACTTGCCCAACAACAGAAGCAGGCTTTGGGGAGCAGGCATTTGAAACGGCCTGGAGGGATAGGCAGGCCTTGGAGAGAAGAGAAGAGCAGTATGGTGGAATGGCTCACAGCCAATGGGAAGAGGCCAGGCTCTACAGAGACACATGCAATCTCAGGATAAAGAGAGGTGAGCAGTACCTGACGTGGGGCTTTTCTAACTGCTCACAAATACCATTGTATTCCAGGAAGGTAAGCAGTCAGCATAGGGGCTCTGCTCACAGACAGAAAGAGAACAAGCTTAAGTTTGGAGGGAGAAACAGACTCAGAGAGGGAGGCTGAGGAGGATGTGGAAAAGACCGCCCCTCTGAAGACAAGGACAGCAGCTCCCATGGGAATGCGAAGTGAGGTGAGGCGGAAAGAAAGCAGGGTGGTGGACAGAACAGGACAGAACCAGCAGGGCATGGTAACCCACAGGCAGAAGGAGCTGGGTCAGAGCCTCACAATTCTGATGTAAAAAAAAAAAAAGCATCTTCAGATGGGAGGGTTTTTTATCACCTATATGTCGCACCACAGACGTACAGAGAATTAGTCAAAAAAGCATTAAGTATTTTCATCCTTTTACTAAAGACTAGAGACAGTCACACAAAGTTTTCTTGGTGACTAAAACAAAGCAAATAATGGCTTTTAAAAGATCTCAATTAAAGATAAGAATCCAATATCTAATCTGAGACGTATGTTTTCCTCCTGGAACTGGTCGGCCATGCTTTTACCCCAGGGCTTGAGTCTGCTATTAATGAGATATAAAACCCAAACTCCAGCTGTGCCCATGGGCACCTGCGAACTTCTCTGGAACACAAGGGTTTTCATTCTCCCACAGTCTACTAGAAGGGACAGAAGTGTCCTCACAGCGAGAGGACAAATCAGCCACGAGGTCAGGAAATAAAGACCTAGACAAGCCAACAAGTACTTTAGAGACAGACACCTATCCCCATACTTTTACCCAACCCAAAATACAGACAGAACATTTAATAAAACCATGATTTAAGTAACTGGTGAATCGATGGCTCCATTACTTGCCCACAAACATCTAATTATCACTTGCCTTTCGAAACCAATGCTAAATCTGTCATCAAATAAGCTGATGTGGCACAAAACAAAACAAAAACCTGCACCAGACCTGGCTACACAAGACTCCTGACAGGCCATGTCTTGAGGAGGCCCTTACTTCCTGTCTCCCCTGCTCCCAGCAGCAAGTACAAGGCTATGCCATGCTCTTCAGGTACACCAGGAGACACTCCCAGCTTTAATTAGGTTGGAAACAGCCACTTAGGACCAGTGCTTACTTAACTCTGAAACAGTTCAGTCTCCCTGATGCCACTGTGAGAACGCAGACATTGTCACATGACCACTGAGCAGGTTTCAATGCCAGGCTTGGCTCAGGTGAGCAACTGCAATGTTAAACAATCCTCTACTGTGTGGTCATTCTGGGGACTGTACCCCTAATGTGCTCCCTTAGAAACATTTTCCTTTTCCAGCATCATCTCTTCCCCCACAACCTCCTCCTTACTTTCAGTCACCTCAGACATGGCAGAGTGCAGTGTGTGCTCACTGTGTTTACTGTGCCTGTGATCAACAGTTTGTGGCCATGAAGAATGCGCTGCATCCTACCCGGAGAACTGCAGATGCCTAACAGTAACTGGCTGAAGTCTCTCTTTTCCACTGCCCAGGTCTCACACAGCCTCCTCCATGCTGTGACAGCCTGGCTCTTCTCTAGATGGTCTTCAGTACTCTAGAAATACTGCAAATTATCCATGTACAAATCCAGATTTCTACCTTGACAAATCTGAAGGTGAGTCCATAAGAATGATTGGTGCATGTGCAGGGGAAGGGGGGGGCATAAAGAGAGAAGACTCCCAGGGCTAAAGAGGTGGCATGGTGGTTAAGAACACTTGCTACTCTTGCAGAGAACCAAGATTAACCACAATACCCACACAGTGGTTCAGAGTCGTGTGTTGTGACAACCTCTTCTGGCCTCTGCAGGCACAGGTATGTATGTGGTACACATATACTCATATAGGCAGGACACTCACACACATAAAATAAAACAGATGAGGATAGAGCGAGAGGGAGAGAGAATGAGAAGTCAGTGTACCGGTCTCGATCTCACTTCACCTGCTTCTATGTTCTACTGAACTTCGCTCCCTTTTCTGACTGCTCCATTTCTCTCCTGTCTCCATTAAAACCTATTTGTTCTATGTCCCAACAGATCTCTGCTCATGGACTAATTCGATGTTCATTCTAAACACCTAGAGCACAAGCACAGGTTAGCTCGCTAGTGTACATGCTTAGAAGAATAAAAAGGCTATAAAGACATCCACTCCCTTCTTCAGATCGCTCCTTTCCCCGCATCTGCAGAGGCAGGGGCATACCCTGTAGATTTCTTCAAGCAGCAGCTTCGCACAGTTCCTGCCGAGGTCCTCAGGAAGCACTGCTGCTCCCTGGCCCTGGGGATTAGAGGCCAGTTCAGCGCTCAGGAAGGTACCGTTGGTAGTCTCTGCCACCAGTGACAGTCCAAAGCCTGGAGACCTAGTGATTCAAAGGCAGACACTGAGTAAGTAAAGGCACACATGGCAGCATACAGAGACGGGTATGCCTTCTTCATTAAAGAAATAAGACTATTGAGGCGCACAAAGCAGAACCAAGGTAAGAGGCAAGTTTGCATTTCCAATTAGTCTTCCAATCTCGTATTTTCTCCCTCCCTGCCCTTCGCAAAGATTCTCAATGTGTTTATAATGATCACAGAATGTGATATCAACAGGCTTCTAGGTACTAAGCATGCACCAGGGCTATTTCAGTCTTCTTGAGGTTACCACTGCCTTCATTTTACAAATGAGAATATGCTGGGAATAAGCAGCCTGAACCAGGTCCACTCTGTTCAAAAGTGACAAAGGTAAGTCTCAAATGCAGGCCTTACAGATTCCAGAGTCTAAGGAAGTTCTCCAGTTTCTGTTCAACCCTGAACTACAGAGCCCATTCAGAACTTACAACAACCATCTGCCTTCAAGCCTGAGAAATATCAGAAAGGATAAAAGGAGTTCCACCTTTGCACTTTTGTCTGGAGACAGCACTAAACTGAGAATTTATCTAACCATAGTCAATGAGCTGGCACTGTGGTCTCTGCCGTGGTTTCTATAATACATCAGCTAAAACCTAATCGTCTTGTTCAGAACCACAGCTGACTTACTCACGCACCCAACAAGCAAGCACCCGAGGGAAGCTTTCACAGCCAGGAACGAGAAGTATGCTGGGAAAGCGCCTGAAACTCTGTCCTCACAAAACAATGACAACAAATTTAGTCAGAAGAAAGGAAAATAAATAAATAACCAATCAGTAAACAAGAAAAAGAAGCACCTCTCCACAAATCTGCCAGATTTGATGCTCAAATGTACTTTGTCCATTGCAAAGTAAACACACCCCTCAAATAGCTTCTCAATGGCACAGTCCATACACAACTGCAACACGCTGTTCTCAAAATGTCTTCTATGTCCACAACACTGGCCAAAATGATTCCAGAAAAACTAGAATAATTATATTTATTCATTTTTCTTTTTAGAGACAGTATTTCACTATGTAGCCCCCAGCTGGCCTGAAATTCATAAGCCTGTTGTCTTAGCCTGCAAGGAAGACTAGGATTATAGACATGCACCACTAAAGCTGGCTAATGATGCTCTGCATGCACCATACCAACTTCCTATGTGGAAGAATTCTATTGCCCAGTTTTTAACTTCTTGAAAACAATTATCTACTTAGTCAAAGGTTAGTACCACCTACCAAAGCTAAGGTTCTAGAGTATCTGACTCATATTTAACAAACATCACTCATCATTAGAGACACATATAATATTCTAGTGCAACACACAAGACGCCTGAGTGACAAGGAAAAACTACACATCTGGCATGGTGGCAGCAGGCACACGGCATCACTGAGGATCGCATTGGCAGTCTGCAAAGCTCAGCTTCCCAACACAGAAAAAATAATTTATTACTTCTTTTTTTTTTTTTTAATGTAATGGCTATGTAAGTCAAAATGTACCACACTGGGACAATGTGCATGCTGGTCTAAGTACTAACAGAGGTTACCAAGAGGTGCTGGTTCCCAGGGCTCCAGGCCTTAAACACTACATTGTAATGACCCTTCTTTCCTGTGTGGCTCCATCACTTGGTCAGATTGGGGCAATACAGACATCATTTAACAATGATTTATGATCAGTAATTTGGGATTTAAAGACTAAACATAAATGAAAGTCACATATTGCTTTTATACATAACTTTTTTAAAATATTTATTTATTTGCTTATTATGTATACAGTATTCTTTCTTCAGTCCAGAAGAGGGCACCAGGTCTCATTACAGATGGTTGTGAGCCACCATGTGGTTGCTGGGAATTGAACTCAGGACCTTTGGAAGAACAGGCAATGCTCTTAACCGCTGAGCCATCTCTCCAGCCCTTATACATAACCTTTTTTAAAATATTTATTTATTTATTTATTATGCATACAATATTCTGTCTGTGTGTATGTCTGCAAGCCAGAAGACGGCACCAGACTTCATTACAGATGGTTGTGAGCCACCATGTGATTGCCGGGAATTGAACTCAGGACCTTTGGAAGAGCAGGCAATGCTCTTAACCACTGAGCCATCTCTCCAGCCCTATACATAACTTTTTAAATGGACTTTGAAGCTAATGAACATTATGTCCATAGCCTGATCTATATGGATGGCTGCTACTCACAGAAAATGACACTAACCAGGTCAGGTGGGTCAATGACACCATAAAAAACTATACTATAGCTGGTGGCAGACAGCATGGCCTCCAGGCCTGCACTGTTTCCTTCCTACTCACTCTAGTAAAGCAAGAGATCTGAGACAGATTATCATGGAACACTCAGAGAGCTTCGCTACCATGTATCTTTCCCCAGTCCTCCCAATCCCCTCCAAAACAGAACTGACCCATCAATTCCAGACCGACAGCTAAGGTAGAAGGCAGAAAGAAAAGGCCAACATTAGGAGTTACCATTTCTGTCATATGCACTGAGTGCTAGACACAATGATAGAACACATACAGTCTCTTTAAATATAATGCTTACAGTTATCCTGGGATACACCATTACACTCAATGTGTAAATGAAGAATGTTCTGGTGGTTGAATAACAAAAGGTATAGAAGTGTCAATGACCTTCCACCCCCAGGGGGAAGGGCCAGCTCTGTGTACACAGCCTTCCAGCCCTAACCTCTGACACCATCACTTTCCACTGGGCTGTGTGAAGGCCAGACTGCTCACTCACACTCATCCCCCCCCCACCTCAGACAGCTGTGAGGACCAACCGTGCTGCCCCTTAGAAGAAAAGCGACTTCTTAACCCAAGTAGATAATTGTAGATTCCAATGTTTTTTATTTTCGGGAGAGAAACCTGAAAACTTTAGATTCAAACCAATAAAATGTGAGGTGAAAAAAACATAAATAAAACCCAGAAAGGAGTGGTGCAGCTTTCTCCCTTGGAAACCTCTTTTAAAATGCACTTACTTCCCAGAGTTAACGCCTTTCATGTGGTCTGTGTAGATATAGATGTCAGGTATGAACTTGTTGAGGACGCTCCTGGCAGAGTCCACAATCCGGTTTGCCATCTGAGGGGATACGCGCACTGAGTACCTGCAGCCAGGGTTAAGGAAGTCATGATACTTGGATGACGGAGCAGAGGGAAGCAGGCCGGAAGTCTAAAGGGTGTGTCATGCTGGATTTACAATTCCATTATCGTCCAACTATTATTATTTAGCTTAATAGTTCCATCACTCAATTTTCCATTATTATAAAAAAAAATGGTTAAAAGTCATGATGAAAAAGAATCTAGATGCCTATAACAAAAAGTATAGAGTCAAGTCAGATGGTGGTAGTGCACGCCTTTGATCCTGGCACTCAGGAGGCAGAGGCAAATGGATCTCTTGAGTTGAAAATCTGTCTGGTCTACAGAGTGAGCTCCAGGACAGCCAGGACTACACAGAGAATCCTGTCTTGAAAAACCAAATAAATCTATTTGGGAAAAGTCAGCTCCCACAGCCCAACCCTGACTTCTGAACAACCCTTTCTCTGTAACTGTTCCACTCTACAGTGTGACAATGTCTGCTTCTTCAAACCACAGCCAGGCTCCCTGTAGAGACCAGAGGACACTCTGGTATCTCTGTGTAGCCAGAGTGCTATAAGAAGCCTCTCTAGGAACATAAGGTCAGGCCAGATACCAGACTGGGGTGACCCTGGGTCAATCCCAGCCCACTGCCCAGGATGTCAACAGAGGGGATAGAGAGACAGTGAAAGACAAGGAGTCTGCTGTTTGAAAGACCACATGTTACTGCATCTGTGAAGACAGAGGGGCCTCTACTTGCTGCTCTCTGGAGAAAACTACTACCCTGCTTCCTACAAGGAACTCCAGATATGGAGGAAGAAATTAGCAGAAAGGGTCAGTGCTTGAGAATGTGGACCCATAAACTCAAATTAAAACTTTGTAACAGAGACAGAGTCTCCCTGACCCTGCTTCCAAGGTGTGGTGTATCCTCTCTAGAGCTGATATATAGATACAGGTGCAGGACTAAGCAATAAGAACAAAACCACGCTGTCTTCCCACCACCATGATAACCCATATGGACTCCAGCACAGTGTGATCTGCCCATTCCCAAAAAGCTATTCAATAATTATCATCAATAAGACACTCAATTTTCATTAGAACTAAGAAACAAATGTTTGCATGGGGCCTGGCCTGTCGCCAGCTCCTCTCCTTGTTTGGGTCTGAACACTGCTAAAGAGCAGCCCTCTTGGATGCTGCTGTCCAGCCTCTCCAGCCTGCTCACCCCCAGACTGGAACTGCCGCCTATCTCCACCCACGCTGCCTTCACCTGAACTGCCTTCCATCACTCTTTGGTCCACAGATGCCTCCTGCGTGCAGCCCTCCAGCCAGCACCCGACTTGAACGTACCACGTTTCCCTTCAGACACATCTTGTCCTTGCTGCATGAGGGCAGGGGCTTTACTGCCGTATCCCACACAACTCTCCACAGTTCCACTTTTGTACTCAGAAACACTCAATAAATATTTGACTTGATTCAAAGGACAAATCCAAAATAGGGAAAGAGCAGAAAAAGGGACTTTTCAGTACACAAAGAGCCCAGTTTCATCACCATGTCCCTGTCCAGAATGCACTTTGGACAGTTTAGACAAACACTTTAGATGTCACAGCCTCTGGACTGAGAGGGTGCCACCGTTTTGGAATCTGAGCCTACCCTCTCCCTAGGACAGCTCAGAAGATGTCCTCACCCCGAGACAACCCCAGGACACTCATGGATCCCAAAGCTCTTTCCTTATTGTATGCTCAAGTCAACCCTGTGCCAGGGCCTCAAGTCCTAGCTCTTGCACTTACTACAGGGTATGCCCTTGGGATGTAGAACCAAGAGAGACACTTGCTCAGAGCTAAAGAGATCTGACTACAAAAACCAAAAACACACCAGCTTCCCCTTCCCCTCACAAAGACAGGGAAAACAGAGGACAAGTGGAAGCTGTGTTTGGGCTGTACTGCATGTACATACATGTGTGGCACATGGTGTGTGAAAGAAAAACAGCCCAAAAGACTCAAACTAGCTTCTCTACTAAGAGGAGAAATGGTCAGATTGTGTCACAAATCCCAACCTCCCCGGCTCTGCCTGTCCTCCCAACCCACCAGGCTCTCCTGCCTGTTCTCGAGCTTCTGTACCTAACTCCTCCACACTGAACCATGAGCTCTGGATCAGCAGCATGAAACAGAGAGAAAGCGAGTGGCCTCTCTCCTGTCAGAGTGGGTGGAAGGCAGCCAATAAAAGGGGACTACTCTGTAGTCACAGCTGCGGGCCACCAGCAGCTCCTTCCCAGGACCTGTCTACTTAGTCATGGACCTCAAAGAGGGAAAAGCAGCACTGGGGGCTGGAGGTAGGAAGATGAGGGGGTATCAGTTAAAACCACAGTTCTCCCAATGCGAGAACAAGGAGGCGCTCAGTCCAAGCCAGAACCAGAACACAGAACACAGAAGCAAAACCCGCAGAATTAACTACAGCTTTTCCTCAGGTTCTGAAACAGGCAAGGTAGGAAAGCAAGCCTGTATTGCTTTGAGGGGCTTGGTAAATGACAGTTCAGATAACTGGGGGCTACAGAGTTTGGTCTAGACAGGGATGTGACCCAGGGTGCCAGGAGTGCTTCCACGGGCAGATCTGTGCCAGGTTAGGAGTTCTGTCCCTGCTTCACTCAGGAGGGAGGGACGTGGCACCTCACAAGTTATGTCCTGTCTGACTCCACATGGGGAAGGTTCAAAGGACATTAGCAGGGAAAGTCAGGGAGGACAAAGTTCCACTGTTACCACTTCCCGAGACAAAACACCAACAGTTTTCTTCCATTCGATCCCTTGTTCTTTAAAGCAGGCGCACTTATGTCCGCCAGACCTGACCTTCAATCTCAGGCTTCCAACCCCTTGACCTCTGCCTTCTCCAGAACAGTGTGGGTTCTGCCACCTTACTAAGTGATGCCCATCCTGGCAACTGCTTCACCTTGCCCCTCCACCATCATCTTGCGCTACCCACCCACTCTGCCAAGCGCTCGCATCCCTGGAGGAAACAGGTCCTCTTGCTCATCGGCATCTCCTGCCAGGCTGCCATCATGAAAAAACTTCACCTTCATCTGAACCCTTGTGGCTGCTCCCCATGTCTTCTTCTCATCTTCAGTCTTCACCCCACCCTGTGACAGCAAACCTTTGCCGTTCCTGTCACACCTTTATTCCAACCCTGTCCCTGTCCCGTCTTTGGCCTCAATTCAGCACATCTCAATTTGAAAACTCATCCCAACCCTCCCTACCCACCTCCACAAAGTTCTACCTTGAACAAAGCCTACTGTGTGCTTGTAAACGTGAACATGCACCCTATGAACAAGAGAAGCCACCACCTACCAACAGCTTCCCTACACCTGCAGTCCTTACACTGCACATCCCATGCGGTAGACAGAACAGGCCTGGTGCACGAGTCAACCTTAACGAATCGGGGAGCAGCAGCGAGCAGGAGAACCACTAAGTCCCACCCCTGGGATCCGAATCATCTTGTCACTTTGCCCCAGACTCCCCTCACCTAAATGCACTTTTTCCAGCCTACAAAATGCTCAAATCATGAACAACCTTTCTAGTTTGCTTCTGTAGCAGTGCTCATGTGTGTACTCATACATGTGGAGGCCAGAGGACAACCTCAGGAACACCACCACATTCCCCCTTTAACTTAACCTGAAACTTATCCAAAACTCCCTTCCAATCCCATCCATAAAGCTCTACTGGGAGCTGACCAGACTCATTAACCCTGGGCTCCTTAATTAGGACAGGCTGGCTGGCTAGCAAGCCCTGGGTATTGTGGAATATTATTTGAAGATGTGTTACATTTGTTTATGCCGTGGAACATTTATTTTAATGAAGCAAAGATGTGTTGCATTATTTATGTTGCATTTGTCCAACTCTGTGAAGCTGTGTTACTTTGTCTAAAACACCAGGTTGCTCTCTCTAACAAAGAGCTGAACGGCCAGTACCTAGGCCAGAGAAAGGATGGGCAGGGCTGGCAGGCAGAGAGAATAAAAAGGAGATATCTGGGAAGAGAGATCTAGGAGTGAGAAAAGAAGAAGATTTCTGAGACCAGTCACCAGCTACAGAGCAAGTCACAGAGTAAGACTCAATGTATTTATCTGGGAGCTGAGTGGTGGGCCTCCCGAAGGAGCAATGAGCCAAAAAGTGAAACAACCAGCTACACCCGGTGAGCCTCTATCTGCTTTCCCAGTAGCAGAGCTATCCACAGGCCACTACAACAGCTGGGGACCCAAACTCGGGTCATGTTTGCAAGGCAAGCGCTTCACAGCCTAAGCCACTTGCCTGGGCACGGCCTGTCTTTAAAGGGAGTGTACCCTGCATGCTCTCTTCACCGAGCCCCCCCACCCCCATCTTTCCTGTGGATATCTACACAGAACTTCTCTAACACAGCTGCTTCCCTGTCCCCCCACAGCCCAGAACAGGTCGCGTGTCTTCCGCCTCCATCACCTCTAAAGAAAAGCTCTTTCCAGGCCTTCAGTTTTTCCCTGCCAAGACTGACTCCACAGCGCCTTAGTAGGTGCTGGCTTGGGCTTCCAGGAGGTCCAGTCTTTACTTTCCAGTTCTGCCGCCTCCTGGGGTTCCAGTCTCCTCTCCGCCTTCTTCATGACTGCTGACTTCAAAGCATTCACTTCTAGCCGTCATCTTGCCCCAGAGTTACAGATCCTCAATTCCATTGTCCTTTCTAGACTTATTTCACTGGAGCCATCAAATTGAGCACGTGGAACATGGAACTCACCCTCGCCCCAATCCACCCTGCTGTAGCTACTGTCAAAGCAAACACCCCTACCTGCAAGCCTCGGTGAGAAGCACCAGAGCCCTTCCCAATGATGCCGATCTTCTTCTGTGTGCCACGTGCTCTCCCTCTATCTACAGTCTCTCAGCAGCAGCTCTCGCCCATCTTTGCTGGAGGGCACAATACTTCTGTCACCACTACCACTCAGTGGCTGCCATTAGGTGATTTTCCTCCACAACCATACTCTCCAAATATTCCACCTAAGTTCTTACATGACCGCTGAAGTTGTCCTCCTAATATGCAAATTTGTTCTCCAGATGAAAATTAGTTTTAAATAAAGGCCAACTGCTGAAAATGGCCCTCACTTCTTCACCAGCTCCTGCTCAATTCATACCCCACTGTGTTCATCAATGGCCACTGACCACCCCAAGTCCTGCTGGCCTGCTTTGCTAGCCATGCCCCAGAGTGCCACTTCCTCTGCAAAGGCTCCCTTTTCTCACTGAAGCAGCCCCCTTTCTTGCCCTACCTACTTCACAAGCCTCCATCCTCTAAGACTCTTTCAAATGTCCCTGCTTTTCTCCAGGAAAAAAATGCAGAGGTTAAAAGCCTGGGGTTACTGACAAGGTTTAAATCCCAGATGTGCCAATTAGCTATGTGACATTATTAGCAAAACAAAGCTTTTATACCACAGTTTCCCTCATCTGCAAAGCAGGATACAGTTAACTGAAACATTCTGAAGTTTAACACTGAGGTGCATAAAGTCATCTTCCCCCATAGGACACAGAAGAAGCACTTCACAACAGAACAGAGTGCTATGATTCCAGCCCCCCCCCCCCTCCAATCCTCGTCCAGACAAGTGGCCACTCCATCGTCCCGGATCCCCTGGCTTTTATGAGATTGTT
The DNA here is from genome assembly GCF_982192425.1 of Myodes glareolus. Lineage (NCBI taxonomy): Eukaryota > Metazoa > Chordata > Mammalia > Rodentia > Cricetidae > Myodes > Myodes glareolus. The sequence goes on from NC_142032.1 coordinate 33,056,461, forward strand.
GTCTAAGATGCAAATAGTGCAAACAAGTGGAGTTGTTCACTCCACGAGGCAAGAGAAGACTTAGGATCCCACGCAAGGATACGCCATCCCTCTGATACGCTTGATCTTCCCTGGGTCTGTGAGCTGAACAGGCTTCAGGACCTTCCTTACTGGGCATGAGAAAAGCACTTCGCCTCCTCCTCCAGGAGGCATTCCCCGTCGCAAGATCTGCACAGAACAATGAGAGGCACATGGGACAGTGATGACACAGAAAACGTGGCTTCCCGACACCAAACCCAGGAAGGTTAAATCATCCCCACTGTGCTTCAAAGATACCAAGGTTTCTCAGGAACTCCAGGACACAAATTATACCAGGGTGATTCAGACAAAAGAGGCAAAGGGAAAGACTCCATGCAGTTCCAGTCCTCGGCTAACCAAGAGCTGTGGTGTGGTGTGAAGGGCTCAGTATATGTAAAGTGTTTATAACAGCACCTACTACAGAGTAAGTATCATGTGACCACTGGCTACTATTGTCATTATTAAAGGGTGCCATTATTAAAGGGTTTCTTTCAGTTCAAGGTTCAAAGCATCACTCCTGTAAATCATCATGATATATGATGATCTGAAATATGGCACATGTTTCTTCCAAATAGTTAAATAAAAAAGTATATCTTAGGTATATACAGCCAGCAGCTCACACACTCTTACCTTTAGCTCAAATGACTCTCCATCAATCCCAAACTGTTTCAACAGAGGGAGTGCTGTTGCTTTAAGAACATCAACCTACAAATTATTTCAAAGAAGAATTTTTAATTAAATTTTGAACGTGTACATAGGAATTCAAGAAGCAAACAAAACTCAAGAGAGCTGTGACTCACACAGAAAACAAACTGGGATCTGTATCACATGGCATTAGTTTATTAATAAATATTATCGTAACATTAATATATTAATCTTTTCCCAATATATATGCATACTCTTTTTAACTCTTAGAGCCGTTGTCTCTCAGGTCAGAGTAAACCAAATGAACTCCTTAATGTTGAGACCTAAGAATTCTGACACAGGTGCTCACCGCACATGGAGAGGGCTTAGGCAGACTAGGAAGACTACTTACAAAAGCACTGACAGTTCACAGCAGGATTTTGCCAATTATTGTTATCTATTCCATATCCAAAGGGCCTGGGGAGGATGCACTATGAGAGGAGGCAAGGGTGGTAGCAGAAGAAACCAGAAGAAGCCCTAGTCCTGGTCCCAAGCTCAGCCTCTGATGAGCTACATGATCCCGGTCAAAAATAACACAGTTTAAATTCCTTTCTCTAAGACAGGTATCAAGCCTTGCTATCTCCAAGACGCCACAGTGTAACAGGCTGATTCAATACAGTTATCCTCCAATGAGGCTCCAAGAGCAGAAGACAAGTGGTCAGAAGTAGAAAGTTGTAGAAGGCCTAGGAACACATTTAGAATGGACCAGGTGTGCAGGGGCAGAATCCAGCAAAACTATTAAAGGTTAGCTAATTTAATTAAATGTTAACGCTAAAGACATCCACAAATCTAAGAGGCACGCATCACTTAACAATGGGAGACATCCTAAGAAACGTGTCCTTGTGGGAAACTATATAGTGCCTTTATGCAAACCTAAACATTAGTCTATTCCAGAGTTTCCCTAAAATCCAGTGGCTTGTTTCCCTTCCTGTAGTAACTCTCCCTAATTGCCCTATCTTGACAGTCTCCTCCAAAACTTCCATTGAAATTTGTCATTTTAACACTTTTAGGCCCTTTTAGACGCGATTTAGTAAATCAGACGCAGCCTTCATTAACAGACAATGGCCAGTATCAGGAAAGTGGCTTATTTCTCTTTGAAACAACTTGTGATACAAGGTTAGGTTTGGTTCAGTTTCTCACATGTCCTCCACCACATTACAAAGCGCGCCATCTCTTGAACTTCCCAGCTTCCAGAGAGAAGAAAGTTTTAATTTCCCAGCTACCTAGTCCCAGGTACGTTGCAGTAGCAAAGGCCATCGGAATGGGACACTCTCCACGTTGCACGTCTCTGCCGGGCCAGCTTCTGGCCTCCAGTTTCCAGCCACACACCCCAAGAGAATGAGAGTTCTTTGAAGAAGAATTAATTACTCATGAAATCCATTCTTTGTGCAGAGAACAGCGCCACAGGTGAAGAGAGTAGATGCCTGAGGATCACGCAGGCTGGAAAAGTTACTCTTTCCCCAAATCAGGCACCTCTGTTTTTGTCTAGTCAGGTAACAAGGTCATTATCATCATAGCTGGCAAAAATAAAGCATCCTCTATGAGAACAGATTTGCTTAAGCAGGCTGCGTAAAGGTTAAAGCAGTGTTTCTGGGGAAATTAATTCATCAACTGATTGTTATTACTAATATATGAAGTGTTTTTTAAATCTTGTTTAGATCAGTGTTTATGAGCATTAGCAGTTACAGAATGGGCATGAAACTGAGGGAGGGCACAGTGCTGGAGTCCCAAGCTGGCGTTTACCTATTTTAGCCAAGGGAACCATTTCCTAGACTCTCCGGACAATGCGGGAGACCGGCAAGAAGCACGGACTTCAATTCTACACAGGTGACAGAGCACTCTCACCCACAGCTGAAAACGGCAGATCGTGCCCTGCAGTCAGCGTCCTGTGAAGAGTCCATGTAGCTGAGTTTCCAGGACTGAGGAATAAGTCCTCAACTGCCCAGAAACACATTACATAATGGGACCATAGTGGGAACCCGGGTAAGCATGAGCAGTCACCATTAACTAACTGCTCCTTTCCTGCAGCTGCCCTCAGAAGACAGCATGGCCTGTATCTACAGAGACGACAGATGCCTCTCGGTGACGACTGCACGCCGTCCACTGTATGAAGCCTCTTCCAGTCAGCAAGGGGTCCTAAAGTGTGGACTCCTTCCCTCCCCACAAGACATTAACATAAACTGTGTGACAACTATGGTCAGAAAAAAAAAATTGTTAGATTGTTAGGTATTAAACCATTTTCCTCCTTTCTATGGGGAAATTAACATGCTTAGGGAAAAGCTTGCTATTTCCCACAACTACCAACACTCACACACATTCCTTTGCCACCCTCATGTCCACTCTGCCTGGAACTTAAGTGAAAGGTCCTGGAGTTAATGGTCGAGACCTAGGTATTACAGGATTATGTGGTGGCAGAGCCAGAGATGTCATTTCCTGCCCTCTAGACTCAGTGCTCACACGACCTTACCCAGACTTGCACACTGCAGCCAGCGGAGCCATGCTTCATGTCAAGCCTGATGAGACAGCAAGCATCTGTTCTGAAGGTCCATAGACACAACAGAGAAAGGCAACTGAGTGTTAGCCATCCTCTCCATCTTGATGATCACGGGTCTGAATCCAGCTGTGTCTTCGAGTAAGTTAGCCAACTCTGCATCTCAAGTCAAGCAGCAAGAGAAACGCCCGCGGAAACAAAACTGTACTTATAAGAGACTTTCTTCTAAGAAACTGGGCTGTGACAACGGACAAAACAAAACCACACTATGGTTTGACATCAATACTCACCGAAGGGTCAACCTGGTCATTGGTTACTCCTCGCAGGACGATTTTTAATGGGTGCTTCATAAATGGAGCCAGGCAAAGCAGAGCCTCGAGGTAATAGCCAATGCCACGGAGAACACTGCAGTCATGCTCCACAGCCCCGCCATACAGGAGGCCAGGCTGGTAATACAAGGTTGTCCCTTAAACCGAGAGGAAAAAAGAACAAACGATGCAGCGGAAACAAAATTAATTATCAAGACAACAAACACAGTGACTTCCGAGGGGAATCTGATCAAGGCCTCCAGGAACCTCAAATGTCATTCCTGAGAGGCCACAGCTTATGTCAAAAGCTGACTCACCACCACCTAGGCTCTGAGCAATAATGAACTGTGGGTACACTTTAATACCAGTAATATATAAACTCCTCCCTACGCCATGTACGCTGCCACGGTCACAGGGAGAGCGCAGAAGGCTCCTAACAGACACCAAGCTTCCAGTACTCTCAGATGCTAGCTGCATCCATCTGTGGACCAATGTCTCAGCACACCTGTGGCCTACATCCTACACACGCCCCTCAAATGAGGTCTGTCACTCACCCCAGTTACCAAACATAATACACACATAACCCAGGTTCTTGAGATATTGAATACCATCAGTGGTAGCTATTGTGATATGAACTAGTGAAATATCTCAAAGTATTTTGTCCGTGGACCTTCATCATTACCCTAGTTCAGTTTTTCACATATTCATACAATCCAAAAATATTCGCACAGCATTTATCAAGGGGAGCACAGCTAGAAAAGCGCAGGTAGACATATCATTCAGGGCCTGTTTTCCAGTAGGTGTGGCTGAATGCAGACAGAGGTCAGCACATCTACATGGTACAGTGCCACCTGTGACTCCAAATCTGCCTTCTTTCTTAAGAGAGTCAACATCCAGGAAAGGTTAAGAAGCCTTTGCGGAATGTAGGTATATAGTTCATGGTGTCAACCAGTGTCTACCCTACTTCCTACTCAATGTAGGTAATGGTTCTAGGAAAAACTATCAAGGAACTCAAATGATTATCAAGAGGGGGTAGTCATATAACGACTACCCATCTATACAATAAAGTGCTAAACCATAAACCACGATAACAGAGAGCCCAGCGTAGGACCAACAGAACAACAGAAGCACAGTCCTGCTGAACTGTGACATGACTGCTGATGCAGGATGTATCACAACACAGGATGTATCTGTGTTGTTTTTATTGGATAATGAATAAAGCTGCTTCAGCCAATGAGTTAGCAGAGTAAAGCCAGGTAGGAAATCCAAACAGAGATATACAGAGAGAGTAGGCAGAGTCACACAGATGTCATGTAGCTGCCAAAGAAGGATACTGGAACCTTACCATAGGCCACAGCCTCATAGTGATACACAGATTAACAGAAATGGGTTATTTTAAGATGTAAGAGCTAGCGAGGAATACGCCTGAGCTACTGGCTAAACAGTATTATAATTAATATAGCTTTTGTGTGATTATTCAAATCTGAGTGGCTGGGAAACAAACGTGCATACTTCATTTACAGACTACCTAAAGGAAAAGTCTAGAAGAGGAAGGAGCTGAAGGGACTGTCAAATTTCTTGAAATTTATTTATATAAATTTGAATCAAATTTTTAAAATAAAGACTTCAGTACCTACAATACAGAATATCTGGGAGTTTGCTGTAAGAATTCAACATGATTGTACATACTAAATTCAGAACGCTTACATATATGGCAAGTATATGAAGAACTAAATGCTCGCTTTTGTCTGAAGTGGTTACTTGTCCATTCCTCTAAATCAAGTGTATTTCCCTTATTTCTTTTCTTCCAGTGTTAAGAATTGAACCTAGGACCTTAAGCAAGGTAGACACGCACTGTACCACTAACCTACAGCCTTAGTTCTATTATGCTTCTTAAGAATTGGGAGATTTCATACATTTATGCTTGTATTTATGGTATAATTGTGTATGCATACATATATATGTATGTATGTATATGTGTATACCATAAACACGCTGGGTCTTTCCATTTGAAACTAATATATTAATGATTCAGCATAATGAACTTTTCTTACAATCTCCACTTAGCACTCTCTTGGGTTAGTTTCAAAAGGTCCTCTCTAAACATTCATGATAATGATGGCTTAGATAACAGAAAATGGTTAGTAAAGTGGCTTTAACATAATCCAGGATTTGTACCATTCAAATGAGAAGCAGAGGAATGCCTATGTAGTACTTGTAAGGGCTTTTAGGAACAGAGAGAAGATGCTTACCCGTTTGGTTGATTTCAATTCGAGAACCATTAGTTAATTTGTCCAACAGTCTTATAAAGCTTGCTTCAAAATCTGTGAGGGGAAAAAAAAGATAAAATCTTCTGTCAGGCACCATTTCTAAAGAACATGTCTCATCCAGGTCCTGAGAAGAGGAGCCTTTGCTTCCGGTGTCACATCTGAGGTAACTTCTGGAACTGGCTGACAGAGCAATCATAGGTTGAGGAACCTGAGGCAGTGATAGGGAACTGATGAGAACAATTCAGCTCTCACATCGAACAGCAAATATGGGTATACACACACACACACACACACACACACACACACACACAGCACTCTATCAATCTAATAGAATGCTCATTTTACCCACATAGAACCTATTAAAAAAAAAAAGCCTGGTATGACAGCATACAACTTTAAACCCTGCACTTGAGAGGCTAAGACAAAAGGATCAGAGTTCAGGGCCAGCTTTATCCACACAATGAGCTCCAAGGCAACATAGTGAGACTCTGCTTCAAAACTACCCAACCTATAAAGAACCTCAAGGGGGCACAGCAAATGTGGTGGTCTGAATGAGAAATGTCCCTCATATCCATACTCTTGGGCATTTGGACATCTGGACACTTACGGCCCGTTTTGGCAAGGTTTAAGAGGTGTGGCCTTGTTGGAGGAAATACATCACTGACAAAGGGCTTTAAGGGTTCAAATACTTATGCCATTTCTAGTTCATGCTCTCTGCTTCCAGCTCAGTTCAACAAGTGAGCTCTCAGCTTTCTGCCCTAGCCACCATGTCTGCTGCATGCTGCCATGCCTCCCATGACAACAGACTCTCACCGCTCTGGAACTGTTAAGCCCAAATACTCTGAATTGCTCTGGCCACGCTGCTTTATCATGACAGTTGAAAAGTAATTAGAAAGAAGAAGAAAGGATAGAAAGCACAGAACATCTTAAAACTAACGCGTTCTTTCTCCAGAATGTCTAGGAAGAGATTAAGTAGAGGCCACCTTTAGTTTCACAGATGAGGAATTCCCTTTTGCCCCTCTCTTTCTTTCTGATAGTTCAGTTTGGGGAGGGGGGTTGTTGTTTTTTTTTACTGAAGATATTTGAGGGTCTGGGGAGGTGGCTCAGTAGGTGAAGTACTTGCTCTAGCAAGCACCAGGTTCCCTTGGAGCCAGAAGAGGATGTCAGATCACCTGGAACTAGAGTTAAAGATGGTTGTGAGCCGCCATGTGGGTGCTCAGAAGCAAACACTGTTCTCTGCAAGAGCAGCAAGTCCACTCCATCAGCCCAGCCTCTCAATTTTGCTTTAACAGCTATTATCTAAAACCAAGTAACTTGTCAAAACCCAGGCACGGCAAGTTCACACCTGCAACTTCAGCACTTGGAAGGTTGAGGCAGGAGGATTGCTGTGAGGTTGGAGTCAGCCTAGGTGCAGAGTGAGTTCCAGGCCAGTCAACTCCCCAGTGAGACCAAACAAAGCCACCAGCAGAGTAGAAGACAGGAAGAACTTTCTCCCTGCCTCTCCTCTAATTTTAACCTCCTAGACAGACTCCACCCCTTTAACGAACCAGCATCCCAGAAGTCACATGAACTGATCCCAAAGAGAGCAGGTCATCGATCTCAGCAGCTCCCATTGCCCTGCCCCTGCTACTCCATGTGGCCCTACAGCTCCTCACATAGCAGGTTCTGCAATCTATATACAGAGCACCAAACCAAAAGTGAGAAAGACACCATTAAATCTTAAAACAGACAAAAATGGTGAACACAACTTACTGGTATTACTGGAGGCTTACTTTCAGCCATACATTGCCATTTAATCTTCATTATCACAAGGCAATGGCATTATTACCACTTAAAAAAAAAAAAAAGGCTGAAACCCAAGACTGCCAACTAGCCTAACCTGTTCAAATGACAGCAACCACAGCGCCAGGATTTGAGCCTGCCTGTCTGCCAAAGACTATGTCCTTAACCACACCATGACGAGGTTGCTTCTCCACTTAACACCTCACAACCAAGCCTTTCCCCTAGGAAACCTGACTTGTACTTCAGAAGGAAGGATTCTGCAAGCACTTGAATGGTCTCAGTCAGCATTCCCTTTCAATAAGAACAGAATGCCTACAGTAGAGCACAACCAATCAGTGGTTTAAGTTTCCAGAGTTTTGTTTTGTTTTGTTTTTGTTTTTCAAAACAGGGTTCTCTGTGTGACTCTAGCTGTCCCGAAACTCGCTCTGTAGAGCAGGCTGGCCTTGAACTGGAACTTCCAAGTGCTGGGATTAAAGGAGTGTGCCACCATGCCAGCTTGATTTTTCAGTTTTAATTACTACCAGTCAAACCTGTGAAGTCTCAGAAGATAAAGGCAATGCCACCAAGGCTGATGACTGAGTTTGATCCCTGGGCCCCACCCAACAAGTTGTCCTCTGACTGCCACATGCACACATACAAAATAAATAAATTTAAGTTTTTAAAAAATTACTACCAGTCAATGACAGTGAAAATACTAAATGGAAAGGTCTAGAAATAAACAATTCTCTTCTGTCCTTCCAGGACACGAATCCTACATTTATCTAGCATATGGAAGTCATATTTTCCACCTAGCCATTGGTATAGTAAGTCATTTCAGCTATCATTAGATCCACAGCTGTGGTACCATAGCACTTTGTTCAAGGCTTCTTTACCTTAACCAACGACGACCCTAAAGTACAAGGGTAGTGATGCTAGCAATGTGGTTGCATACTACAGAAATCATACATAGAGAAAAAAGCACAAGGAATAGTGGTGCATGCTGGCAATCCTAGAACTAGAGAGATTTGGGCAGGAGGTTCAAGAGTTCGAGTTCAGTGTGTAATATACAACAAACACCCTGAGCTACACAGTGAGACCCTGTCTAAAATAAGAACAGAACTATGCAAAAATAGAACTCAATACTACGTGTAGGTCAGGCATCAACCAGGATGGGGGGCTTGGTGGGGGGATGGGGCATATCTTAGAACAAATGTCTCAAGGAGAAAGGGTATGGCAAGGGTATTCAAGGATCTTTAGCTTCAGTTTTACATGCATGTGCAATAAGTTCTTCTACAGGTAGCATCACAAAAACTTGAAAGTGAAGGATGGAATTGGTTACTTCTATAGAACATTCTATTTCTAAAAACAGGCACAATTTGTATTACAATGCCATTTCCTAGTTAGGTTTATAGTAAACGCAAAGTACTCTGAAAATAAGCAAGCATTTTATTTGTCCAAGCTTTCTAGAGAAGAGGCTTTCACGAATGAAGCCTAAAATTAAAGCTTCCTTAGATCTTATAGATTAAGAAAAAGAAGGAAGAGAAGGAAAAAAAAGAGCAGGGGGGAGGGACTTGAAAATCATTTTGTTTTGCAATCCACGGGTGCCCTTAATCATGACCTCAGTCAGAAGCGATCACTTGGCAGGAACATGAGTAGGAAGAGAATGGCACCTCAAAAGACCTCCAGGCAGGATCATCCCAGGTCACTGCAAACACGCTTTAGAAAGCCAGACTCGCTAGTTCCAGTCTTCCCAGCAGTGAAGGTACAGCTCCATCATCTGGTGCAAAAGATCAAATTCCCTAACAGTGGAGTCAATTCCCCAGGCACATAAGCAGAGCCGCCCAGGAGTGTTCCCCATTAACCTCCCTGCCTGGAATTTTCCCTTTGGATCACTCCTTGGTGTCTAAAACTTCAGGTGGCTGAAACCTTAGGAGAAACATTTCAAACCCAAGCACGATGCCACTGCACTGTGTGGGAATACACAGCATAACGCAGGGCAAGATGTGGCCACCATCAGAGACACCAGTGTACAGATGCTGACTAGGTTTTACTTCTTTACCTGGGGGGGGGGGGGGGTCACACAGTTCATGGTACAATCTCTTAAGCACTGTTTTATGTCTTAAAGTATTTCTCGGGTTCTTTTAAATGTTTTAAATTTACCACATGTGTGTGTGCATGCATGCATGTATGCCATGGTGTGTGAAGATCAGAGGAGACTCTGTTGAGTCAGGTCTCTCCACACCTTTATGAGTATTCTAGGGATAGGGTGTAGGTCGCCAGGCTTGCGCTCTACAAACAGCTCTGCCCACTGAGCCATCTTGAAGATCCAAATTTACACTTTATAAAAGAGTCATGCACATCCTCATCTGTGGCAGGAGGACGAGGACTTTAAGGTCAATCTGAGATACACAGACAACCCTTGTCTCAAAAAAATAAAATAACAAAAGGTAAAATGAAGGAGCTAATTCCCCCAGTCCCTTTCTGCTTTTTTCCAGACAGTGTCCTAATAATAAATATACACACAGACTCTTGCTACTATGGAATTTGCTGTGTAGACCAGGCTGGCCTCAAACTCAGAAGGCTGGCTAGCTCAAAGCATGTTCACAGCACACCACAGCCTTGAAATCAATGACACCTCTGATATACTCAACTAGTGTGAGTCCCCTCCAAGGCACAACAAGAAAAGCTCTAAAGCCATGCAGATGACTATGTAAAAACAGTGGGGGGGGGGCTGGGAAAGACAAATTATTGAGACGACTGTTTCAGAGTGGAGACTACAAGACAGACTATTCCTTTCTTCTCTCTAAACTTTGAACCATGTGCATGGATTTTTAAATGTATAAAATTTCACATAAAATCTAAATACCTTTTCCACACAATTTAAAAGTTAAAAAATTATTTCATCCAATTTTTCAGATATGAAGAATGTTTTAAAGCCTCACCTGCAGGATGTGATTATAATCTCAGAACTCAGGAGGCTGAGGCAGGAAAAAGAGTTTCAAATCGGCCTGGGCTACACGGTAGAGATATTTCTTTTAAAAATGGAAAGAGAAGAAAATAAGGTTTAAAGGGATATTCAATTGCATAAAGAAATGTTCAAACTATATTAAAAGAAGAGTTAAAAGGAACATATTCAATGTGATTTCAACTTCTTTAGAAAATAACAAGAAAACAAGACAATAAATGGTTACGTAAAGTCAGGAAGAAACTCCAAACACACACTCAATCCTCAGTTAAGAGATGTCTAATTACTTAGAAAAGAATTTCCTTTATATACGAGATAACATTTTATAATTTCTTGACCTGCATAATTCTTAAAGAAACATGACATTTTCCCTAGATTGTAAACAGACAAAGGAAAAGCTACAGAACAGAAGAGAATATCCTCAACAGAGACATAAATCAGGAAAGTATACGGAGGGTTTTCTACAGCAAAAGTCACCACTCGAAAATTTTATAAATTAGAAGGAAAAGCAAGAAACAAGATGAACTGAGAGCTTAGGAACGGGAAAGAAGAGCTGGAGAGGTGGCGCAACAGTTAAGAGCACGGACTGCTCCTGCAAAGGACCTGGGTTCAATTCCCAACCCAACCTGGCAGCTCACAACTGTGACTCCATTTCCAGGGGATCCAATGCCCCCTTCTGGCCTCCCTAGGTAGTAGGCATGCATACAAAACTACCATAATAAACTCAGAAAAAAAATTTCAACAACAAAAAGAAATAGTAAATACAGCACTATGGGAAAGTCTGGAAAATGGGGATGTTCTGTGGTCTACGAATTAAGGTGTGCAATCTACACCAATTATTTACATTTTCACCAATAAAAATAATTTCCCCAAAGTACTATTACTTTTATAACAAAAAGATGAAACCACAACTTTTGTCTCACACATGCAAATTTTGTGTATTTTGGTTTTCTTATATGAAATAAAGAAATAAAATAAATAAAAGCCAGATAAATAAAATAAAATAAAATGAAAAAACTAAAACCAACAGCCCTGGTTTTGGATGCTGGGGATCAAACTCACGCTGTCATGCTTGCAAGACTTCACCAGGAAGCTAGTGCCAAGCTCCCCAAGGACTGAGACCTTTTACCACAAACCAGTCTCCATTACTACACTTCTAATGAAGCTAGCACCCAAAACAAAACAGAAGACATAAAAAGATACAAAGCAAAGAGAAGGAGAAAAGGCACCAATATTGAAGAACAGTGGTGAAGGCCTTGGACACTTTTCAACATTCAAAGAAAAATAAAATTATTTGCAAATCGCATCTTCCAAAGTACAAAAAAGAACATATAAAGAGGGCTCCAGCAAGACAATAACGAACATTAATTTTCAAAAGTGAGTTAAAAGTACAAGCTAATCTCATTTAATGAAAGCAGATCAAAACCCCCAAATAACACCTAAGCACAAACATCATCACGTATTTTTTTAATTACCTACTGGGACTAAGGATGCATCTTAGTCAGCTTGGCGGGAAATGTCTCTTTTCTAGTAAGAAACGCTGTCGATGAAACACAAGAATGTCTAGGTCACCACAGCACTGAACACACAAATACAGGAAATCAAGTAGCCTAGTGTGAAAAAAATCTGACAAAATTCAGGTCTATTCATTCCGTTTTGAAAGATATGGTGAGTTTACTAATTTTAACAAAAGGGTTATTTCTAAAATAGAAGCCTTAGTTCAAGAATAGAGAAATCTTCCACAGTCCTGGGGAAATCAGTGTAAAAACACCTAGGCAGTGCTGAGTTCTGAATGCAATAGATTTTTTCTCCATATATTATATATCTATATTTAGTTTGCAAATTAAGTAAGAGACCAACAATAATGACTCATAAAACAATGATTTCAAGAAAATACTGAAAGTTCCATGAATGTGCTGTCTCTCAAAATGCCTTCCTGTATCCTTCCCTTTCTGACGGTGCAGTGCTCACGTGGTATGGCTGTGGAGTGGCACAGGTCTGGGCTGGAAGGGGTACCTGAACACAAGTATTATGATACCTTTGTCATTGACTGTGGGATTAGGGTCAGTGTTACCCAAGTCAAGTCTACCCACCCATCCTCAATAAGTCACTTAAAAGAGTCAAATTAGCCAGGTGGTTGCAGTGCACACCTTTAATGCCAGCACTTGGAAGGCAGAGGCAGGTGGATCTCGTGAGTTCAAGGCCAACCCTTTCTAAAGTGAGTTTCAGCACAGCCAGGGCTACACAGAGAAACCCTGCCTCAAAAAGACAAAACAGAATAAAAAGAGCCAATTAAAAGGGAAAGCAGAAAAGGAGATTTATTCATGTGGCCACATTGGGAAAAGGGGTAAAATGAGATCAAAATTTAGAGGGCCAAGGCTACACAGCTAAGCATTCCTGGCCAAGGTGTGTCCCAACTAACACTGACCTACCACTGTCTAGGCTCTTAACAGAAAGTCTACCCAACAACAGCAGAATATACATTTGTTAAGTGACCACAAAAGTAATACCAAAATAGACTTAAAATTCAACAAATTTAAGAGTTGAAATCATAGCGATATCCTCATACCATAATAAAGTCAAAATCAGTATCACAAAGAAAACAAGAAATAATCCAAATACTAGGAAATCAAACATGCTAATGAATAACCCATGGATCAAAGGAAGTCTCCAAGGAAAAATTTTAAATCACACTAAACTGAAAGAAAACAAAAACACAACATACCAAAATGTGTGGGACTCAGCTAAAGCACTACTGTATGGTGCATTTTTTGTGCACTACATGCTTTTATTAAAAAAGAGACATCTTTCTCAAAACTTCACCTCAAGAAGCTAGGGGCAAAAAGCAAACCCAAAACTGGAGAGTGAAATAAAAATACAAGCAGAAATTAAATTACAACAAGAGAAACTCACTGAAACTAAGACCCTAGTCCACCCCCTCCCCGTTTCTACAACCATGGATGTGGGGGGTGTTGAAGACCAGAACCTCAAATATTCAGGGCAAATGCTCTACCACTGAGCTATATCCAGAAATCTCAAGAATACACACAATTATATTTTAAAATGGGCAATGGCATGAAAAGACGTTTTACAGAAAACATTAGATATATGGTGGCATATGCAAATTAATACAATGAAAAATGACTACATAATAAGCATGGCCCATAATGACTAAAATAAAAGCATTTCAATTGCTGGTGAGAAACCACAGCACTTGTACATTGCTGATGAGAATATAAAATGGTGTCCAGACTAAAAGAACCTGGCACCACCTTAAAAGAATGAAAGAGGCAGCTAGTATGCAACCAGAAAAAAGAAGACTGCGTCCTCATAAAATCTAGTCTGCATAAGACTGGAGAGATGGCTCTGTGATTAAGAGCGCTGGTTGCTCTTCCAGGGACTTTGGTTCAATTCCTAGCACCCACATAAATATTCACAACCATTTGTAACTCCAGTTCCAGATCTGATGCCCTCTTCTGCCCTCCGAGGGTACCAGGCACACATACAATAAACAAACATACACGCAGAAAAAAAAAATTCCCACATGTTAGAACAAAAAAAAAAAAAAAAACCCTACCATCTTTCAATTTTTGTAGAACAGTTCAAAATTAGGAGTGAGCCAGATGTTCTTCAAAGGTAATTTAAAAATGAGAACAAGAAAGGAATACTCTCATTTTTGTACTCATGAATTTTTGTCTGTTTGGTTTTTTGTGTTTCAAGACAGGTTATCTCTGTACAACAGTCCTGCTATCCTGGAACTAGCTCTTGTAGACCAGGCTGGCCTTGAACTCAGAGATCCGCCAGCCTCTGCCCCTGAAGTGCTGGGATTAAAGGCGTGTCCCCACCATTGCCCATTTTAGGAATTTTTTAAAAAAGGATCAAACTTGATTAAAAAATAAAAACTTAATGGTCACACTACAATCCACAAGCTGTATGCTGCCAAGGATAATGAATACAACCCAACAAACTCATAAGCATCATGATTTTTGTTTTTAGTAATTTAGAATAAAGATTCTAAGGTATGAATTTTGCATATAACCTTGTTGTATCACAAAGAAACCCCTGAGAGGTTGCTGCTGAATGAAGTATGTACCCTGTATACTCTATAATTTCATTCATAAACCTTTTTTATATATTTTATTTTTTTGGTTTTTCAAGACAGACTTTCTCTGTAACAGCTCTGGCTGTCCTGGAATTCACTTTGTAGACCAGGCAGGCCTTGAACTCACAGAGCCCTACCTCCTGAGTTTCGGGATTAAAGGCTTACATCACCACACCCAGGTTCTGAACAACGAAACTGGAAACAGAGAATAGGGTAGAAGGAATGAGCGAAGGGAGACAAATAGATGTGAGCACAAAGGGACAATACCAGCAACTTTCCCCTTTTCCTCCGATTTGTTAGTTTCCTGGGGGAGGGGCAGTATCAGGACAGGTCAGGTAGGTAAGGAGAATATACTCTCAAGTGTACAGTATAGTGAACTAGGAGCCAGGAGGATAAATCTCACGAGGAAGGATGTGAGTGTCATTCAAGGCAGTAAAATATTCTTTGTAAGAAGCTGAAGGAGTCTCAGTGGCTTCAGGGGAAGGCAGGATTGTCCGCTCAAACGGTTTCACCGCACTCAAGTGTGGAGAAGGGAGAATGCCTGAGAATTGCCGTCCTTATGAAGATTATGTCAGTGAGGCAGGGCTAGGGAGGCAGAGGTTTGATTGGGTGATTAGAACCTACATTACCAGGTATTGCACCGCTAGCTTCCATCTATACCAACGACTACACTGGCAAGGGCCCCTGGGGCAAAGAAACATCTCGAGGCCGGTCATCTTCTACAGTCTGTTGAGATCAAAGCTTCACTTTGTACAGGAGGCGCTGCCAAGGCAGACGGCAGAACTTCAGCTCGCTGCCACCATGAACCACAGCTGTGTGACCAAACCGAAGCCGTCCAGTTTGACTGTCCCACCACCTGTCACTATGGTCTTCAGTTCCAAGTCTCAGTGAACCATGTAATCGGCATGAAGGAATCTAAGTCTTTTAAAAACTGGGGCATTATTAGATCCTTGATGGGTCTCAGCTGGCAAGACTGATGGGGTTCCTAGACCAGTCAAATATGCCTCAGATCTTGGTCTACGTGCCTCAGAAACCCCACCTCATGAACCGTGCAGGGGTGGGGGGGTAGGCGGGAGCCCCCTCTAGCTCTTACCCATTAAGAATTCTCATAACTCCCCCACCCTTTTTTAATTGGTGGTAGTAGAGAATCTCACACTCTTGAGTTCCACAAAGTAGCTACTGTGTGAATGACTGACCTGTCCCACAAGCTCTGGTACCAAATTCAGAGCCTGGCTCATATGAAGAGGTGTCATTCTCATACCAGGAGAAACCCTCACATCAGGCCAGAGCTCTGGGGTGGTCTGTATGGACACATGGAAACCAGGTAATATGGAGACGTTTTACAGCCGTGAAGACATTCTATAGCTCCCCATGTCAATGTGCATACCCTGGTTGTGATACTATTGGTTTGAACAGATGGTCCCATTAGGAAAGTAGTACAAGAATCTTCTATTTATTACAATTGTTAATGAACCTACAATGATCTCAAAAAGAAAGATTTAGTTAAAAAAAAAAATGGTGCATACTCCCAACCAAATACAGTTCTTATAGCATCTAAGCTAGAACAGAAAACAGGCCATTCAGATTCTTGACATGTTTGGTAGGTCTTGTTTAGGGCAGCCAAAGATCACCACCTGGGAGCACATATTAACAACCAACAGAAGCACTAATTAACAGGACAATATGCAACCTCTACATGTCACTATCTGTCATCTGGCTCACTCCAATCCTGTTATCTATTAACAATTCCAATTATCAAATCATAATGAAAAAAAATTATAGGTTCGCCTTCCTTTTAGAAGATCTAATTTACAAGCAGCTAGGTTTAACCCCTAAATGTGCTGGCTAACCAAAGACTGTTTTCCTTCTCAAAGAACCACATGTAGCATTTCCTTGGCACATCCTAAAGGGTTCTTTCGATTAAAACTGTTTAACCTTCCCACTTCAGAATGTCTACTCAAGCCATGTATACCATTTCCACCAGCCCAAGTAACTCTTCTAACTTTCCAGAAGAGGACTCCGAAGCTGAACATATGAGCAGCCTGCTAACAGCAATCTTATCAGACCTACACTTATCAATTTTACCCAAACCAAGTGCCTCGTTTAGGAGATTCAACAATTACCTTTCATGCGGCTTTCTCTACTTAACCCCCACATCACACAGAACTCATTAGACCAATTCCTTAAGCCCTTGTGAGATCCAGAAGTAAAGACCCCTGGACAAGCCAGATGTAATGGTATACATAGTAATTCCAGCGTTCAGAGGCTGAGGCAGGCAGATCTCTAGATCTCCCTAAGTTCCAGTCCAGCCTGGTCTACAAAGTGACTTACAGGACAGCCAGGGCTATACAGAGAAACGTTGTCTCAGGGGAAAAAGAAAGTTAGCTGGAACAGGTACTATATCGTGCCAATGAAGAATATCCAAGTGTATAACAGGAAAAGAAGCCGCTCAGGCCGGAGCTGGCCGAACACTGTAGCCCTCATGAAATAAGACACTTAAACCCATCAACTCACTTAACTATCCTGGCTATCTTACTTTCAATAAAATGACAGAAACAACAACAGAAATATTACTTCTTCTTTGACGCGAAGAATACAATGAGACAGTATAACTGGTTGTGTTCAAAAGTGAAATATAAGTTGTGTACGGTTATACTTTCATTGCTTTTGCTTTTTTGGTATTTTTAGACATGTTCCGGCTACTTCGCTTAGCTCAGTGGTTCTCAAACTTCCTAATGCTGCAACCCTTTACAGTTCCACATGTTGTGGTGACCCCCAACCATAAAATTATTTTCGTTGCTACTTCATGACAGTAATTTTGCTACTGTTATGAACCATAATGTAAATATCTGTGTTTTCCGATAGTTTTAGGCAACCCCTGCGAAAGGGACGTTTGACCCCTACCCCCATGAAGTTTCCACCTACAGGTTGAGCAACGTTGGCCTAGCTGACCTAAAATTCACCAAGAAACCCAGGCTGTCCTTTGACCCCGCTAACCTCCTGGCTCCATTTCTGAGTGCTGGGGTTAAAGCAACTGTGTGCCACCATACTGGGTGTGTCTGAAGGGTTAACTGGAACCATTCCAGAACCACCTTTCTTTGGAGTCCAATTTCTTCTCATTATTTAACCTCTATATACAGAAAAAGGGCAATTTTATTTAACATATCAACTTCTCTGTCTGAAGTCTCAGGGCTTGGACATGACCCAATTCTCATCCACTTCTGAAACCCAGGGTCTTCCTCTGCAGCCTTCTTCTCTATGATAGGTCACAGAGATAAATACTGTCATGTCTAATTCCTTAGGCAGTTCTAATAATACCTGCCATTACTCTTAAAAAATTGCAATATAACTCAAAAGCTTTAATTATTAACGTCTCAGAGTTTTTAAACCCCAGTACTGACATTTCAATACAATTGCTACTAATATACAGAATAATTCTTGACTGTGAGGTCCATTCTGTACATTATTGTAGGGTATTAGCAGTTTCTTGGGCTCTCCCCAGTGATACCCCAAAATGTCTCTAAATACTGTCAACATCGCAGAGGGCAAAGCTACCAACAATCTGCAAATATGTAGAACTGATCACCTAAAAGGGAACTTCAAAGAACAACATACTTCTCTTGAAATATTCGGAGTTTCCAATGGTGAGAGAAAGGCTTGTTACACTAGACAGCACAACTTTACCCACTGTTCAGTAGAATCAGCACAATAAACCATCAGCATCTGTTCCTCCTGCTCACTGGGCCCTGCTCATGACAACCAAGTATTAGTTAGTCCCCATAAGAATCTCACAAAGCAGGACTACTTGAGTCCACTTTACTGATAAAAAAAACTTGAGGCTCAGAAATGGATCTTGCTTTAACATTTTTTTATGTGTGTATGGGGTGGGTATGTATATATAGCCGCATACTAATAGAGGTCAGAGGACAACCTGAGAGCACATTCTTTGACACAGATACAAAATGATAAAAAATAAAGTAAACTGCTTAAGAGAACTGCTTCTTTCACCTGTGATGATCCCCACAGCTACCATTTCCACTATCACTTTCTGAAGGACATCCAGAAAGTCTGTCTTCCTTACAACTTGGGCTCCAATGAGTCTCTCCACTACACTAAATCCTTGCTACTTCATGCTATTCCACTCAAGTTCCTCCTGTAGAGAACAAGCCCCCTGAGCGCAAGGGCGACCAACTTCTACCTATACCTATACCCCGCTACCGCAAAGCAGTGCACATGAGGCTCAATCACCTTCTGAATGGTTCCGAGGCATGCCTCCTCCAAAATGCACTCCCTTTGAAATATTTAAGCACCTTTGGGGAATGTGATTGATTTTTGCATTTCAGCTGGAGACTATATTGGTTATTTTCGAGTTATTTTCCAAATTCCGTAATCCGAGTCAAGAAGAGGCAGACAGAGATAGATGAAGTTCCCATGGATTTGACTACCCAAATCATGTGTCTGAGGCTACATACATGTTTGTTTATGTGTATATTATGCACACTTAACCTGTTTCCGTACTAACATTCATGTTACGTCTACAAATAAAAATAGAGATATGTATCTGGGTCCCTCTGTAAGCAACCAGACAGACAAGTGTTATAGGATGTTTTACTCATTTGGCTTTTTGTGGGGGTGGGCACCACCCAGTTCCCAAATAAATCACATATGGAGGCTTATTCTTAATTAGGAATGCCTGGTCTTTGTTTGGCTTGTTTCTTGCCAGCTTTTCTTAACTTAAAGGATCCCGACTATCTTTCGTGTCTGGGATTTTATCTTTCTCTATTTCTGTTTACGTTTCTTTACTTATTTCTCCATGGCTTGCTGGGTAGCTAGGCGGCTGGTCTGTGGTGTCCTCCTCTCCTTGTTCACTCATTTGCTCCTTGCTCTTTCTCCTCCTCCCAGAGTTCTTCTATTTATACTCTCTGCTTGCCAGTCCCACCTATCCTTGTTCCGGCCTCGCTATTGGCCGTTAATCTCTTTATTAGGACCATCAGGCACAATGTCTATTTTAGACAGGCACAGCTTCACAGAGTTAAACAAATGCAGTGTAAACAAAAGTCACACACCCGAAAATAATATTCCCCAACAGACAAGTATCTAGCTAGAAGGTTCCTAAGCCCTTGACTCAGCACAAGGTCTTAGGTGGCGGTCTCTATTATACTAGTACATCGAGGAGGCGGCTGGTTAGGTTTTTCTGTCAATTCGACACAAATCAGTGTCACCTGAGAAGACGGGGCTCTCAATTCAGAAAGTGCACCCAACACATCAACTGGCCTATCAGTAAGCCTGCGGGACATATACCTGATTGATGATAAGTGTGGGTGGCAACCCCACTGTGGGTGATGCCACCCCTGGGCAGGTAGTAAGAAAGCAAACTGGGCAAGCCAGTAAGCAGCATTCTTCCTTGGTCTCTGGTTCGAGTTCCTGCCCTGGCTTCCCCTCCTGATAGACTACAACTTATGTTGTAATAAACCCTTTCCTCCCCATGTTCCTTTCGGACATAAGTCTTTTATTACAACAACAGAACCCTAAGACATGAGGTAAGGAGAACAATAGTTGACAATGGCGCATCCCATAAAATAACCACCTCCCCAGGTACCACATCCCCTACCCTTTCAGAAAAACGCCAGGGTCAAGTCCTGTTTTTGGAAGAAACAGGTGCTCCTACGTGAGTTCCCTTCAAGTTCGTGGAAACGTGGCTACTGTACTGGGAGGCACCGATCAAGAGTCAACTCTGAATTGTATCTTATGAGCGTTGTATTTGTGAAAGAAAGCCCACCTGGGCTAAATCCTGCACCCGGTGGTCATAGCAGAAACAAGGTCTCCAGGCTAATCCGGGGTTGAAAACACAGCAAGGCAGACCAAGCAATAACTTTTCCCAAGCATCAGATTTAAAACTGGGGGTGGTGAGAGATTCGAGGGAAAAGAGCACTAACTATTCAGTGCCTCCGCCTCAACTTTGAGGGTTTTTTTTTTTGATTGTTTGCTTTCAGTTTTGGTTTGTTAATCTGTTTTTGTTGTTGTTGTTCGGTTTTTTTTTTCTTTAAACAGGGTCTATGTAGCCCTGGTTAGCCTGGAACTCACTGTGTAGACCAGGCTAGTCTCTTAACTCACAGAGACCCACTTGCCTCAGCCTCCTGAGTGCTGGGATTATAGGTGTCTCCAAGCCCAATGTCTTCTCCAGCAATATAGGGAGGACAGGAACTTAACCCTGACCTTACCAAACCTTCTAGTGTCTTCCTTTCTAGCCTTCTGTTTCCATCACAAAACTTCAAGAGTGGCAGAAACAAAACTATCATATATATATATATATATATATATATGTGTGTGTGTGTATATATATATATGAGATATATATGTGTGTGTATATATATATATATATATTCAGACAGATAATGAAATTGGTCTAGCCATCTATTACAAGAGGCTCTACAGAGTTAAACACATCAGCCTGACCCAGAAAGTCTCCTGAACCAACTCCAGACCCTCTCTACCTTCAGGCTACAAGAAGGTTTTGATTCAATTGTCTTAATGTGTCCCTTAAGATTAAAGAGACACTTTTGAACATGTACCTAAATTCTAAATTCTAGGGGAACAGCTGAAAACCAAAACCATTTAATGAGATGTGGGTCCAAATGACAAGTTTAACCCATCTGCCTTTGTGGAGCAAATAAATAAATAAAAGAACTTGAAGCCTATAGCTTACTGTTTGGTGTTCCTTTTCCTGAAGTCAAGACAATTAGATCTAAGAATTAAAATTTTCTCAGTTGAGCGAAATGTAGCAGGCCTGTAATCCCAACACTTGGGAGGTGGAGGTAGAAGGAACAGGAGTTGAAGGTCAACCTCAGCTACACAAGTTTGAGCCCAGCCTGGGCAATATGAGACCCCGTTTCAAAAACAAAACAAAAACCCATCTCAAAGCTCCTCTACTGCGCACATCAGTCACCAATAGAAACAAGCACATCATTTAAAAATAAAATTTTGTAATATACTCCCGAAGAGATGTGGGGGGCCAAGAAACAATGGCTACAAGAACTGGTGTCCAAGGGGGGTAGTGGTTTCAGAGACCTGCTTTGGACGAGAACGGGGAACCAGCCAGGGATACTTTCCTCTCCAAACGTCTGTCCGTCCACTCACTACTACATGTCGGCTCAATAAACTATTTTTTTCTCCTTTGAGAGGTTTATGGCGAAAGCAAGAGTCTCAAGAGAGGGAAGTGCGTGGGTGACGCCTACGATTCGTAGCAACACGCCAGCCAGGAAAACGTGTAGCTGTTTACTACCCGCGCCCGGGAGCCGCAGGGAATCGTTCCACGCGTGGCGCAGCTCCGACCAGACCCGCCTCTCGCTCCGCCCGACCACCAGCCCTCCTACTCGCCCCGCGACGACGACCCCGGATCCCCGCCCTCCACGCCCCCTCCCCAATCACCTCGAAGGCCCGGGTTGTCGTCCCTGGCCCGAATCCTCCGGATCTTGACCGGGCGCCCGCTCAGGGTGGACAGGACCAGCCGCTGGCGCAAGAAGTTGCACCCCGCGTAGCTGAGGGAGTGCGCCTGGGTCGCCATGTGCGCGCAGTCCGCGGAGGGCCGGGAGCTGGGAACGCGACAGGGACCACGGCGGCCCCCGACGCGTCCACGTGGTTTGGAACAGGAAGACAGAGCGACTAGACACCGGGTCAGAGGGGAGCGGGGCGGAGCTAGCGGCCGCCTGCCCGCCTCCTCGACTGGCTGGGGCAGCCTGGGCGCCGGGGCACGCTGCCATTGGTCAGTGGGGGAGTAGGGCGTTGCCCCTTCTGCGCCGCCATTGGCCCGCTCTGTAGCTGGGCGGTGCTCTGACCCCTCCGCCATTGGCCGATAGTGAAAGAGGGCGGTGCCCGGACCCCAGCAACAGCGCGCGGCAGCAGGACGCGTAGCGCTGCGGGAAAGCCCGGCGCCCAGACGGCGGTGGGATCTATCTGTGTGCTGCTTCCCGGGAGGGCCTGAGAGCTAGAGAAAGCGATGACTCCGCTTGGGTGCCCGCAGCTGCCTGGCACTTAGCATCACATCTGTGGCAGCCGCTGGGCGAGGATGCTAGCTGCTCCCGCGTTTTCCCAATGCATCCATGAGAGAACAGGGTTGGCGCGTTTACCCTGTTGTTCTCGCAATCTAGGTCTGAGCAATAATCCCGGGAGATGCAGCCTACAATCTTTTTTACACCCGGGAAAATGCAAAGCTGTCAGAGGCTGCCTGAACTAGAACCCAAGCCTTAGACCAGAGGTCACTGCTTATTTTGTAATGAGGTGCCTCGCTTTGTCCCTTTCTTATCTGCCCACTCGTTTAACAGTCTTCGAGTTTGGTGTCAAGACTGATCTTTCACCTCGCACGTCTCAAAATGGACAATTGCGGCAACTTCAAGACATACATGCGCGTGCATGCGTGGGGGGAGGAGTGGTCTTGCTTTTTTCCATCTTTCCTGTCATCCAAGCCTGCGCTCCAAAACCTTCCGAAATACTGGGTTGTTTTCACTCCTCTATTAAAAACTACCAAATGACGAACAATTTCGGAACCCTGTATCTTAATGTTGGGTTTGCAACCGTTTGTGGGCGGTAACACCAGAACTTGAGTCCCAGAAAGCACAGTGGAGGATGGGAAAGGGAGCTGAAAAAAAAGAGAGACCATCCTAAGCGGCTGAGAGTGCCCAGGAAACCCCGGAGGAGCCTCTGAAGGGTGGCAGTGAAAGCAAAGGCACAGAGTTTAGGGATCAGCCCTGAAATCCGCGGTGGCGGCTAACCGGCTTATGGTAATGCCATTCTGTGAGACTGCCTTAGGCAGATGAGTGGTCTGGTGGGCAGCGTTGGAAAAGCTCCAGGACCCTCCGGGGCTCCTCTAAATGCTGTTATGTGGACTACTAAAGCACCGGGAGTGCGTTCGCACCAGGAATGGAGGTTTTTCTTTCTTTTTTTAACGCTATCTCGTTTAATTACTCAATAATCTTAAGACCATTATTATTCAATGAAGAATGTTCACATTCGTTCAGACCTCACTGCTTTCCTTGTAAACCTACTCAGTTTTGGTCCATCAGCGCCTCATCTCTGCTTCCAGATTTACTCAAGTCCACCTCGAATTTGCTGTCTTCAAGCAATGACTGACTAGAGTCGACAGGGAAATTATACCCAGGCGCCCTTTACTCTTAAGTGAGGTAACTCTGTGCTGTCCTTTAAGCTCCAGTTACTGACTGTGGTATTTTCTTGGTTAAGCATCATTTCCTGGCTTCTTTCCCTGTATCTCTTCCCAACTTCTTTCTGATATGTGCTGGAATTAACTGTCAAATAAATTATGTCCTCGCTAAGTTCTGCCTCAGCATCTTCTTCTGGACAGTTGAGACTAAATCCAGACATAAAATTTGAGAACTGAGATTCAGAAAGGGGAGAAGGGGCTTGTTGTGAGCAACACAGTAAATAGCAAAGTCAAAATGGAAACTCCACTTGTCTATCTATTCTTTTAGACTTTTGAGCCTTCTATAAGAAAAAAAAAAAAAAGAACTGGCTTCAACACAGCTGGAAAATACAACCAAAGTCAAAGCTGGAGAGAAGATTGCTAGCTGTCCCCGTTGCCAGACAGGGTCTCAAGTAAGTCCTCAGATGATTTCATTTGTCACCTACCCTCTGACTGGTCTTTGGAGCCACCCTAACTAATGCCATCTGGGGCACAGATGAGCTGTTCCACTGAGCCCTGCCTAAATTGCATAGCCACAAACGAATTATTGCCACTGTTTTAGGCTATGGACTTGGGAAGGTTTGTTACACAATAATAAATGACTGAAAATGATCTACTGTGATACAAATGTGTTGTTTCAATTTAGATAAGCTATAATTAACTACACATCCCTGAGCATTAGGGGGTTAGCAAGCTACAACAAATATTCCTATGATATTACTGAGCGCATGCCCACAGTCAATTTCCACAAGAAGAGTCTTGCATATGGGATCTGATTTTGTCTTCGCACCGCGCTAGCTCGCAAGTTGGACTACGCACATCTTTTAGGCAAGATAGATTGTAGGTTGAAGGTTTTGTGTTTGGGTTGACATCCTACTACTGGAAGTCGCCTGGTTACAGAAGATGGCCTTTCAGGCTCCAGTACCCTCCCTTACTAGAAATCCTCACTAGGGTCACCCTTGTAGAATCCTGGGAGTTTGTACTGCTAGGTTCCCACACCATCCCCCAAAGCTAGTTATAGTTGTCTCTCCCGTACTCACTCTCTCTCCACTCCTCTCCCCCTGTCACCAACATATACCTGATATGCAAGGGCCTAGGTTCAGCCTCCATTGCCACACTCTCATTTGTAAAAACCAAAACTGAGAAGCAACTCAAATGTCCACTGGCTAGTGAACAGACAGAATGGTGTTTCCGCATAATGATAAAGGAATATCTACAGTAAGGATGAATCTAGAAAACATTAGGCTAAACGAAAGAAGCGAGACACAAAAGGTCACAAGATTCCATGTATATGACAGGTATAAAACAGAAAATACAGAAAGAAAGTAAAGTAGTGGTTGTGGTTCACAGGGGATGAAAGCTGAGAAAGATGGGCGGTGTGAGGTTCCAATCTGGGGTGACAGAATGTTCTGGAATTAAAAAAAAAACATAAATGCGATACAACATGGGGAATATACACTTTAAAGCCATAAACTACATGTGTACTTTGAAATTTTAAAAACTGGGAGTTGTATATGATGTGGCTTTAATCTCAATAAAGCGTGTGACTTGTGAGTTAGAAATAAAGAAAATAGTGACAACCATAGTCTAAGAGTGGAAACATGACAACTGGCACAACAACCTTCTGATTAAGTCAGCAATCCCTAAAGCACATTGTCATTGCCGAGGGCAGGCTTCTCCAGAAGCTGCTACGTTTGGTATCGACGCAGACATCCTGGACTCAGCTAGTATTTACGTGGTGTTGAGTCACATCAATTAGGCCACGTTTATTATTGTATTATGATAAAAATGAAAAGAAGAACAGTTCTTCCTGTAAGTGTCCTGAGGTGACCTGAGAAGACTGTTCTCGCTGCTCTCTTGACCCAGAAAACCCTATAAAATCATGCAGATAAAGACATTCAAGTCTTTGTCTTCACTTTAAGAAACCCGTGAAGCACATACATATCCAAAAACTCACCGAGCGTTTCTTTTGTTTTTTGTTTTTTGGTTTTTTTTCCCCAAGACACGGTTTTTCTGTGTAGCATTCGCTCTGTAGACTAGGCTAGCTTCAAACTCAGAGATCCACCTGCTTCCACTTCTGAGTGCTGGGATTAAAGGTGTGTGCCACCACTGTCCAACTAAAAGATTTATTTTTATCTTACGTGTATGAATGTTTGCCTGTACATGGGTGTGTACCATATGAGCTCCTGGTGCCTTTGGAGGTCAGAAGCAGGCAAGGGGCTGTCATGTGGATGTTGGAACAGAACTCTAGAAGAGCAATCAGTGCTCTTAACCACTGAGCCGTCTTTCCAGCCCTGAAAGACGTCTCTTTAAAGAAGCAATGTGTGCTGGCGATAGGATGGTGGAGTTGGTAGGTGTGCCCATGCTAAACTGTGGGGCTGGACGCAGGGTTGGTGGCCCAAAAAGAGTGCTGAATTTCTGTTACACCTGCTTTAAAATTCAGAGATGTAGATTCTCTAGTCGTTGAATGTAGCCAGATGAACAAATCATCCAAAAGGTGTCATTGAACTTCCAGAGCTCATGACTGAATTAACCTACACATGAGCCACACTGAGGTGATCCTCACTGAAAAGAACACATTGTTCCGAAGCTATAAGAGGAGGCTGTGAAAAAGGTATCCCTGAAGACACAAAAATTGGAATAAATTCATCATAAAATAAACACAAATGAAAGTAAAAAGGAAAGGAAGGAAGGAAGGGAGGGAGGGAGGGACAGAGAGGCACAGATGCCAGATGTCCTTTGGATCAGAAGGTGCTAACACACTCCCACTGACAGAGAGAGCAATCATTACTGAAACTGTCCATGGCTGAAGAGGTGGCTCAGTGGTTTAAGGGGCTTGCTGCTCCTACAGAGGACCTGGGTTCAGTTCCCAGCACCCAAGTTGGATGGCACACAACTACCTATAACTTCAGCTCTAGGAGATCTTCATGGGCACCCACATACATGTGGCATACACCCACACATACACAAAAATTTGAAAGAAAAGAAATTGTCTATGGCTCTTCTTTTGTACACAGCTTTTTTCTGAAGCATATTTTTATTATATTGCAAATCAGAAGAGCAGCACAATTTAAATATTTGTGAATTGGCTTGATAGGAGATGCAAAATATTTAGACTATGACCATTTTATTCATATAGTCATTCATTAGACCTTACCCTAATGCATAACATTATTTCTTAATTAAACATAGCCCAAATCAGCTGGATATGGTGCCTCACACCTGTAATTCTGGAATTTGGGAGGTTGCAATAGGAGGACTGCTGTGAATTCAAGGTCTGACCAGTCTAGGGGGGAAAGAGTTTAAGTCAGCCTTGGCTAGAGCACTCAAGAGGCACAGGCAGGTGGGTCTCTGTTTGAGGGTAGCCTGGTCAAAATAGAGAATTCCATCCAGAGTTGCATAGTAAGATCTTGTCTCAAAAACAAAACAAAATGAAAATAAAAACACACTACTAGGTAGGCAGAGGCAGGTGGATTTCTAAGTCTGAGGCCAGCCTGGTCTATAGAGGGAGTTCCAGGACAGCCAAGGCTACCCAAAGCAAACTTGTCTCAAAAACACCAGAGAGAGAGAGACAGACAGACAGACAGAGACAGAGACAGAGACAGAAAAAGAGAGGAAAGGAGGAAGAGAGGGAGGAATGAAGAAAGGAAGAGAGGGAGAGAGAGAAAAGAAAAGGAAGGAGGGAAGGAAGGAAGGAAGAAAAGAAGGGAGGGATGAAAAAGAAAGTGTGGTGGTTTGAATACAACTGTCCCCCCGGAAGGAGTCACACTATTAGGAGGTGTGACTTTGTTGGAGGATGTGTGTCACTGGGAGCAGGCCTTGAGGTCTCAGATGTTCAAATCAGGTCAATGGCTCACTGTCTGTTCCTTATACCTGCCCATCCAAATACAGAACTCTCAGCTTCCTCTCCAGCACCATGTCTGCCTCTGAGCCACCACGCTTCCTGCCATGACAATAATGAACCAAACCTCATGACAATAATGGATTAAACCACCCCTAATTAAACGTTTACTTCCTAAAAGTTGTCGTAGTCATGATGTCTCATCAGAGCAATAGAAACCCTAACTAAGACAGAAAGGAAAAGAAAAGGTTAGGGAAAAAATAACTAAAGCTCTACAAAGCAAGTCATTGAATTTAGAGGAAATTCTAAGAAAACACATGACATAAAATGTTGAGTAGGATTGACCATTATTACACATGCAAAGCTCCCACTTATTCATGATTCTGACGTTAATGTGCTCTTAATGGATTTTGTAAAATTTCATCTGCTGGGTGCTACAGATAAAACCCGAGAACAGTTAGAGACTTGTCTCTTTAACATGTGGCTTCCCTAATTCTCCTAAAGTCAAACTGAACCTTCTTCCAATGCAGTGTCCCAAAGAACTGCCCTGGGCCAGAGAAAATGAACATCAGGTATGAGACCATCCAGCCACAGGTACTTTATTTACAAAGTTGTTTCCTGCCCTATCTCTAATTTACCTCAAGATTTTCTGTGTCCAGCACACAGGACATAAGAGCTCCCATCTTCTCAGATACAAATTGGTCATTTGTACAAAAGGAACCATGTTAACAGAGTCCTGTGTTCTTAGCAAATATCTCAAATGGCAGCCCTCAGCTAAGAAGGGGTCTTGTTTTGGCTGTTTCAACAATTATGGTTGAGGTTACTCTCTCAAGTGATTACCTATTGCTTTACTTAGGGTTTCAATTGCTGTGAAGAGACACCGTGACCATGGCAACTCTTAGAAGGAAAACATTTCATTGGGGTGGCTAACAGGTTCAGAGGTTCAGTCCATGGTGGAACACGGTGCTGTGCTGGCAGCCATGGCGCTGGAGAAAAGGTAGGAGTTCTACATCTGGATCCACAGGTAGCAGGGAGTGAACTGTGGCCCTGGGGTAGCTGAGCGTAGTTCGCAAAACCCACCCCCACAGTGACATCACACTCTCTCCATTAAGGTCCTCCTAATCTAACAAGGCCACACCTCCTAATGGTGTTCCTCCCTATGGGAGCCATTTTCTTTCAGATCACTACAACTATCGTATTTACATTCACAAACATGAAACTGTATTTTTCTAACAGGAACCCCGACTTTAATAGTCCCTTAGACCTTAACACAACTGTCTCCATGATGAGAGTGCCAGTTAGGCTGTAAACTCAGCATGTAGACAGCACCACCTGCCGAAACTAAAACAAAGGCTTTATTCATCAAAGCCCGTATAGTTCTGGAAAAGTCTCGAAATGTACTACCCTTGCCTTTTAGCTTCCCTAGTTCCAATTCTGACTAACTGTTCTTGTTAACTGAAATATGTCGATCCAGAACATGGTTTTGGGGCTTAAACATTGATCCTGAGAAAGGCTCTGGGCTACACTGGGATCCCAAGCACCCAGTTTAGTTGCCAGCTCACTAGAAAAGACTTACTATTGGCTTAAACCCATGTCTGAGATGAATACACCACACCATTCCTAGAGGCCCTAGTGAGATCCAGAGACCAGACCTTGAGACACTGGGGATCTCAGAGCCCCTTGGATCAAGGAAGAGTGTGGTTGGTGGTCAAGGAACTCTTAGGGATTGTGCAACATGAGATGTCCCAGGTTCCCAGGGTTCCCTCTGAATCAATCACTGTCCAGTGATTTGAAGGGTCTGACACCCCCACCCCAAAAGGAAGGAAATTAGGAAGTTGCCTCATCTGTCACCTCTGGATGTAAGTCTGATTAAGGTGTCTTCTGTTTGGACACATAAGAGAGGTCAGATGTGGCTGCTGATCCAGTGTCTGGGATCCATGGGAGACATCATGGGTTTCTTCTGTCTGTTCAGGTATATGAATGTGTGGTGACCATCACTGGTTGCCTCTACTGTGATTGTGTGTGTGTGTCTCTGTGTGTCTTTCTATATATTTCCATCTGTTTTGTGAGACTCTGCCCATACTAGGCTTAAGACATATGTCTTCTTCTGTTAGGGACCCAAATCCTTTCGATTCTTCCAGGTGACCCAACGAAACTCCAAATCCTCCACCTGTCCATCTCCAAAACAGGATGTTGTTTTGGTTGCTTGACTCCTGCTCATGGTCAAGGTTGGTCCCATATGGAGGTGGGGAGAGGTCTGGCCTCTCCTCCAGGGCCCCTGCCATCTAAAGGGAGTGCACATAGGGAGGGGAATGGTTCCCCAGGTGAGCTCTCTCTGCTCTGCTCCACGCCTCTGCTAAGAAACACCAGGGAAGGGATAATGTTCCTCTGGGCTGAGCCCAAAGAAAAAGAGAGAAGTTCACTCTTTTCTCTTGCATGATTTCCATCTCCTTTTAAACAGGTAGTCCATAAAATTTGCCACTCTCTGAAAGAAGAAAAAAGAAAAAGAAAAAACAAAACAAACAAACAAAAACAAAACAAAATAAGCAAACAAACGCTCCTGGGCTGGGCAAGGGGAGTGTAGCCAGACAACATAGCCTGGACAGAACGGATTTTCCCTTTTGTCTAGCACTGACCAAAGAGAATATAAACCATTTTCACTAGGCTTTTTTTTAAAGGATTAAAGACAACTTCTAAAATATTTCCTTTGCCACCCAGTCAGCCCCAGATTTTAGAAAAAAGTTATAAAAGTTAAAGTCACCGTCAGATTCTCTGATGATGACATGCAGTTAGACTTAAAGATACCTGGCAAAATTTTGGTGTCATAGCCTCTGTCAGAAGGAAATAACCCACCCAGGACTGTCCCAACACCATTCTTCAGCTACCCCTATCCGTATTAAACAATACCCAATGACCCTGGAAACAAAAGGGGAAATTGCAGTCCGCAGTGCCTGACTTGAAGACACAGGCATCCTAGTGCCCAGCCAGTCACCCTGGAATACTCCTCCCTTGCCTATAAAGAAAACTGGGACCTCTGATTCCCATGAGTTCGATTCTTCCAGCGAAGCAGATGTGCACTGTCCTGGACATGAAAGACCCATTCTTCAGCCTCCCATGGGCAGAGGTGAGTCAACCCATCTTTTCTTTCAAATGGACAGACCCAATGGGAGGTTACAGCAAGCAACATACCTGGACCAGCTTGTCCCAGGAGTTAAAGATGCTAAGTGCAGACTTTCTGCCCTTCCTGCAAGGTTTCCTGGAAAATAGATTATAAAAGGGTCAATGGGGAAAGGCTTCAAGAGTGACAGACCTTGGGCTATAAAACGTCAGCTAAGAAAGTACAGTTTTGTACATCAGAGGCTCCCTACCTTGCCAGCCTGCTGAAGGGAGGCACAAGGAGCCTGGCGCAGAAAAGGACTGCTGCCATCCTTCGTATTCCAACTCTAAAGGATAAGAGACAGGGTCGAGAGTTCCTGAGTGCAGTTGGATATTGCTCCCTCTGGATGCCAGAGTTTGTGGAAATAGAAATGCCTCTATAGCAATCACAAAAGGGGGCACTAGACCCCTGCTCTGGACCGGGACTGAAAGAAGGTATTTGAAGGTTTGGTTTTTCTTTTTTTTTTTTTTCTTTCTTTCTTTCTTTTTCTTTTTTTTTTTTTTTTTGGATTTTTTTTTTTTTTTTTGAGACAGGGTTTCTCTGTAGTTTTTGGTGCCTGTCCTGGAACTAGCTCTTGTAGACCAGGGTGGCCTCTAACTCACAGAGACCCGCCTGCCTCTGCCTCCGGAGTGCTGGGATTAAAGGCGTGCGCCACCACCGCCTGGCGGTATTTGAGTTTTTAAAAGCAGCTCTGACTTCTGCTCCACCCCTAAAATTTCCAGATGTCTCCAAACCTTTTCAACCATTTGCCAAGGAAACAAAAGACAAAAGGGGCTTTAAGCAAACTTTGGGGCCATGAAAACACCCGGTGACATACCTGTCCAAACTGTCGGACCTGGTAACCACAGGATGACCCACTGTCTAAGAGCTGTGGCGACTACCGCTAGTTTAATAGAAGGAAAAAAACAAGCTGACTCTGGATCAAGATCTCATACTCAAACACCCTTCGAAGAGCACCCTTACACTGGCTGTCCAATGACTGCACCACCCAGCACCAGGCCCTGCTCCAGTCCAGTTTGAGAAACCTTCTGCCATCCATTCAGCTGCCCTCTTGCCCGATGACTCAAGTGCTCATCCACGACTGTCAGGAAATGAAAACTGAAACCAGCTACGTGGGAGCTACAGTAATTGCTTTAACCGAAACCATCTGGACCCAAACCAGGTACCTCAGCCCAGAAGTCAGCCTGATCTGACCCAGGCTTTCAGACGGGGAAGAGGCAAGTCCACCGTCATATACACAGACAGTTGCTCTTCTTTTACCACAGGGCGTGTCCACAGTGTGATCTACAGAGAAAGAGGACTTCTCATCACTGGACAAAAGGATATTTAAAAAAAAAAAAAAAAAAAAAAACTTGGCCCTCCTAGAAGCTATTTGGCTTTCCCTACAAATTGCTGTCCTCCACTGCTAAACTTCTGACCTGGCTGCCAGACAAATGGCCCTAAGATCAATGCGGCCTATTGACATTCTGATATTCTGATGGCACACCCTGACCCAGTGCTACCTGAGACTCCATGATAAAAAGAAATAAAAAAGGACAACTCAAACCCACAGGTTGACGGAGGACACCAAAGAGAAAGATCTTTCTCCCAGAAACACCTGGCAGGAGTCTGGGACCTGACCTTCACCAGGTTACTCATCTGGGGTCCACAATACTTTCTGAGTTGCTCAGACGAAGGATGCTACCCCTAGACTGGACAACCTAGTATGGGATGGGATGCCTCAGCCAGATGCCAGGTTTGTGCTCAAGTGAATCCAGAGAGCCCTTACTCAGGAAGGGGTTAAAATGAGAGACCAACACCCCAGCAAACTCTGCCAAAACTGGCCTCACAGAGATCTGGCTGCTGTGGCAAGATGAAAGCGCTTTGGTCGTTTTTATAGATTCATTTTCCGGGTGGAAAGAAGCATTCTCACTGACACTGCTCAAATAATAGCTAAAAAGCTCCTCCAGGAACTGGTCCCATGATTTGGTCTCCCCCTAGCAATGGGGGTCCAACAATGGCCTGGCTTTCATAACCAAAAACCTCTCAATTAATAGCTAAAGCTTTAGACATAGATTAAGAACTCTATTGTGCAGAACTCAAAGTTCTGGTCAAGCAAAACAAAACAAAACAAAAACAAAAAAAACCTCTAACAAAACTCTCATCAGCGTCCAACAAAGGATGGATAGACCTTATTTTGGAGGACCTCCTTTTGGAAGACCTCCCTCACTGTTTCCCAGGCTCTGAAGTCAGCAGTTCTCAGAACTCTCTAACCAACTGTTTCTCAAGTCACTACAGCCCCTCCAGTCCCCCAGAAAGACTATTCATTGAGTGATCTGAGAGACCCAGCTGACACCAGAGTCCACCACCAGTTTCCCCTTGCTCCGATCCAGCGACACTGTCTGGGTCAGGCAGGTAGCCACAGGGGCACCGAAACCAACCTGGGAAACACTCTATACAGTGATTCTCTCCACTCCCACGGCTGTGAAGGTAGCTGGCATTACACAATGGATCCACCACACCCAGGTCAAGAGAGTGGAAGCCACAGACGCAGCTGGCAACTGGATGATCTGACTGTGGGCCCATTGAAGTTAAGGTTTCGTTGGGCCTCGGGCCCTTTCACTCCTTGCCCTTCTCCAACCTCCTGAGACCTGTGTTTAGTATGAATACAGTGTTACAGTGCAGCCCCAACCACCCTCAGACCTGGACTGGAAAAAGAACACAGATACAGGGAAGGTATTAGCTGATGTGACTGCAGACCAGCCGCCCCTATTTCATCTGCCCTTTACTTTTTGACACCTACTTTAACCATTTGATTATATAGAAAAAAAGAAAAGATATGGAAATCTATCCTTTGAGATAAGAATACAGAGTTTACAATTCTATGCATGCCTTGTGGCTAGGCCCCCTAGTTGTCAGACACAAAGGAGTGTCCCTTACAAAAATAGGGGTTGTAAAATTGAGGCTTCCAGAAAAATTCCTTGAAAAAGATTCTGGCCTTGGGAAACAAGAAAAACGGGGCGGGGGGTGGGGTGGGGGGTGGGGGGGTGGGGGGGGGTAATCAGATTTTGCACCATAGGAAGGGACCCTGGGGATAAAGTTAATCATTCTCGGCCAAAAGTCAGCCAGAATTGCTAGTTGTGCTTAGCTACCTGGTCCCCATCCTACATAGGGATATGAACCAAGGAGCCTGTTAGCCGACAGACTGACAAAACTCACTGTAACTGGGGGCAGCCCAAATAAAATTAGAGATTTTTTAAGGGGCTAAAACTTGTCTTATATCCAAAACCTTTAACTTCTTACTTGATGTCTGCAAGTCTGCCTTATGGGTTAATTCACCTGGATAACAGCAATTTTACTGAGCCCCTAAGACTACTTGGGGGGCATGTACTGATGGTTCTGATGCTTTGCAAACTAAGTGGACAGGTTGATCAGGATATAGAGGAATTAAAATTTTCCATTTCTAAATTAGGACGACAGATTTCCTTGCAAAAATGACCCTACAAAATTAGAGAGGCTTAGACTTGCTTCTCATGAGATAAAGGACACTTGGCTTTGAGAGAAACCTGTTGTTTTTATGCTAATTAATCAGGAGTAATTAGTAAAAAAATATCTTGCCATGTTTAAAAAAATTAATTGATACCCATCTCTGTTCTCTTGGGCCCCCTGGCTAACTGCTCTGCTGTCAATGCCCACCAGGCCTTTTTCATTCTGATTGGATTAACAGCAGGACCCTATACCTTAAACTAAAGCAGGATGAGCCCATGATTTGACTCACTCACTAAGACCAGTGGGGAATGTAACACAGCCCCAGACCTTAGCACAAATGACTCCATGATGGAACTGCCATTCAGGCTACAAAACTCAGCACATAGGCGGCACCACCTGCCAAACTAAAACAAAGGTCTAATCCATCAAACTCCATAGTTCTGGTAAAATCTCAAAACATTCTAGCTTTGTTTTTTAGCTTCTGTAGTTCTGCTTCTGGCTAACCATTCTTGTTAACCGAAGTGTGTCAACCTAGAACATGGTTTTTGTGTTTCACCCTGAGAAAGGCTCGAGGCTACACTGGGTTCCCAAACACCCAGTGTAGTGGCCAGCTTGCTAATAAAGACTTTGTACAGTTTACACCCATGTCGAGTGGTCTCTGATGGATCCCCCACAACACTTTTGTTTTGTTTCATTAGGAGAGGAAAGTAGGAAGGGGAGACTCCTAGAGGAGAGGTACAGAGCAAAACAGAGGACAGAGCTCTGGGTTGTGGTCGCTTTCCCCAGACGGTTGTTTTCTAAACAAGGCTATATAGTACAAAATTTTGCTAAATCTTGAAGCTGGAGAGATAGCTCCATTTGCTCTTGTAGAGAACCTAGGTTCAGGTCCCAGCACCCACATGGTGGTTCAAACCATCTCAACTCCAGCTCCAGGGAATCCGATCCTCTCTTCCCACCTCCTTGTGCACTGCTCATATACTATGCACAGACACACACCCAGGCAAAATACACATAAAATAAATAAACAAACCTTTTTAAAGTGTTTGAATTTTTAAAAGATGAGAGAAATCTATATATCCAAGCAAGTCAGATGAAACATCCGCTTTTGAGTTCATAAGACTTCTAACTCTAGAGTCTCTACATTTACATAGGTTCGGGGATGAACGTAACACAGACTCAAGTAAGTCTCTTGTCGTGTAAAGAATTTCACTCAGATCTGACACTATCTCCATTCATCTTTAACGAAACCATAAAGGTACTGTAATTTTAAAAATCTATCCAAGTTTTAATGAAAAAAAAGAGCAGTAACTCCTCCAAAACACAGGCAGAAAAGACAATCTTCTTTTTTGCTTTTTGCTTTGTTTGAAAAACACAAGAATATCTGTAAGGAGCCGCCAGGATGTCGCCTTGGTGAGATAGTGCCAGCGGTCCTACAGCCTGGAGGTATACAAATCCTTTGATGCTGCCGCGCAGGCCAGAGTGCTTGGGGCCTTGTTTTGCATTTCAGAGCCTTGGTCCTGTGGCCTTGGGCCCTAGCAGAATGGCATCAACCAATCAGCATTCGAGCCTCTCCACCCTAGAAAAGCTCCCTTTGGGTTTTTCCGCTCTCTCTCACTTCCTCTTTCGCTTTCTCCCTCTCTCGCCTGCTCTCCCTCTCTCTGTCCTTTTTCTCTTTTCCTTTTCCCCAATTTTCCTCAACCGAGTGCTCCAAATAAAGGCGTGATATGGGAAGGAATCTCGATTTCGTGGTCGCTTCTGCTTGCTGGACAAGGGATGCGTCTCACAAATATCCAAGAACTTAACATTCATAAATTGTGGGGTTTCCTTCCTCGAGTTCCACTTACTATCTAACATCAGCTGTGTTTGTTCAACATTCAGAATCTAGAGTAACAAACTCTGGGGTCTGGAATATAAAATCACCTATGGTCTTCCATGGAGGTGCTGGGAGTTGGTGGCATCCATAGGGTACAAGGACAGGACACTAGATCAATGCAACTTTAAACATCAATATCCTGTTGTCTGACATGTTCATGGTGATTTGAAACGCATGCCATTTTCTTTTTCTTTTTTGTATCAAATTTCAAGTACAGTTTGGTCTTGAAGTAAAGAGTGTGTTCATTCAAACAGAGAGTAGTAATGTTCATCATTGTATTGATAAGATGCACTAAAAACTCTAGATAGACAGAATTAAAGTTTCCATTGAATATATTTTGTTGTGTGCTACATAGGAGGACTGGATAAAACAAATCTCCTGCTTCTGTAAAGTGTTCTGCTGGTGAGAGGCAAAAAAAGAGTCTTAGATCCTGTATACATGTGTATGTGTGTATGTGTGTGTATGCATGTTAGATAAATGTATGTACTCCTATTCATGCATATATGAAGGCCAGAAGTAACCTTATACACATATACACATGCACACATGTAGACACACACACTCTCTCACACACACATGCACAGAACCTAAAACACATGACGTGTCTTAATTGCTTCTCCACAGTTTTGGAACCATTGCCTTCACATTAACCCCTGCCTCCAGATTTCTACCCTGGTTGAGTTCCTGCCATGATTTTCTTCAATGATGGACTATGATGTGAAAGTACAAGCCAAATAAACCCTTTCCTCCTTGCCTTAGTTTAGGATTTCTATTGCTGTGATGAAACACCATGACCAAAAGACAAGGTGGGGGAGGACAGGTGTATTTGACTTACAGATCCATTTTGCTGTTCATCATCGAAGGAAGTCACTTGTTTTCCATCGAAGGAAGGTCTTTTACAGGGCAGGCACCTGGAGGCAGGAGACGATGTGGAGGCCATGCAGGGATGCTGTGTTGTCAGATTTTTATTTGGGCTGCCAGCTTGCAAGACTCACAGCTCACAAGACACAGAGACTTATTATGAATTATTAAAGCTTTGCCTTAGCTTAGGCTTGTTCCTAACTAGTTTTCACAACTTAAATGAACTATTTTTTTTAAAATCTACATTCTTTAATGAGGCTCGTTATCTCATCTCTGTACTGCCCATCCTGTTTCCTTACCTTCTTCCCTCCAGAGTCCTCTCTGTCCCTGGAAGTCCTGCCCAGCCTCTTCCATGAACAACTTAAGCATTTATGTTTCCAAACTTTATATACTTTACACTTCTTATGTAAGTTTTTATTTCTAAATTTGGTGACAAGGAAAACTATAAAACTATAACTATCTAGTCTTCAACTCCATCAAAGACCCAAGAAGGATACAATATTTTCTGAGTAAACAGGAAGTGCAGAGCAAACAATTTCCAAATGACAAAGGCAATTGTCTGCCTGGACAGCCACCCAAGGTTCCTCTGTAACATCAGACATCCATCTTTGACCTAAAGGCCTAGAATATATGACAGATTTTCTGCAAAGCAGGAAATTTTGAAGGACTATCCTATCTTGTCTTGGCAAAGTTCAACAGTCAACTACTTTTGTGTCCTGCTTCTCCATACTGTCCAATTTGTACAGCATATTGTCAGCAATCAAGGCAAGGGAAGTTTATTGCACAAGTGGCTAGCTTTGCCACATTGAAAGCAAACTCCATATTGAGATTCTTTTACATACATCATCCTTTTTTGAAATAAATTTGTGCTGCCAGGAGCAGATGTGTCTCGCTGTTATGAAAAGTCTTATGCTATAAAAACATCTTAAATGCCATATTCATTAGGTCTCTGAAGTGTTTGAAGACCATCTGACTATCTAAAATATATCTGTTTGACCTTGAAAACATACCTACACGACAAGTTTGATTGTAATAGATGACTAACTACTAATCTACATTTTTTAATTATCTTAAACAACTTATAATAATAGCCTTTAAGGACTAGAATTTTACATTACATTTTAAAATGAGCTACATAGGTACAATACCTCAATTAGGAGTAAAGGCATATATATAGTTAGATATAATTTAAAAAACCTTAATTTTGTATCAATATACAAAAATCCATACCAAAGTAAAATATTTGAGGCTAGTAGTCACTTTTTCATTTAAAAGTAGATGTAATCCTATCATTCCTATATCCTCCCTTTTCTTTTCAGAATAAGATCCCTGGATCTAATTTCCTTAGCTAGTTTCCTCTTTGACCATGACCAATAAAAACTTGTAACAAAACCCCTTAAATGATGACAAATATCCACTGATCAACCAAGAACCTCCCCTCTTCTTGGGAATGTGGGTCTCATGTTCTCTAGACTGCTTCCTGTAGCACACAAATAATAAACCAAATGCAGCTAAAGTTCAAGCTGAAGATCAGAAAAGCAAAGCAACCAACTAGTAGAGACCTCTTACCTCTATGAAATTTTCATACTAAAAGAAAGCAAGCTCCTGTCTCATCCCACCTTATATTCCTCTTTAGTACTGGTATTAAAGGCATGCACCACCACCATCTGGCCTCTATGGCTAACTAGCATGACTGCTAGGATTCAAGATGCATGCCACCACTGCTGGTCTGTATGGCTGACTACTGTGGCTAACATTGCACTCTGATCTTCAAGCAAGCTTTATTTGTTAGATCATAAAAAATATTACCACATTTCTCCTTTCTGTCTAATACAACTAATATAAAACACTATATACAATAAGTACAATAACTATATATAATATATACAGGCAATAAATACATCAACAATGTCTAGTCCATTTGCACTTGACAAATTCAGAGAAAATATTCCATTATCTATCCTATCTCCTATCTTGGTGAGTTCGAAAGGTTGTACCTAATTCACCTTCTATTCTAATTTGCATTATCAAATTATTTTTTAATATCTCTCAACCTATTAAACTTTACAGCTTTTTAGTGAGTTTCTTTTTTTAATCTGGTAAACAGGAAAGTTGTAACTATAACTATCTAGTCTTCAACTCCCTCAGAGACTCGAGAAGGAAAATTAACTGAGTAATCAGAAAGTGGGAACAAGTGACTTCCAAAAAATGTGAAAAATGACAAAAAATAGCTGACTGCCTGAACAGTCACCCAAAGTTCCTCTGTAATGTTGGGACATCCACCTTCAGCCTAAAGGTTTAGAATGTTCAACAGACTTTTCTATGGAGCAGGACTTTGGAAGGACTGTTCCCCCACTTGTCTTGATAAGGTTTGGCAGTCATTCTCTTTTGTGTCCTGCTTGTTTAATTAGGACAACATATCATCAGAAGTCGAGACAAGGGCATTTTCTTGCCCAGTGGCATATTTTTGTCACAATGAAAGTAAACTCTATGTGGAGTTTCTTTGAACCTCATTATCTTCTCTGAAGCAAATTGGTACTGCCAGGAGCAGACATGTCTCGTTGACATAAAAAGAAAACAAACCTATGCTATTAAAAAATCTTAAATGCCATGTTCTGTAGATCTCTGAAGTGTTTGAAGATAACCTGTCTATCTAAAACACACCTTTGCTTGACCTTGAAAACATACCTAATATGACTACAAGCTCAATTGTAATAAGTGACTAATTGCTAACCTGCATTTCCTTATTATCCTAAATAACTAGTAATAATAACTTTCAAGGGCTATAAATTTACATTACATTGCTAAATGATTTTCATAGGTACCATACTTTGAACAAGATTAGAAATATATGTACAGTATGCTCTAATAAAAATAATTTCAACTTTGTATCAATATATAAAAAGTCCAAACTAATATTAAATATTTAAAACTAGTAGTTCTTCTTTTGGCTTAAATGTAGATTCAGTTATCTACCTTTTAACCATATTTTTATATCTATAGCTCCCCTTTTTTTCAAAATAAGAACTCTGAATCTAATTCCCTTTGTTTAACTTACCAACCATATGTTCTTCCCAACCATAACCAATAACAATATGTAACCATATGACATGACAAATATTCATACCCATTGAACAACAAAAAGCCACCCACCCCACCTCTTAGGGATGCAGAGGTGTTGTATTCTTAAATTTACTTCCTGCTGTCTGGGGGTGAAGGCATCTTTAGGGGACCCCAAGTAGAAAAATTTGGGTTAATTGCCAAGTCCTGGAAGATATACCTGTATCATTTGTTGTTCAGTCTCGGTGTAATGAGAAAGTGCAGGGCTTGTCTCCAATTCTAGCTAAAGTTGTCTGTGAGGCTAGACCATCTCAGCCAGCAGTTTTGAAGTTGTTCTGGATGCAGAATTTTGAGAAAACTGCAACAGAAGCATTCTGAGAGTCTGGATCACCTGGGTTACTTGTCTTTCTTGATATCTGGTCTTTTTGTTATGAAAACACATGAACTTTTAAAGGTAACATACATATTTGTATTAACACATTATGGAATGTGCAGTGTGCACAAGTCAGTCATAGATAAATTTTTATTTTATGTTTGATCAGGTAAAAGGCATCTGTTAACTTTATAAGTCCATTTGGACTTTATAACCAAACTGTAATATAACTCTCCATCCATATAAAAAGGATGGCATATAATAATAAGCCATGAGGACTCTATAGCCAACAAAATTTATCTTGACTTATATAGTCTCAGAACTGGTTCCATGTTGAGGGAATCAGCATATATGTTACCTGTCCTGTAGTCTTTCCTGGCTTTCTCCTTCATGTCTGCAGCCAAGATTCTTTGGAGGTCTCCCCAATCAAATCCGATCTTTATTAACTTTGAAGAAATCCATAGCTTTTCCTTTTCTGCGTAACAAAAGCACAACCTCTTCTCCAACACAATGCATTTTCCAACTTTCATTTTGAAGTCAAGACATTCCTAAAGTATATAGGTTGGTTTATTTCAGAAGTCCCTTCCACAATGCAATTATCTTTCAGCGGCTGCTGTTCTCTGCTCATTAGCATGCAAAAAACCCAAAATTAACAAATCACAATTTAAGGTCCAAAATCCCTGTGTTATAATACTGCTTTTTAAAGATATCACTTTACTCTCTCTTTAAAGACCTTATTATTTTTAAACTGTTTTTCTATGACTGTCTGTACCCATTTACTTTTCTTTGTTCAGCACATAAGCACTTTGTATATACTTTCATTTTGTTAAAATTAATGCCTTTCCTTTATATTTACACAAAAAGGAGGAAATGTTGTGGGAGATTTGTTTGTCTTGTTGCTGAAAGACTGCCAATGGAACCTTGGTTCAAAGGAGGGAGTCCACATTCAACTGGCTGGAGTGTATCATAGAGTTCCTGGAAGTCTCAGAGGCCTAAAGAGATGTGCAGCCTTTCAACTGGGGAAGATGGCAAAGAGAGGCTCAAGTGATTGTTTCTCCATCACTCCATGGATCTCTCAGTTTTATCCCCTAGTATTTAACTCTTGAGTTTTATTTTTTTTAACAAAACAACAAAAGGAGTCACAATATCTCTGTTTACTGGCTTGTTCAGCCTGCTTTCTTAACAGAATTCAGGATTACAAACTCAGATATGGAACCACTTACATGGGCTGGGGGCTGTGTTGAAGGGAAGAGAGGGCCTGCTTTTGGTCCCAGCCACCCCACTAGCTTACACCCGAAATAATCACACAGAAATTGTATTAATTAAATCACTGTCTGGCCCATTAGCTCTAGCCTCTTATTGGCTAACTCGTATCCTGATTAACCCATTTCTATTAAATCTGTGTATCACCACATGATTGTGGCTTATCGGCAAGATTCTAACCTACGTCTCTCTCAGGCAGGATATTCACAGCATCTGCCATTCTGCCCTTCTTCCCAGCATTCAGTTCTGTCTACTCCGCCTATCTAAGTGCTGCCCTATCAAAAGGCCAAGGTAGTTTCTTTATTCAACTAATGAAAGCAACACATAGATAGAAGAACCTCCTACACCAGGGCTGGGCCCTCCCCCATCAATAACTTATTAGAAAGTATCTTACAGCTGGATCTTATGAATGCATTTTCCTCAACTAAGGTTCCCTCGTTTTGGATACTTCTAGTTTGTGTGCCAAGATAACATAAGACTAGCCAGCATACTTGCCAACATGTTTTTGATCATGGTGTTTTATCATAGTGATAGTAATGCTAACTAGGACAGTTATCAATTCAAGTATGTACCCCTCATATTTCATACAGTTTCATACCTCGGGAAACAGGTATTGGTTACTACTGCATCAAAGCTGCCTAATCAGTGTTCCATCCTCCTAGCTTTCTGGAATTGTATAATGTGAGTAGTCAGTTGGCCATGGGCCTTTCCCATGTATCTCTATTTTGAAATGCAGGCTAGAGTGTCATAACCCTGTTTGAAAACAGCTGGACAGCACAGGGCAAAACTACAAAGAGTTCATAAACATGGGCAAGCTTCTACTCAAACTAAATCTAAAAATAAGTAAAATTAAAAAAAAATCCCCCATCTAGGACACATGGCTTCTTTTTAGTTTCCACCTCTGAAGTTTGCCTTTTCCTAGTCATAAATATTAAGTTGAGTCCACCTTACCCAGGGACTATAACATCCTGTCCACCAACTGAAATAATGTTGAAATTACTTGAGAAAACAAAGGACAAATTGTTCCAAAGACCAGTGAACTGTTTCAAAAGTTCTTTTCATAAGGTTTTGAAATTTTATTTTTATTTTATATGTATGAGTATTCCTTCTGCATCTCTGTGTGTGCATCGTATGTGTATTTTATGTGCATGAGTGTTGCTTCTGCATCTCTGTGTGTGCATCATATGTGTATTTTATGTGTATGAGTGTTGCTTCCGTATCTCTGCGTGTGTATCATATGTATATCCCAAATCATGACACAGAGATTTCTTATTAGTTATGAATGTTTGGCCTACCTTAGGCTCATTTCTGGCTAGCTCTTTTAACTTAAATTAACCCATTTCTCTTTGGATACCTTTTGCTTCAGGGCTTTTTACTTTTCTTTCCTTCTTGTCTTACTTTCACTGTTTCATGTGTCTGGCTAGTTTCTTGTCTTGGGCCTTCTTACTCCATCATTCTGTCCTCTTCCTTCTCTCATTCCTCTTATATTTATTCTCTCTACTTGCCAGCCTCGCTTATCTGCCTATCCCTCTCCTGCCTAGCTATTGGCTGTTTAGCTTTTTATTAGACCAATCAAGTGCCTTAGGCAGGCAAGGTGAAACAGCAATACATCTGTAAGCAGAGACTACACTTTCATTTCCTAGCTGCTCAGACCTGAATAGTCACACAGAAACTATATTAATTACAGCACTGCTTGGCCAATGGCTCAGGAATATTTATAGCTAGCTCTTATATCTCAAATTAATCCATTTCTATTATTTTATATTTTACCATGAAGCTCATTGTTTACCAGTAAGGTCCTGATATCTTACTCCTTCAGTGACTACATGGCATCTGACTGGCTCCACCTTCTTTCTCCCTGCAGTCAGTTTTGGTTTTCCTTTCTACTTATATCATGCCCTTCCATAGGGCAAAGCAGCTTCTTCATTAACCAATGGTAATAAAACATATTCATAGCAGACAGAGGGGAATGCATCATCACACATCTTTTTATAATTAAACAGCATAAACAAATGTAACGCATCTTTACATCATTAAACAAATGCAGCAAAAACAATGCAACACAACACACCTTTACATAGTTAAAGTAATATTTCACAGCATAAACAAATATAGCATGTCCTTACATAGTTAAATATTTCAAAACAAAGACTCACCCTAAATCTGGGGTGGCAAGATTCAACCTAAATCTGTGTCATGCCTTCTGATCGCAATTTCCATGAAAGGACACAGATGAGGAAACTTTGACTTTATGCCTGTTTGCTCTCACTATGCCAGTAAGTTCATCTGTCCTCCTGCTGAGGCATTCCTTTGCTGGTATTAGAACCTACTTTTAGGGATTCTAACATATACTAAAGGCCAGTGGAGAATCTGGTCTTGTGGACTGGACAGGTATCACACTGCTGGCCTTTCTGTCAGACAACTGCCATGGTCGAATTAGCTGGACCACAACCTACAGGTCACTCTAACAAATCCCCCTTTATTATAT
The DNA here is from genome assembly GCF_982192425.1 of Myodes glareolus. Lineage (NCBI taxonomy): Eukaryota > Metazoa > Chordata > Mammalia > Rodentia > Cricetidae > Myodes > Myodes glareolus. The sequence goes on from NC_142032.1 coordinate 33,100,676, forward strand.
ATAGATTTTCTCCATCAGTTCTGTTCTTCAAAGGATCCTTACTTACAACCATGCATTGTTTCGACCTGTGAAATACAAGCAGAAGTTTTCTGTGTCTCTTGCAGGCAGAAAAACTTCTCTTTGGTCATGGTGATAAGTATTTTTCCACTTAGAAGCTGTCTGATTAGCTTAGATCATGGAGTAAAAACCACCACAGAGCAGCAACCAATTCACCACAGACATAGAACCGGAGAGAGAAATGAATCTTGGCTGTTTCAGACTGCTGACATGTGGGGGTTGCAATGCAGCACAACTTAGCCCAATGGACTCCTTGATGTAGCTCTGTATTATAGAGACCTGAGGTGTTGATGTGGTGGGAGACACTGGAAGATTGCTAACTGTGAAGTAGTCAGGAGGCACAAACCAGGCCATCACCTGTAATGGAAGAACAGCATGTAACTTGGAATCTCAGCATCGAAGAGGCTGAGGCATGAGAATCAAGAACTCAAGATCAAGTTGAACTATGTAATAAGACCCTGTTTTTTAAAAAATAAAGGAAGGAAGCTGAGTATTACATCCCTGTGACCTGGGGCCTGAAACCCTGGCTAGGGTGGTGAAGGAATGAAGAAAGGACAGACACACAGACACGCATAGAGTGAAGCTGGGATCATGTGGGGTTCTTTAAGGTTACCGCTACAGCTGAACCTGGAACATTCTGGGTCTTTATTTGGTACAGCACAGGGGAGGATCTAGCTAGGCTCTGTCAGAGGTCTCTGTAGGTGAGCAGTCTTAGGCTGTAAACACCCAGGAAGCTGCAGCTGCTGGTCTTTGCACACACTGCCCAGTCATTCATAAACTTATACTTGACCTCCTAAGGAAGGCTTTGCCATTCCTCAAGCCTTGCCCATATGGGTAATGGTTTTGTCAATTTCATGGGGCAATTGGCCTTGAAGTTCTTAATAGGCCATGCCCAACTCACAGTACATATTCACTCAAGACTTCACCCTCTTGGGACTGCTTCCACTCCCTACAACATTAATATCAGTCTACAGTTTTATTAATAGTTATTTATAAATGGAACCCCAATTACCTAGAATTGCAGACTTTAGGATAGACTGATTTTCATATTCTATCCAACATTAAGCATCGCTGTATACATCCCCACTATGGTCTTCCATGTTCCTCACATAGCCTCAATGGATAGGGAGCTTGTGTTAGACAAGCCAGTCTGTTCCAACATTATATAATCCATCATTATATATCATATAAATATGTGTATTGCTTCATTATATACCAAGTCTACATATCCCCTACTCTTATTGCTATATTAGGTATTTGAGTAAATTTAATCTCTCGTTTTGCAAAATCCTGATATGCCACCTTCTTGCCTGGGTGAAATATTATCTATAATCCCTCAGAGAAATTATTTCTAGACCATTCTCTTTCCTAGGCATCCTCTCTGGTTCTCTAGTGCCAAAAAGTTTGCATGAGGCATTTCTTATTCTCCACCACCTACTCCCAACTCCACTGCCTTCAAAGATGGGATTTGGTGGGATGGAACCCCTGACACAGTAGTGCAGAGACTGTAAAAGGCATTTCGAGGTGACAGTCTTCCATGTCAAACGAGAACCCAGAAGAAAGAATAGTAGTTAAGCCTGGATCTGAAACAATAACCAAGGAAAAATCACCAACATTTGCCTTTAGGGAGTATTGGAAAAATGGGCTGGTTTATTGTATAATTTTCAGCTGGGTGATTTGGGGACCAACCAAGACAGTCTGAAGGGCAAACAGCTTTAGTGAATTCCAGGAAATGTTAAAATGCATGTTTGTTGAGGGCAGTGTAAGATTTCTGAGAACAGTGATAATTTCTGGGCTTATATATGTTTAGTGTATATAAGGCAACGTATTTGTCCCAAAGGTATTCACTAAGAACTACACAACAAAACAAGTTTAGTTTTTGAAGTGTTTCAATGATGTATGGCATCATAGAAAATTACTTAGAGTTGGTACGGTGTGGCACACCTGCAATCCTGACACTCAGGAGGCTGGGGATCACCACAAACTCAAGGCTACTTTGAGCTGTACCGTGAGTGCTAAGCTAACTAGAGTCACATAGCAAGAGCCTGTTTTTTTTCTTGCAATTGATCGATAACAGCCTATCGATTGACTGATTATCGTTATCAATATCACCAGGCGGGATTCGAACCCACGTCCCTTGGCACTAGAACAGAGCGTTAGGCACTCCTAGCCGCTGAGCCACAGCTCAAGGTGCTAGCAAGAGCCTGTTTTACAAACCGAAAAAGATCTGGGCAATGGTGGCACACAGCTTTAATCCCAGCACTCAGGACGCAAAGGCAGGTGGATCTTTGTGAGTTCGAGGCCAGCCTGGTCTATAGAGTGAATTCTAGGACAGCCAGGGCTATGCACAGAAACACTATCTTGGAAAAACTAGAAAGAAAAAGAAAAGTCTGAAAAAGAAAAAAGTAAAAAAAAAAAAAAAAAAGTAGTTGGGAAACACAAGCCAGAAGGATCTCTGTGAGTACAAGATTTCCCTGTTCTTGAAACAGAGTGACACCCTGTTTTAAGGGGAAAAACAACATCCAATAACGTTTTGAAAAAAACAGGGGAGGGGGCCAGAAACGGCAAGATTTCTTAAATAGCACACCTATTAATGTTCATATTTAATTTTAAAATTTGTAATTCAGAACTCCTTTGGCTCTGTCCTTAAATTTTGTTTAGCAGGCTTTAGAATTTTCAGGGCTTCAGGGCTCTCCTCTCTGGTGGACTTGAGGGACTCTTTTCAACTCGTTTGCTTTGGGACAAGGACATTAGAAATAAGATGTGTAATCATCAGGGTCTTACAAACTGCTGTGAGCGTTCCCACTTCCCTTCTTCAGTGCTCCACAGCAAACTTCAAATTCAAAGTGCCTAAAAATGGAGCCCATCTTCAAACGCGAGCCCCCACTTGTCATGCGTCTTTATCAAGAGAAGACACAGCGCCTGTTCTGGTCTGCCAAGCTTAATCACATCATTGTCAGTCTCTCTTCTCAACACAGTCAAGAAGATGGGCGTTTGGGGCCGAAGGCATGGCCCCGGGGCCAAGCCACAGATCCGAGGATGTGTGAGGCCCTGAATTCAACCTCCAGCAGCACACATATGATATAAAAAAGGTAGAAACTCTGGATTCTTCTTTGAAATGCCATCTGTAGGATCCCAAACAAACTTCTAGAATTTTATGTCACCTGGAGAATGATCATTGAACAGAGATCAAAATGAATGTTCTCAGCCTCCCTTTTTTCGAGGTGTGACAGTTTCTCATTGCTTGTTGACTGAAATGTAATTTCCTTAGCCTAATATAGTACAAAAACAACAACAACAAAAAAACTATTTTCAAGGTTGGTAGTACACCACCTTAATCCCAGCACTTGAGAGGCAGAGGCAGGAGGACCTCTGTGAGCTCAAGGCCAGTCTGGCCTTCATAGCGAACTCCAGGACAGATAAGACTACATAAAGGGATCTTGTCTCGAAAACCAAAACCAAAACAAAATAAAAAAAACAAAACTTATTTATTTACCTATTCTGGTAGGCCAGAAAAATTGAAGGGTGAACAATCATGAATCCACATGCCACTGGGACAGTCAGAGAACAAGGTGAATAATCACAGTAAAATAAATACATAAGTGCCCCAAAAGGAGCAGAGTGCTGTGGTTAGGATCATAGGGAAAGTCTGCTTTGACTCTTGGGTGAGGTGTAGATTGGAAAAGGCAGATAAACAGCTTGGGGAGCAGCAGAAAAAGGCTGCCCCAACTGTCTAGGCAGCAGCCCCTGGTAACTAGGACTATATGGAATTGGGGAGCAGGGAAGGGTCATAGTGAAGGTAGGGCTGTGAAGCAGACGTGACTGGACTGACTGATGGACTCCAGGAGACTGAATGAAAATGGAAAGGCTGGACCGAAGACCGTGCCCAGTTTCCCAGTGTCTACCAAAGGCTCGAACAGCAGCGCCAGTTACTGAGATAAGGAAGACTAGAGCCACTTGGGAACTGAAATCAAGGGCTCCATTGTTGTACTTAGTAAGGAAGGGACAATCCCTGAATCTTACCGTTGCAGAGCCCTGAGGAAGCCACAGTCTCCCAGGGAGTTGGCCGATAGCCTCTGAGGCCTACAGCTATCTACTCAAGCTTCCGTGTCGGAACAAGAAATTTGGGGTGACCTGAGTTGGTATTCCCGGGTCTGGGTCATTCATAGTTGGCACCAGAACAAACTCTATTTCCTTTGAGGTGAGAGTTGTGTCTTTATGTCAATACTCCTGAAATCAAGAAGCTAGCAGCCACACACTGCCGTGATGTGTGGAGGAAAACTTTCTGGTTTCCTCCACTGTTTTTATCCTACCTAAAGCCTGGGGCCAGTTCAGGAGCACATAGTACATGTATCCAGGTCACATAGTACATGTATTCAGGTCACATAGTACATGTATTCAGGAGCACATAGTACATGTATCCAGGTCACATAGTACATATACTCAGGTCACATAGTACATGTGTTCAGGAGCACATAGTACATGTATCCAGGTCACGTAGTACATGTATCCAGGTCACATAGTACATGTATTCAGGAGCATATAGTACATGTATCCAGGTCACATAGTACATATACTCAGGTCACATAGTACATGTATTCAGGTCACATAGTACATGTTTCCAGGTCACATAGTACATATACTCAGGTCACATAGTACATGTATTCAGGAGCACATAGTACATGTATTCAGGTCACATAGTACATGTATTCAGGTGACATAGTACATGTATTCAGGAGCACATAGTACATGTATTCAGGTCACATAGTACATGTATTCAGGTCACATAGTACATGTATTCAGGAGCACATAGTACATGTATTCAGGTCACATAGTACATGTATCCAGGTCACATAGTACATGTATTCAGGTCACATAGTACATGTATCCAGGTCACATAGTACATATACTCAGGAGTACATAGTACATGTATTCAGGTCACATAGTACATGTATTCAGGTCACATAGTACATGTATTCAGGTCACATAGTACATATACTCAGGTCACATAGTACATGTATTCAGGTCACATAGTACATGTATTCAGGTGACATAGTACATGTATTCAGGAGCACATAGTACATGTATTCAGGTCACATAGTACATATACTCAGGTCACATAGTACATGTATTCAGGAGCACATAGTACATGTATTCAGGAGCACATAGTACATGTATTCAGGAGCACATAGTACATGTATTCAGGAGCACATAATACATGTATTCAAGTACATGTATTCAGGAGCACATAGTACATGTATTTGTTGTGCGTCTTTGTGTCTCCTTCAATCTGGAAAAGTTTTTCATGACTTTGGTCGTCTTGAAACCACAGTTTGACGTCTCCTCACGGTTAGACTCAGGGCCGTATCTTTCTGTGGCTGAAGTACTAACGAAGCCATGTTGTGTTCTCTTGGCATCCGTGTTTGCACATGGCAGACCACCGAACTCTGCACTTCAATCATGTCGTGGATGTGGTATCTATCAAGCTTTTTCCTCCTGTAATAAACAGACCTTTGGGAACGAGAACTTAGACACTGTGAATTTTTCGCTCATCTAAACTTCTTTATATTTATTTATGTCACCATGTAAATGTGGATTTATGGATTACGAAATCGTTATTTTGATGTTCAGATTGCCCCAGCTTTGGCCAGCAGGAATATTTGAGGCTGGTTTAAGTGTCCTTCTGTCGGCACTTTCTTACTTTTTGGCATAAAACATTTCAGGCTCGTCCATAGTTTATTTATGGTACTGGTGATCTATTTATATTTACCATGCTGGGTCTTGAACCAAGGGCTTCATGCATACTTGGCAAGCTCTCTACCACTTTACCAGACCCCTGGCCCTTGTTTTATTTTTTGAGACAAGGTCTCCTGCTGTAGACCTCAAAGTCCTTGGCCTTGCAATCCTCCTGCCTCGGTCCCTGAGTAGCCAGGCGCAGCTACTTTTCTCCGTGACTCCCGTCTAAGGGACCTTGATCCTTTTAATGTTTCTGCTTAGAAACCAGGACATAGCAGTACTGATCTCCCTTCTCAGTGCACAAAACTAGGGACGTACGAACGTGAGCCTGCAACCACGCATGCGTGTACCCATAGGGCCCTCTAGATCTGTCACGTGCATGCACATTGTACTTGATGCGTCTCATTTCAACCCCGTGCTGCTTTCGTGGTGGTTTTCCCTCTAGTTACGTCTTAAACTTGTCAGCAGATAAGAAACTTTGCTCCCATTAGCCCCAACACATCTGTATGCACAGCCTTAGAGTGGTCCCTCTTTCCCCCACGTAGACTGTAAAACCCCACATGAATCTGTTTCTCTGCGGGGACACTCTTATCCCACCTGGGCTCCGAGGCTAATACCAGACGCCCCATAATGTATGCCTCCCTGTGAATCCGTTTGGACAGTCACACTGGCTCCTGGCTGCCTATCTTGCTTGGTCCCTGCCTAACTACATCAGGTTATTCAAGCAAGGGAAAGAATAACTACATCTACTCTCCTGTTATCTAGAATTGTTTATTTTTAAAATTAGCATACAAGGTAGTAGTCATTACGATTTTTTTTTTTTTTTTGGAGACAGGGTTTCTCTGTGTAACAATCCTGGCTGTCCTGAAACTCACTTTGTAGACCAGGCTGGCTTCCAACTCACAGAGATCGACCTGCCTCTGCCTTCTGAGTGCTAGAATTAAAGGCGTGCGCCACCACTGTCTTACCATTACAGAATTTTTTTTAAAAAAAAAAAAACCAAAGTGTGTTTTAGTAGCTTCTCTTATCCTCTCCCCTCCTTTTCTTTACCCTCCTCTCCCTCCCCTTTCCTTTTTCCTCCTTTTCCCTCTCCTCTCCCCCAACAAAATGCTAATCCCGGTCCTCCCTTGTAAGTCCCTGACTAGTCTCTTCTAAACTCCCCTGTCCGTTTATTCCTGATCATTCAGAAGTTGATAGTTATTTCTGCCACGTGTGACCCCTAAACTGTTGACCCCCTTGAACTGTGCCCTACACTGGGTCTGTGCTTTGGACTCCTGGCTTCCACCTTCAAGTCATCGCTATTTCTGCCCTTGGCTTGGAGCCTGGGAAGACTCCAAGTGTCTCAGGATGGTTCCTCCTTCAGCGCCCTGGCCCAAGGTTTGCTTGCAGAAGAAAACGTTCAGCTGCGGCCGTGGCCTTGCCTGATAGTCGGCTGTTGGCCCAGAGCGGCCCTATCAGTCCGTTGCACGCAGATGCCCTTTGGGGGAAGGGAAGGAGGCGTTGGCTTGAGGCCCCAGCCCTTCACTCTGCGGTGACTTACAACATCTCCAAAGACAGCACTCAGCCAAGACAGGTCTTCAGCAGGCTTTGTGACGAAAATGATTTCTAAAAGGGTAGTCAAATTTAACTCCCATAAAGGAAACAGTAGATGACTAACAGGAATTACAGGCTAGCTGCACGCTCTTGCTGAAATGGCAGATTCATTTGTGTCTTTGAGTAATTTCACAACAGGCAGTGTTTGGTCACAGAGGATGGAAGCGGGGACAATTAGGAATGTCTGTCAGCCCCCTCCTTACCTGTTCAGGCCTCTCAGAAACCAATTTTATTCATACGAGTGAGAGTCGTAGACAAAATAAGTACGAAAAAAATAAAATTCTATCGTGTTGCGTTTGAGACTTAAATTCCAGTAAAGCCGGTCCTGAGAAAGCATTTACATCTACTCAGCGCCACCTGCCGGCCATTGGAATCCTAGCAACTGAGTGTTCCTTGGCCAGGCGCCGCGACCAGGATGGGGAGGGGAGGGATGGGGGTGGGGCGGGGCGGGGGCGGGGCAGCTCATTTCACCCATTCTTTCTGAATACGTTGATCAAGTGCCAGGCATTGTCCTCGGTGGTGCCGTAGAAGAAATATCACTACCCTGTCTACTGTGGTACTTCTTAGATTCGGCACAAGTTGGGGTCATCTCAGAATGAAATTCAGACCACCAGGCTCTGCTCTACAAAGACTGTAGTTAATGGATTAGAGTAGATCCTGGGAGCTAGGTGATTCTGGGAAACAGGAAGTCCAGGAGGGACAGTTTGAGGGGGAAAGTAAAGGTGGAGAAAAGCAGGAAAATCTGCAAAGGCGACTGGGCCGGCACTGCCTCTGTCGGTAGCGTGAGGACACAGTGGTACCCACTCTCGAATTTTCTTGTCAGAAGACAGGGGGCCTGGAATACCCAGACTAACTCTGTCTCCAAAGCACCGGTGATCATAGAAACTTTTTTACACAAGAGAGTGACTCAACCAAGATTCCACGGGCAGCAAGGCTGACAGCAGATCTCGGAGAAAGCAGGGTCAGAGTCCTGAGTGGAGTGAGGGCCACTGACAGAAGTCAGTGATGGGTAAATGGGTCGGAGACAGGGACCTCAGCACGGCTACAGGTGACCTGGTTTGTGTGGTTAGAGGACAGTGGGAGGGGACAGGACAGGAGGAGGAGGGAAACAACAGAAAAGTGAAAGTCCACAATGCAACTTTATAATTGCCACTCTGTCCTGTGTCATTTACTGGACGACCTGGATTTTTCCTTTCACCTACTGTGTCTTGGTTATATCAAATTGCAATGTTATCCCCCTCACAGTATTGCTCTGAGAATTAAATGTGTTCATTTATTCCAAGTATGTTTTTAAAGAGCCTAGCACATAAATATTAGTTACCATTTCATTACTTCGTTATATTATTTATAATAAATTAGAAACGTACTTATAAACTCTGAATAATTAGGCACAGCATAATGATTATATAACCGCACACTATATATTACATGATCTATAATTATAGGACCTACCATTATAATACATTATTTATAAAGCTATTAATTGACGTTTCTTTCACAAGCTGTATACGTCACCATCCAAATCTTTCACCCCTTACGTGTTTTGGACTGTTGCTCCCACGTCCCTCTCCCAAGCCTTGCCCTAGTACAGCCAGAATACCTTCCTGAACACAGGAACAGTTCATGGCTGCTGTTGGCCAGTATCATGTCAGTGGAGGTGACGTGAGATGAGGTCTTGAGCATGCCCAGAAAGCGTGGCTAACTTGCTTTTGCGTGTGACGTTCATCAGTGATGCCCTTCTCTAGGCCTAGACTGAACAGGTCTGCAAAGCAAGCCTAGCTGGACCTGCGACCTGGGTGCAGAGAGGCCCCTCTAACACCTAGGCTCGTCCGCCGGGAAACAGACACAAAGTTTGGTTGTGTGCTGCTGAGATAAGGGTCGCTGCTGCACAGCGCTCCTGCCAATTGCTGGAGCAGGGTGTTCAGGCCCAGAAACACAGACGGGAGCCTAGCCCCAGGGCCAAACGAGGTGTTCTTATTAGGACATCTAGGTGGGAGATGCAGCCCTCCCCGAGTCAGGGCGTGACTTCCTGAAGAGAGTTCCAGAAGGCTCCCTCTTAATTCCTCTGTGCACGCGGGCCAGTGGTACTCTACTTCCTTCCCGAGCTGAGATTTGCTTTCTGCTGTTGTTTTGCTTTGTTTATTTGGGAAAGGGTCTCACTATGTAGCCTCAGGTCATCCAGAACTCTTTATGTAATCTAGGCTAGCCTGAAACTGGCCTCTCTTCTGTCTCCTTTCATTCCGAACTCCCTATTTATTACGCCAAGTGTTCAGATTTTGCTGCTGGAGCTAATTAGACTAACCCTACCAGGTTATCTTGAGGTGTTAATCTCTGAAAGTTCAGAGAGTTCTCTAAATGATCATCTTTAACCCCTGATTCAAAGTTCAAGAGAGGAATGGAGGGTGGAGGGGGAAGAATTCTCAGTGGATCGCACAATTTGCCTAAGGTCTGTCTGAGCAGTCCCGCAGTCACTGAGTGGCAGGATTGTCCGTATGATGCGGCTGGACAGCCATGGTCTCTGACTTACTGCTGAGAGAAGGGAGGTGCAGATGTGGTCAGTGCTGGCCCCGCCCAACAAGCAATTTATTCACTGAACCAGGACCTGCCAGACTCAGCCTTTCCATTTTGCACTGTGTCTTTGCACCTCGCGTAGCTTGAGGGAATCTTGGATGTAGTAGAGGCTGGAATTATGGGGCTTAAAAGAGTTGCTGGTATTTGAAATACCTGTCCAGAGATTTTATTTTCCATCTCACCCCCCATTTTCTTTTTCATAGCCCTTATTATTTCACTGAAGGAGAAAGAAGTAGGTAAGGAAAGGGAGGGAAGTAAAGGACTCCAGGAAATAGAACAGAAGGGATGCCTGCTATATGTTTAGCATTTTACATACAAAATCTGTGCAAGCCTCCCAATGGCCCCATCAGGCGTTACCCCACCTCGCTGCATAGACCTGAAGACTGAAGCTAAAAGAGCATCATTGTCCTGCTCCAGGCCTCCCAGCTTGTCCTCGATGATCAAGGAACTTGAATTTCAGAAAACATTCCCTCAGAGGATTACATGGGATCCCCTCTTGGGATTCAGAACCTTGAGGTTAGGTTTGGAACATTTTAAGAAATAAAATATTGTACGATTAACCAAACTAACTTAAAGATCAAAACACAGGGCGGGTGAGATGATTCCGTCACTCAGTGTAAAGATCCTAATTCTATCCCTACAACCCAAGCAAGAAAAGCGTCCATGGTAGTGCGTGATTGCAATTCCAGTGCCAGTGCTGGGAAAGTGGAGATGGGTGGATCCCTGGGGTCTGCTGGCTGCCAACTTAGGGAGTTTCAGGCCAACGAGAGACCCTGCCCCTCTCTCCAAAACCTGGGTAGTTCCTGAAGAACACCTGAGATTGTCTTAAGGCCTTCACGTAAACATCTCCTCAGAAACACACACACACACACACACACACACATGCACCCACGCACACATGCACGCATGCACACACACATGCACGCACACACACTCAGGCAAAGTGATCAAGGAAGTTAGGTTCAAACCTGTGCCTCATCTCCATTCTCTCCTCTCCTGTCCTAAGCCACGTTGTGGGGGTGACTTCTGTCGTGGTCCAGCCACGACAGGTTCATACGTTCCAGGGTAGGAGCGTGAGCATTAGGAACCTTAGTTAGGAGAAACAGAGACATGAAAGAAACACAGAGACATAGGATAGTACCAGGAGGGCAACTCAGTTGTATACTGAATTCACCCGTGTTTATTTTCCATATACTTTTATACCCCAATACAAAAGGGAGGTGAGAAGGCAAAAGACTGCTTTACCATGGCACAAAGGACAACCAGAACAGGTACTTGCTTCAATACTTGAGACACCAAGCCATTGTTTCCTGAGTAAAGGTATTTGATGTTGGGGGTAGGAATATGCAGCGAACACACCCTAGACCAAGTCTCCTGTAGGCAGTCACTCCCTGTGTCAAGCCTCCCATCTTAAAAGATGGAGCAGGAATAGAGTGGATCCACCACTGTGGCCATCTTAATGTCCAAAACACCAAGTCACCACACCCTAGGTCAGGGTTTCTAGTTTGAGCCACACCCCTACTGTCAGCAACTTCCAGAGAGCAAAAACAAGCTCAAAGTCTCTGACTTCCAGTCAAGGTGGAACAGGCTCACGTCTGTGGGTCCCACACTCTCCCACGCAGCAAGCTCTAATTTTGTTCTATTTTTATTTTTAAAGATTTGTTTATTTTTATCTTATGTGTATAAGTGCTTTGCATGCACATATGTCGGTGTTCTATTTGTGTGCCCGGCGGCCAAAGACCCCCGGAACTGGAGTCACATTTGTCTTTGAGTTACCGTTTGTATGCTGGGAATTGAACCCAAAAGAGCAGCCAGTGCTCTCTGTTCTGTCCCCTATCTATCCAGCCCCTGTTTCGTTTTAATTTTGGTCCTGGGGATTGAAGCTAGGGCCTCACACATGCTAGGCATTTGCTCTGTTCTTGAGCTCTGCCCCCACCATCTAGTCCTACTTTTAAAATGATAATTTGAGCTGGGCGGTGGTGACACACACCTTTAATCCCAGCACTTGGGAGGCAGAGGCAGGCGGATCTCTGTGGAGTTCAAGGCCAACCTGGTCTACAAGAGCTAGTTCCAGGACAGGCACCAAAGCCACAGAGAAACCTTGTCTCGAAAAACAAAACAAAAAAACACAAACAAACAAACAAAAAGGTAATTTACAGATGTTGAAGGGATAGCTCAATTTATTAAGTGCTGCTGTTCGGGCATGAAGACCTGAGTTCACACCCAGAACCCACATTTTAAAAAGCAGGGTGTGGTGGCAAGCACTGTAATCTGAGCACCGAACAGGTTGAGCCCAGCCGACTAACCTACCTGGTTAGCTCCAGGCCGTTGAGGCCATTGAGAACCCTGTTTCAAAGAACAAAGTGGAAGGATCCTGAAGAAATCGCGAGGCTAATTCTGGCCTCCACCCAAGTGCTTGTGCTCCCTCTCGGACATGTACCATATGCACACACACACACAAACACACACACACACACACACACACACACACACACACACACACACACCAAAACACAAAACAAACCAACAACCCCCAGATGTCAGCTGCGGAGGGTTTCCCAGCCAAGTGGGCAGGGGTACCTGCTCCACCCCATGTGATTCGTGTTTCACCCTGTTTCACCTACCTTGGGGACCAGATGTAGAGGATTTCAAAAAAGCAGTCCCACACTAGCTCAGAATGGAGCGTAATAAAGGCTCTTTATTTAGGGGTAGATTCACAGATCACAGTCCTCTGCATGACCGGGGAACAGGGACCAAATCCAGCAGCCAAGAAAGGGTGCTCATGTTTCTACATCTGTTTTTATAGTACCCAAGAACTCACCCAAAGTGGTCCAGCATCTCAAAAGTCATTGGCTGAAGGAGTTCCCACAGCAATCCCCCCAAATAACCCAAAAACCACTTTCCTTTTTTGATACATGGTCTCATTCTGTATTCCAGAATGACCTCAAATTCATAATGATCCTCCTTTCTCAGTTTCCCAAGTGCTAGGATCCTAGGAATATGATCCTATCCCTCTAAATAGTCTTATAAAGTAATAGCAGATACCTAGGTTATGAAAATAAAATAAAATGTGATTGAGCCCCTAATCATTTTTATAAATAAGCCATGGAGAGCTAACCGCAATGAGAACCAAAGGGCAAACCCAAATGCAAATTATCCCAAACTTCCATGCTTCATGGAGCATCAATTCAAGTAATCACTAAGTGCTTTTAATATTTTGTATAACTACATTTGCCTATTTACTTATTGGGGTGGAGAGTACCATAGCCTGTGTGTAGTCAGTTTTCTCCTTCTACCAAGTGGGTCCTGGGGATTGAGCCCAGGTCACCAGTGCTGGCAGCAAGCTCCTTAATCCACGTCTCTGGCCCTCTAAGTCCTTTTCTTTTGTATTTGATTTTGTGCTGCTGGGAATGCACCCACACGAAGCAAGAGCTCTCCCACTGAGCCTCAGCCCCAGCCTTTCTTTGTGTGACATTACTCTGCCCACATCTGATCTGGAATTCCTTTTACTTCTGTGTAATGGTCTCCACAGATGTATGTCCTCGGCTGCTGTCTGGTGTAATGAACAGACTTCTGGATGTCTGCTGTTAGTCCCTAAGCAGCATGGAGAAACTTCCCACCTCAAGTTCCTGTTGTTACAAAACACAGTTCTTGCTACATACAGAATAGATAGTTTATTCTGGAGCCAAATGTGAGCAACCACAGTCCAAGAACATGGGTCCAGGTTGCCCAGAAATTAACATTGCCTTGCAAAGGGTTACATGAGATTTATTAGCTATGGAACAAAGCCATAAGTCAAGGCAATTGCCAAACACACTGGTGGGAACAACAGGTAGGCAGGCTACAGCAAAGAAGGGAAGCCTCTATTACAGGTCTCAGATGGGGTCTGATACAAAGTCTTAACTTCTGCATTGGTGGCAGCTAGTGGTCCATTAAGGAGCATATACTGCGTCAGACACAGCGGTGAGCAGTAATGGCTTTCAAAGGGATGAAAAACAGCTCAAGATATTTTGCTCTGGTCTGTAAAATTCTTTGTGTGTGAGGATGTGTACATGGGTGTGCATGTATACGTATGTGTGTGGTGCAGGCATGCATGTATGTGTGCACAGAGGCCAGCTGGAGATCTCAGACATCTTCCTCTATTGCTCTGCCTTATTCCCTTGAGACAAAGGAACATGAACCTGAAACTCACTGGTTTTCACTAGGCTGACTGAGCCTGTCTCCACACTCCACTCCCCACTCCCACCTCCTCAGTGCTGGCGTTACAGGAATCTGTGGTCACCACACGCCTGGCTTTTCACATGGGTGCTGGAGATCTGAACTCAGATTCTCATGTGTGGAGATCAAGTACTCTTACTCACTGAGACATCTCCCCCATGCTTGGCCTTCAACAGTCTCACTCTCTAAAATCATAACTTTCGGTCACTAGCCATCTAGAATCTTTTTTCTTTTTCCTTTCATATCTTTTTGTTGTTTTGTTTGGTTTTTGGTTTTTCAAGACAGGGTTTCTATGTAGCTTGGAGCCTGTCCTTGAACTCATTCTGTAGACCAGGCTGGCCTTGAACACACAGAGATCCATCTCTCGCTGCCTCCCAAGTGCTAGGATTAAAGGCGTGCATCACCACACCTGGATCTTTGTTTTTTGAGACAAGGGTTTCACTGTATAGTTCTGGGTGTCCTGACCCTTGCTCTGTAGACCAGGCTGTCCTCCTGCCCTTGCTTCCCAAGCGATGGCATTAAAGGTGCACCACCACCACCCAGCTGCCTTCTAGAATCCTTAGCATAAGTATGGCCCTCAGTTTCTCTGAGAATTTCAGTTTCCCTACTTTAAATATATAAGATGCGCATAGCCATGTACAGAGATGTTTCTCACTTGCTTTCACAAGGGCATAATATTCCAGTCTACGAATGGACCATTCCATGATGAATAGATTTTGGGATTCCAAGTCTCCCATTATTTCAATCAATGTTCATTGAATGGTTTTAAGGATGCTTTGTGTGTGTGTGTGTGTGTTGCCAAGACTCTTCTTTTGGAGAGGAGCTCTCTATGTAGCCCAGAGATGTGGGATTCCCCTCTGAATGCTGTGATTACCATTTATGAATAAAGAAACTGCTTTGGACCTATAGCAGGGCAGAACTTAGTAAGGTATGGAAAGCTAGGCTGAATGCTGGGGGAAAGAGGGCGGAGTGAGAGAGAGCCATGGAACCGCGAGAGGAGAAAGACACAAGTGCCGGTAGGCCACAAGCCTTGTGGTAAAATATAAAATAATGAAATAATAATTATTATTTAATAAAATAATGAAAAAATAAAATAATGGGTTAAATTAAGATGTAAGAGTTAGCCAATAAGAAGCTAGAACTAATGGGCCAAGCAGTGATTTAAATAATATAGTTTCTGTGTGATTATTTCAGGTCTGAGCTGCCGGGCAGCCCCTCTTACAAACAAGCAGCCCCTCTTACAACAGCGCAGGCTAGCCTTGACGCCTCAGGCTCCTTGCTTTAAGTTACCCAAGTGCTAGGATTACAAACCTGTACCAACATGCCCAGTGTGCTAGAATATCTTTGAGATGAGAGCCCTCAGAGTGGGGTTTGGGGATTAACAGGTTAAGAATCTATGAAATTTTGCTAAATATCATCAAATTTCTCGCTTGATATATTGTACCATTTTTCATTTCTATTAACAAGATATAAGCCCCTGTTCCCCAATGACGTCTCTACACACGGTGTGCTTCACTTTCCGATCTGTGACACCCTGACAGTTGAGACAGTAATTTAAGGTCAGCTGTGGCAGGTCTTAAACAGAGACACAGCGCCACACTGCTACTTGTGGTGGCCTGAGCAACTGTTTACAGGTCCCGTTTCCTCCCACGTAAAGTTGAGCTGTGACTTTGCCGCAGGGAGCAATATCAGGATGAGCCAGTTCCCAAGAGCTGCTTGTGGTTTATCAAAAGAGGCTCCCCCGTCCAAGCATCCTGGAGAGTAAACCTCAGACCTCACATGCCAGGCGTTCATTCCACCACTGACCTACATCCTTGGCCCTAAAAGAGATTTTCAGTATAGATTAAAAATGTGCAGAGGGGTGACAGAGAAGGGCTCAGGGAAAGAAAGACCAAGAGTGTGGGTGTTTCCTTCTCAAAGGAGTCGGTGGCTTTGTAACAGCTATATGTTTAGGAGTTTGATGATTAAAAAATAAGTTACGTTATATTTATTGTGTGGGGGTGGGCCTGGGGGTGTATGTCACCACAGTATGCATGGAAATCAGGATACAACTAGAATGATTCAGTTCTCTCCTTTCACCGTGTGGATTTTTGGGGCTCAAACTGAACCCCTTCCCCTGTAGAGCTATCTCACTAGCCAGGTTTGGGTGACTTTTAACGTTATTATATTTAAAGTGTTGCAAGGAATTTGAATGTGATCACAGGGCAGGTGCCCAGATGCTCCAGACAAGGTTGCAGCTGTTGAGGTAAAAGCGAGTTGCTCGGGAAGTTCACTGTAACGCCATGAATTGTCTTGTTTGTGAGATTTCCAGAAAGCACAGGAAAGGAATAGGTCAGTTTGTTTTGTGGTTCACAAAGGCTCATACCCTACACATGAGTTCATTACTATTTTAACAGTCTTATGTAAAAATAGCTCTATATACAAGGAATAGTCCATTTGCCTGGGCTTCACATAAATGTTAATGGTGCTGGCATTACTGATTCTTAGCTGGTGGGAGACTTCAACAAGACTCCATAATAGGACGTTTATTTTTTTCCCATCTCCCCTTAATTTCCCCTGTTTTTCTATCCTTAGTCAACCACAGTTTTTATTAGCATTTATTCCATTATGAACATAACTGAGCATCTAATACTACTACTATTTTTACTTATGCATGTATATGTGTATGTGCACAATGAGTGTGGTACCCTTGGAGGCCAGAAGAGGGCATCCTTAAAGCTGGAATTGAGGACATTAATGTGCGTGATAGGAAACAAACTCAGGCTCTCTGGAAGAGTAGATAGTGCTCTTAACCGCTGAGCCATCTGTCCAGGTCCATATCTAAATCTATATATCTAAGTATCTATATGAGTTTATTTTTAATATTTCTTTATTTTTTCTTGCCTTCCCTTCTTTCCTTCATTTCTTTCCTTGTAGTTGAAGATTATTGTTTACAGTTTTTCCTTTTTATTCTTATTTTATGTATATGGGTCTTTTGCCTACACATATGTCTGTGTACCTTATGCTGCAGTGCTGTGGAGCACAGAAGAGGGCTTGGGGTTCCCTGGGACTGGAATTAGATGGTTGTAAGCCACCATGCGGGTGCTGGGAATTGAACCTGGGTCCTCTCTCTCTGGAAGAGCAGCCAGTGCTCTTAACCACAGAGTCGTCATCCTTCCAGATGTGACCCTTGAACTTTTGACCCCTTTTACTTCCGTGTGCCACCATGCCCAGTTTTTACGTGGCACAGGGCACTGAACCCAGGGCTTCATGTGCACTAGGGCAGCACTATGACAATCGAGCAACACCCCAGCCCCACAAACTCATTCTTTTACTCCTTTCTTTCTTCCTTTCTTTTTCCTTCCTTCTTTCCTTCCTTCCTTTCTTCTCCTTCTCCTCCCCATTCTCTTCCTCCCCACTTTCACCCCCTCCTATTCTTCTTCTAGTCTGTGAATGGTTTGCATCCCTGGCCGGTCTCCACAGCTGCCTTCCCTTCTCTTTTGGTCTTAAAGGCCCTCTTTCAGAGACATTAGCAGCAGCCTGTTGAACCTGCCCCTGCCAGTGCACAGGGACTGCTTATTACATTTTCAGTAATTTTATTCTTGCTCGTACAGCACTAGTGTAGTTGATGTCGTTATGGTTGGCTGCGGGAGAACTATTTCCTCCACAGAAGTTTGAGAAGCTATGGACTGCCCTTACCAGGAACTCATCACTGGATATTTAACCCTCCCACTATCTATCTATCTATCTATCTATCTATCTATCTATCTATCTATCTATTTATTTGCATTAATTTTGAGACAGGGTTTCTCTGTAGCTTTTGGTGCCTGTCCTGGAACTAGCTCTTGTAGACCAGATTGGCCTCGAACTCACAGAGATCCACCTGCCTCTGCCTCCTGAGTGCTGGGATTAAAAGTATGCGCCACCACCATCTGCCAAACCCCTTTTCTACAACAGAAACTGGAAAAATCGCCTCCAATTTTTGTTTGTTTTGCTTCTGATGTGCTTTGCTAGACAAAACTATATTGTTTTGTTGGGTTTTATACTTCAATTTTGACTTTTTCCTCATTTTCCCACATTCCTTACAAATTTCTTAGGAATTTTATCCCATTTTCTTCTATTACTAATGTAATTTCATTTCTTTAAAAAAATTTAAGGGGCCTCAGGATATGGCTCAGTTAGCAAACACTCACTGTGTGAGCATGAGGGTGTGTATTCACATTTCTAGCACACACATAAAGAATGGGGCACACCTAAAGGAGCGGTAGCTCAGAGTTGGAGTGGCTGGAGGAGTGTTGTCGGAGTGTGTAGGTGCCAGCCCAGCTTCAAGTCCTGTGAGTGATCCTTGCCCAGAGGAACATGTAAGGGTATAGAGCATGACACCCCATGTTCCCCTTCTTACACATTCCTGTGCACAGCACAGCCACACACACAGCCACACACACACACACACACAGCCACACACACACACACACACATATGCAAACCCCTGGGCACCACCAGGTACACAGACACACACCCCACCTGACCCAAGAGATTCCAGAGTTGGATGTTGGCCAAGTGTGTGAACAGCACTGGATTCGGTACCCAGCACAGCAAACCAACAAACGGAAGAAAGAAAGAACAAATTTGTGGTCTTTGATTCACTGAGTCCCAACACTCTGAGTTCAAGGCCAGCCTTGTCTATAGAGCAAATTCCAGGACAGCTAAGGCTACACAGTGAAACCCTGTCTCAAAAACACCTTCCTCCCCCCAAAATAAGATTGCTTCTTTCTCTGTTAGCTACCCCTTCACTTTATTAAGAATCTTTATTAAGGCCTTTCATCCCATTGATATGAGATGTCACCACTGTTATTATGTATTAAATTTCTAGATTAAGTTTACTTTATTTAAAAAGATTTTCCTATGCTTTTATTTATGTGCTTTGAATGTTTTCCTAGAAACAAAAACCCTATGTCAACTTTTTTGTTTGTTTGTTTGACAGTCTCTCTACACAGTCCTGGATGTCCTGGAACTCACTCTGTAGACCAGGCTGATCTTGAACTCACAGAGATCCATCTACCTCTGCCTCTACCTCCTGAGTATTGGGATTAAATTTATAATTACCTTTATTTAATTTTGTTTTGAGGCAGAGTCTTGGTAGCACAGGCTGCCTGTGATCATCCTACATCAGGCCCTCTGTGCTCAGATTAGACTTTGGGAAAGGAGACATCTGGAAAGCTGCTGAGCTCCCGGGTGGCCTTACAGCCTGTATGAGGGCCTCGGGGTCTGTGTTCTCTCCTCCCCCTTTGCACAGCACGGCTTCTACCTTGTTCCTTCACTATCTGTAATGTCACCATGTCTACTTTAATTTTGGATTTCGCTGCCCCTCGAATGCTGGGATGAAAGGTGTGTACCACCATCACCCTACCGAACTTATCTTTTAGAAAGAGACAGGCCATAAAGATGTGGAAAACCTCCAGCCTAGTCAAATGAAGAATGGAAAAGGAAGCTGAAGAACAAAGAGGGGCTAGCTGAAGGTTGTTGTGGGGTATTCACCAGCGATGACTGTGCAGACATGGGTGTAAGCCAATAGAAAGGCTTTGTTAGTCAACTGGCAACTACACTGGGAGCCTGGGATCCCACTGTAGCCCCAAGCCTTTCTCAGGATGAGCTTTTAAGCACCAAACCCATGTTCTGGGTTGACATACTCCAATGAACAAGAACAGTTAGCCAGAAAGGGAACTACAGAATCTAAAATGCAAGGATAGCACATTAGAAACTTTCCCAGAACGATATGGACTTTGATGAATTAGGTGTTTATTTTAGTTTTGGCAGGTGATGCTGTCCACATGTTGAGTTTTACAGCCTAAATGGCAGTTCCATCATGGAGTCAGTTGTGCTAAGGTCCAAGGGCCTACTAAAATCTGAGGCCCTGTTATGAGGGTGACCAGGAGCTCTACTAAGGCTAGAAGGAAGCCGGGTACTATGCCCCATGCACTGGGAGAATTGACACCTCCACCTCCAACACACACAGTATTTCAGAGATGATCAGTGCCCTGCCTTCACTGTGCCCAAGCTCTTGAGGGCAGAATGACCGGTTCCCAGCAGTAGACAGTGCCAGGATTCTGTTCTGGGTCTCCTGGATCAGCTGGGGCTCATGCAGCCCTAGCCACAGCTGAGGAAGGTACACATGGCAAACGTTTGTGGCCACTTGGTGCCACTTCTGCAAACTCACAGGTTTCAAAAGCTGTGAAGGCTTTCTCCCATTTCCAATGGCAGAGGTTAAAGAGAGGGACTTGTTTCTCCTCTTCCACCAGGTGGGTCTCAGGGACTGAACTCAGCTTGTCAGACTCGGCAGTAAGAACCTTTACCTGCTGAGCCACCTTGCTGCCCTCGCCCCCACCCCCCAAAAAAAAGAATGTCAAAATGAGTCAGCATGAAGCAGGGTTGGATTTCTTAAGCAATGATAGTATACATTTTAAAGTGTCGGCATTTAGAGAGAAACGTCTAAGTGTCTTAACTAAGTATGTGCATGTATAGTATATGGACGGATGTGCATGAATATGACCTTGTGGCTTTTGAAGTGACATTGCTTAAAGGATGCAATTTATAACCAGTTTACAACAAGGTTCAAAGATTTAGCCGTATTGAAATTTAGTGCAGCTTTAAAATTAAGGTAGGAAATGAACTGGCTTATGCATTTCTTTTATTTTAAAGACTCCCTCATTTACAAGCACTCCTAAGGTGGTTTACGGGGTGTGCTCTCAGGTTTAAGGATCAAAGAGGAGTGCTGATAAAATTAAACTTTAAAGTCACGGATAGTCTAAGCTTTAGGCAATGATGGGGCATTTGTTTTTCTGACCGTTCTTGGAGATTTCGCTGAGAAAAAGCCTGGCTGTCTCTGTAGGCAATCTTCCATGATTTTGTCAGCTGTGTGGATGTTCTTGACTCTTAGCCGGTGAGAAAAGTAGACCAGATTCTAGAAGGAGGAGCTTTGGGTCCTTCTCATGACCTCATAATTCCTTTTTGTCCTTCCTTCTTGCCCCAGCATCTCTGACTGGAGCCTCGACTAGGAGAACTCTTACTGGGATCATGGAGTTAGACTACCTCAGAGATCCCAGAACTACAGAACCAACAATGGGCAAGGACGGTAAAAGAACCAAGTCGGGACTCCACTTGTTTGAGGTGAACTGTACCAAAAATAACACTGTCCTATGGTGGGACAGTGGGACCCAGAGTCAAAGTTTATTCTTAGGCCTTGAGATCTCATGTGGCTTGCCCTGAGGGACTTTGGGTTTGTTTGGGACCTGTTATTCCTTTCTTGCTTTCTGTTGTTCCTTCTGAATTGAGAATGTCTAACTCACCCCTGTCTCAATACATCACTTTGAAAGTATGTAACTTGTCTGATTTCACAGGTTTGAAGATGGAGAGAAAGTCAGAGGAAATGAATTAAGACTTCTGAAGCTACTTAGGTGGGATGAATGTGTTTTGCATTTAAGAAAGACAGGACTTTTCAAAATGGCGCAGGGGCGGAGTTCTATGGTTTGAACGATTCTCCCAAACTCATGTTGAAATTAAATTTCCACTGTGATGGTGTTGGGAATTGATTTGGCTGTGGGACTCCCCTTTCTAGGCGAATTTAAAGCCTCACAAAAGAGCAGGTGGTGTGTAGGCCGGCAGTCCTCTACCAGAGCAAGGCATAAAAGGAAGGCTCTTGCCAGATGCTAACATCTTGCATTTGAAGCTCCCAAACTCCAGAACTGTGAGACAACAAACACCTTCTCATTATAAACAACCTAGTTTCAAGAAGTATGTTATAGCAGCACAAAATGGGGCAAGATGTGTCAATATTGCCTTATTTTATAGAATTTCTAATGTTCATAACTCCCTTTTACTTTTTTATAGTTTAGGATTGCCTATATATTTTTCCTTATTTATCCGTGTTCCCTTCCTACTTTTATGTCTTCTTTAAAAAACAAAATAAACTACTAAGTCTGATCAGTGCAGCCCAAATGTACCTGGGTGTTGGGTCATCCACTAGAGTATGGACAACCTACTAGAATACCCTCCACCCTTGCCCAGTACACTCCTTCCCTCAGATGCCACTAACTGTCCATAGCTCCTTAGTTGGGTTGGAGATTTATGATCCTTCCTCCCAATTCATGCTCATTGACTGGCTTATTCTTGCGCAGGTCTTGTGCAAATAGCCATAGCTTCTATGAGTTCATGAATACAATGGTCACTTCATGTCAGAGGACACTTCATAGCACCCCTCCCCATCCTCCAGCTCTACATTCTTTCTTCCCCCTCTTCCACCATGAGACTTGGGGAGGCTGACAGAGTTGTCCCATTTAGAGCTGAACACACAACTCACCTTTTCTCAAGCACTGTTAAGTAGTTGTGAGTCTCGGCATGAACCATTGCCCACGGCACAAAGAAGCCTCTTTGATCAAGGTCGAGAGCACCATTGATCTATGAGTGCAAACATAGAAGGCAGTTTGAGGACATGTCCATTTATCAGAACAACAGCAGTAGCTTTCTCTCCAATAGGGCCTATAACCTCCCCAGCCATAGGCTTTTGACCAGGTTTATAATACCATGCATGAATCACTTCTTATGGAATTGGTCTCAAACCCAAGCAGGAAGTAGTTGGTTACTCCCATAACAATCATTCCATTATTGCCCCTTGAGTGCATCTTGTCTGGCAGGATCTCATTGTGTAGTCCTGGCTGGGCTGGAACTCACAGAGATCTGCCAGCCTCTGTCTCCCAACAGCTGGGATTAAAGGCACATGCCACAACTGCCCAGCCCTATTCTCTTTATATAGTAGCTGCAGCTCTATCCTAACTCTACTCTCCCTTTCCTTCTATGTTCTTCTTTGTGGCATCTCAAAACACCTGCCACTGTATATATTTTTGGGTTTGTGTCCATCTTCTCTTCCCAATGGAATGCTAGCTCAAGAGAACAAGAAAATGTACTTCCCTTGCTCAGGTTTGTGTGTAGTAGGAGGAACAGGCTGTGTCCTGCTGCCCGGCTAGCTTACACCCGAAATAATCACACAGAAACTGCCTGGCCCATTATTTCTACCCCCTTATTGGCTAACTCTCATATATTAGTCTAACCCATCTCCATTAATGTGTATCGCCACTTGACTGTGGCTTACTGGCATGAGTCTAACCAGCGTCTGTCTCAGGCAGGAGAACCATGGCGTCTGCCACACTGCCCTTCTTCCCAGCATACAGTTCTGTCTACTCCACCTACCTAATTTCTGCCCTATCAAAAGGCCACGGCAGTTTATTTATTCAACCAATGAAAGCAACATATAGACAGAAAAACCTCCTATACTATTTATGTATTTGTTTCTCGTGTTGCTGGGAGTCATGGCCAGGTCCTTAGCCTCATCAGGGAAGCTCTCTATCACTGAGCTATATCCCTACCCCTTTTTACAGTATGGAAACTCCTCTCTCTGGCCAATGATCACCGAGGACCTGAGATTTACCAATAGTGACATCAGGGGGCTTGGAGGCGAATCCCTCCTAGGTTGTGGTTGGAGAAGATGGTAGCCCCAGTCAATATCTTTGCTCTAGCATTTTATGAGACCCTGAGCCGGAGGCACCTGAGCAGTGTTAGCATCCCTGGTGTGTGGCTACTATGAGACAATTGTTATCATTGGTTTTTGTTGTTGTTGATGATGTTTATTTGTTTTCTGGTTTTTGTTTTGTTTTGTTTTGTTTTATTATTTTAGTTTTTCTGAGACAGAGTTTCTCTGTATAGTCCTTGCTGTCATGGAACTCACTCTGTATACCAGGCTGATCTCAAACTCTGAGATCCCCCTGCCTCTGCCTCCCAAGTGCTGGGATTATAGGCATGTACCACCACTGCCCAGCTAGCTATTATTGTTTTAAGTTACTAAGTTTTGGGATAATTGGTTAAGTTGTAATAGATAATTAAAGAGTCTCTGAGCCAGATTACTTTCTCATGAATTGTCTCTGTTCTGCGCGTGCACGCTCATACACACACACACACACACACACACACCCCAACCAAAAACTGACTTGGCCGTGGACTTACTTTGGCCAATGAGGAATCACAAGACTGAGGCAGCAAGAGATTTAAGAAGTATTTCATCAACACACTCCCCTGCCAGGAACCCAGACTCCACAGGCTCTGCAGACCAGGAAACTGATCAGGAGAAGGACAAACACCCATCTCTTCAGGCTTTTCCAGCCCTGTGAGAAAGTCACGAGGAACCAGTGTGGAAAACTAAACCATGCTGTGCTAAGCCTGCAAAGGCTGGGGTGGCTTCCACCACAATAGGTGCCAGACACACCCTCCTCTTCCAGGTTCTTTTCCTTCGCAGTGGCTTCCCAGACACTGAACCTGTCTTTCCTCCATTCTCACTCACCTAACTCATGCTGGGACAAGGCACTCATATTTCTGGAACAAGCAGATCCATTTCCTAGGCTTGTCATAGCAAATTGCCGGGAACTGTGGAGTTTAAAGGAAAGCGATGCTTTCTTTCACACTTTGGGAGATTTTGAGCCAAAAGCAAAGCATCAGCAGGGGTTGGGAGTTCTTGCGAGGCCTCTAAGAAAACAGTCCCATGTCTTTCTCTAGGCATTGGTGTCTTCGGTGTTCTTTGGCTTGCAGCCCTTAACTTTAGTCTCTTGCCTGTTACCCCATGCTGCCACATTGCATCTGGTAAAGAAAATGACTGAGCACTCGATGTGCTCTCCCTAACTATTCCCTTACAGCTCTGATCCAAACAGGTCACATTCTAAGGTACTGGGACACAGTACCAACCACACTTCCACATTTGGGGGCGTAGAGTTGAGCCTATGACATATACCTGTAGTCCCTGCTCCACTCCGTACATTCTAGAGCTTTAAAACCTCCCAGTCCTTGATGGGACAAAGCAGTAATCCTTAGCATTTCATCAGCAGACATGTATTGAATGCCGACGACACACAGGGCACTCACCCGAGCTTTCTTCGAGACAAATGAATCTGTATAACCATTTGGCCACATGTGGTTTGGGCACCCTTGCTAGGTTTAAAATTTAAATTAGGACCCATATTAATTTTTAATCCTTTCATTACCAGTGGTACGAGTTAAACAGGGAGACAAAGCCTCACATAAATAAATGCCTGTGTGTGGCGAAATGACTACCCTGTGCCTGGTTGCCAGGAGACGTCCCAGTTTGGCAGCCTCTTACTCCCCTGTAATCAAGAGCCTTGAGCGAAGCCCGAACTGGCAGGCTTCTGCGGGCCTGTTAACGTGAGCACAGACTCTGCTCTACAACTCTAACACCTGACATCTCACATCACCCCGTGGTTGCTTCCATCTCCCCCCAGTAGAACACTAGCTCCAAGAGAAGAAGTAACGTATGACTTTTGTTCAGGTTTGTGTGTTCGTTGTGCTGGGTGACCCTTGGCTGTTCCACCCCCTGTTTGTTTGAACATTTTTTTGCCCTTATAACCCAAATTTCCAAAGATTTATTTTCAAGTGTCTCCGAGGGCTGAAACCACAAATGTTCCCAACTTTGGAGATTAGAAACGCTTTTCTCCATCGTCAGGTTTTCTGGGTCTGGTGTTGCATAACCTGCTCTTGCCCGGGCCTTTCCGTTCTTGCCTGTTATTCCCCGCTCCCTTCCTTTGCTTTCCTTGGGCTGCACACAAGCTCCTTTCCTAACCCCACACACAGGCACTGGCTGTTTATTTATCTTTGTTCTTTCTCTGCAGTAATAACTGGGGAAGAGCCACCCCTGCTCTTTGGAAGTACAGGGCTGCCTGCCTCCCCTTGCCCTCAGACCATGTCCTCTCTCTGAGCAAGTAAACCTCCCTTGCCACCTTTTTTCCTCGGAAGTAATTTCTACTTGGAAACTGCAAGTAGTTTTGAACCAGTCATTTGGCAGCCTCTGAGGGGGACACAGTTTCCTTTTAGAGACTCCCTTCTGTTTCCCCTGTGCCTTGCATAAAGAAACCATACCACATGGACAGTGGGCAACCTTCACTGAGCACTTGCTAGGTACCCGGCCTAGCACAGGCAACTCATACACGTTTTGACTACTCCACACCAATCTGTGTCCATTTTACAGAGGAAATACTACTCAGTTCCTTCTCTTCTGCCTCTGCCTGGAGCATGCCAGACTGAGCCGTTGGGCCTTGCCAGGCCTGTGCCACTCTCCCTGTGCGATCGAATCTGTTTATGAATATTCGCTGCTCCTTGTTCAGAAACAGCTCCCTCCCGCTCTCCTGCCCGCCTACACCTTCTGTTCGTTTTGTTGTTATTCTTTGGTTTTGGTTTTTGCTGTTGCTTTCATGACAGGGTTTCATTGTGTTGTCCTGGCTGTCCTGGACTGCTATAGACCAAGCTGGCCTCGAACTCACAGAGATCTGCCTGCCTCTGCAGCTGCCTCCCTAGGGATTAAAGACAGTGCCGCCACCACCTGCTGTTTTTTTGTTCTGTTTTGTTTTGTTTTGTTTTCTCTGCACAGCACTCTTTTCAGTGGTCTCACTCATTTGCTTGGCCACCGGGGTTTTAAAAAACGCCAACAGCCGAAACTCAGTTTTGTTCGGCACAGTCTTCTGGGAGGCCCTTAAGAACGGTGGCAAACAGTAGGTACTGGGTAAATACTCCTGAAATGAACACACTTCTGAAGGAACTAGTACTTTTGACCTCTGCGAAGTAACCAGAGTAGCAGTTACTTTTGGTTCTGAAAGTGGTTCTGGGAGATAAGACACACCTTTCACCACCCGTACTTTGTTTGCTGAGGACAAGGGTTCAAGGTCATCTCTGGGAGGAGAAAGAAGTGGGGTGAAGGGAGGGAGGAGGTGAGGGAGGATTGCCATGAAAAGGTGTGTGTATGTGGGGGGGTGGGGTGGGGAACGGTTCTAGGAAGCCAGGGGAGCAGAGGAGATACAAAACGGGGCACCTTGCTTCCTGTTGGGACTGAGCAGGGCATGGCCTGACTAAGGGTTAAAAAAATGCACACAGAGAAAATGAAATCTAGCCACCCAGAGGTGCCAAGGGGAGACTAGAATTAGAAGTGGCGCGGGCGGG
This sequence comes from Myodes glareolus, assembly GCF_982192425.1. Lineage (NCBI taxonomy): Eukaryota > Metazoa > Chordata > Mammalia > Rodentia > Cricetidae > Myodes > Myodes glareolus. The sequence goes on from NC_142032.1 coordinate 33,127,874, forward strand.
AGAGGGCGCTCAGAAGTTGCCCACTGGGGAGAATGCAGTCAAGCGCAGCCTACAGGCTGGGACCAGGCAGCACAGGGCAAGAGGGGTCTGGCCCGAGAGGCGCGGGGTGGAGCCGAGGGGAGTGGGGTGCAGGGGCGCGAGGGGCGGTGCAGCAGCAGGCGGGGCGGCCCCGGTGGCCAGCGCTCACTTCCGGGAGAGCCGGGCGCCCTGGCCACCGCCCGCTCGCAGCTGCCAACTAGCTGGGGCCGCTGAGCCTGTGAGTGCGCAGGCCAGGCCGCTGCTCGGCGTCTGCGCAGCTCGGTCCACCGTCCGTCACCATGGGGGCATCGGGGAGGCTGCTGCGCGCCGTGATCATGGGGGCCCCGGGCTCCGGCAAGGGCACCGTGTCGTCGCGCATCACCAAACACTTCGAGCTGAAGCACCTCTCCAGCGGGGACCTGCTCCGCCAGAACATGCTGCAGGGCACAGGTGGGAGCTGAGACCGAGGGCTGGCAGCGTGCGATCGTCCCGGAGGGGCTTTGCGGGAAGGGATCGAGGGTCCTGCGATGCGGGTGCAGCGCTCCCGACCTCGCCTGGGGAAAGAGCCTCTGGCCTCAGTGGGTAGCTTCGGGTAAATTACGGGGGTGGGGGTGGGACTAGGAAGTTCAAAGACCGAAGGAAAGCCCTCGGCTTTGTTCTAGGCACACAGCCGACCCGGCTGGCAGCAACAGCAGGGGTCCAGACCGAGGAACTGAACCCCGCTCTCCACGTGTACACGGAAGGCAGGCTTTGCTTCCCTCTGTCAGGGTTAGCTTTCTTTTCTACCCTTCCCCCCCTCCCCTCCCGCCCTTGGTAAACTTCGTGGGATCTTGTAGTTCTGACCTTTCTCTCTCCAAGGTCAAGTATTACTTATTCTCTTGGCAGTCACAAAGTTGGCTTAGATTTTGATGCCCCCAGACATTTCTTAGGCACGAAAGTTATCCCGGTGCATGGTTACATAAACAATTGTTGTGTTTCTCTTGCCAAATTCTTCCAACTCAGCACAAATCTAGTCAACAAGCTGCTCTTTACAATGGATGGGTTTGTGGTAAATTCTATTTTAGGAACGCATTTTAATTTTTTTGAGACTTCATTTGACGTAGCCAAGGTCAGCTTTAACTTAAACTTGAGATCCTCCTGCCTCAGCCTCTCTAGTGAGAGCTGGGATTACAATTTCCAGCCAACTAACTGACGCAGGCTGCTTTTAAAAGTTAACTCCAGATGTTTTCTTCACGCTAGCATTGACCTTCAATTCAGTACTATTGCCTATTTTTAAATTCATTTGAACTTATTTACATAGAAATAGTACCTGTTCAAGGTGAAAGAAAAAAAATGGAAGAAGTAAGCAAAGGTCCTGGAGAGAAGGGGAGACAGAAAGGAAGAAAGTAAAAAGCAAAGCTTCCCCTTAGTCCTGCCCCTACCCTGTTCTTCAGAGAGAAACAATGCATTTCCTTTTGGAAGTGTCTTTTTATGTCAAGCACATGTGTATACCCTCTGTGTATCATGTTACCATAGATTTACTCAGCCTCCGTGGTTTCACACTCTGATCTAGTCTGACCTCCCATATGCCCATTACCCTGTTTGGTTAGCCACGTTTTTTAGCCATGGTAAATTTACTTAAGCTCTCCCCCCAACCCCATGAGTCTATAACTAATTTCCTGGAAAGGCAGCTTTTTGTTGTTGTTGTTTTTGTTTAAAAGACACCGACATTCAACTGGGGGAGAAAAAAAAATCACCCCACTGTTTTCAGTTTCTTTGGTTGACTCCTCAGCACCCCTGGGCCCTGTTTTCACTCTCTTCTAATGTTGACCTTAAGAAATAATAAAGGTTGCAGTGAATTAAACTTTATCAAAAGGTTGTTTGACTCTTGCTAAATGTTCTTAGTGCAACAGATTGCAGTTTTATTTAGGGCAAACAGTCCTGAGTCCTGGAGACTGCCTGGTTGGTTTGCTGCTATCCAAAGTACAGCAGAAGACTTTGGGGAATGATCTGCAGGCTGACTCAGCGCTCACTTGACTGGGTGGCAAAGAGTGCTCACTGACTAGGAAAACACAGACCATTTTAAGAGTAAATGAAAGGGAATTTGAGGGCTGGAGAGATGTCTCAGTGTTCTCCCAGTGGACCTGGGTTCAGTTCCCAGCACCCACATGACAGCCCACAACTGTCTAACTCCAAGATCTGACACCGTCACAGAGACATACATGCAGGCAGAACACCAATACGCATAAAATAAAAATATATACATATATTATAATAATGTACAATATAATACATATATAATGTATATCTGTTTTTGTAGTATATGATGTATACACACATATATAATATGAAAGGGTATTTGAGTAAAGAAACAACACTTCTTGCTTCACTTTACCTGTAAGACTCAGGTATCGCGACTCTATAACGTGGAAGAAGGGCACAGAGATGTTCAGCACCTCATTCTGTAGTTTTAATGGGCAGTTTTTTTTCTTTTTAAAGACACAGAAGGACAAATACTTTCTTAAAACCTTGAAGATTCATTATCAGAAGTAGATGGGTTTTTTTTTTTGTTTTTTGTTTCTTTTGACAGGGTCCCATACAGTAGCTCTGGCTTGTCTTGAACTTGTAGCAATCCTCCTGCCTCAATTTCATGAGTGTGGGGATTGCGGACTCACCAGACTCAGCTGGAAGAATTAAGGTTTGTGAGAGAAGTCTTTGCAGGTCAAAGTTCAAGGTACACATGGGGCTTGGTCTCTGTTCAGTTGGGAAAAGTTACAGATCTCAGTGGGAAGCCCAGGCCAGGCCTCTCGGAGTTTCCCGGAGTCTGGCTCATCTAGCTAATTTCTGAAATCCAAAACTGGCAGGTTCTGAGATGGCTGGGTCACTGCTCTGCAAAGAAGTATGAGCAACTCCTTAGCCAGAATAGAAGACAGAGCTCAGGAGGTGACATGAGACTGTTTTCACAGATGTTAATAGTTAATACTTTGTTATACAGAGCATTCACTGAATGGTGGTATCCAGCAGGTTCTGTAGGTCAGGACTGAGGATATATTCCCAGTAAATATTTGTGAAAGGATTGAATATTTCCCACAGGCACAACCAAAGGAGAAGTAATCTTTAAAAAAAAATAAATGTAAAAGGGCCTGAGAATTCAGAAGAGGAAACTGACACCCTGTAAGTTGGCCTCCCCAGGAGACATGATGGACGGGCCCTGTGGTGTGCTCTTGTATTCTCCTTCTTTTCTTCTTGTATTTGTGTGCAGCGGGACAGTTGTTATCAGATGCTTTGTGTTCTCATTTGTTGTGAGTATGTTTATACAGTATCAAGTCTCAGACTTAATTTCAGGAAGATTGCACAATTAATTTAAACTTTGCTCCTGTTATTAGCTATTGAATTTTTTTTTTCCGGTGCCAGAAACTGAATCTGCATGCTAAGCTATCACTGTGCCCCGGAGCGGGGTCTCCAGACCCCTGTTGACTGGACATCTGTGTTGTTAGCCATTTTCTGATGTAATAAAGACCGCCGGGTACCTGAGCAGCTGGCTGCAGCTTTGCTTACTTTCCTTTGAGTAAATTCCCAGGGTGGCATTTCTAGGAACTCGCCATCATTTCACGGAAGTGCTGCTTTGTAACATCCGACTATACAATCTGAAATGCGTTTGGTGGCGGTGGGAGGGTCTGGTCCTTCCATTAGTAATCGCTTCACCCTTACCCATTTTCGGACCTAGACACCTTCCTCAGCTCTGTTAGATTTAAATTCGCACTGTGCTAGCATTCATTAAAACAAAAGGTGCGTGTGAGAACAACGGCTCAAGAGAGACAGTCATGGCTCCGGAAACACAAGGTGACCTGGTGAGACCCTAGCGCACCAGCCAGGACAGCGGACTCAGAAGGTTTGAGGCTGAGACTTACTCCATTGCCGTAATCCTCTCATTCCTTTCCTGAGAAAACTGAATGCCACAGAGGTTGAAGAATTCCCTCAGTGATAAACAGCCTTTCTGTACTCACCTGGGCAGCACCACGTATCTAGGTTGCTAGGATACGGGAATCCATTAGTACAGGGCCAAGACAAGGATGAGATTCCCATTCGTGAACTAACCCCAAGTGAAAATAAGCAGCCTTTTCTGGGGTCCCCGGGTGGAAACCCAGGCTCACAATGCAGTCCTTCCCAAATGGAGGTTCATAAAGTCATTTTAGATAGACTTATTTATTTATTTATTTCAAGGTGTATTTGCAGAAAAGAACTTATTGCTGTGAACATTTTAGCTGATTTAAAAACGTGTGTGGCTTAAAGGAAACAGTAATGATTCAGATGTGGCAGGCATTGTAAGGTAAGACATCGAGTCTGTGAGTGGCAGAGTCTGGCCTGGCTCACTGATGGCTGCTTCGTCTCTGGTGCCGGGCTAGAGGGCTGACCCTTTAAAGCTCATTTGCTATCATCTGTATGTTGGGAGACTCTAACTCAGTAGATAATCTCAGGCCCCCAAGTGTCCACATGGCCAAGCATCGTTGTGTAGGCTCTTGAAGCATACTGTGCATAACTAGACTTAAATCGAAGGTAGAACAGGTTATTTTTATAATGGGAATTTGTAATAGTCACTACATTTACATGGTTTGGCATTCCAAGACAAAACAAAAAACATCTGAACGAGTATTTAGTGAGGAGAGCCTTGTAAGGTATTTCATGCACACGTGACTTGGCGCTAACCTGTCTTCGTTAGTGTTTTGGTTTTCTGTGAGTGGGAGTACAGGGTCCATAACGTGTAACAGTGAACTTTCCAGGAGTGTTTCACACCCGCCCCAGCATTGGCTCGGTGAGCTGATTCACTGCCACCCAGCTTCAGCATTTAAAGTGTCTGTATGTATCACTGCCATGTAACTTCAACATTTAAAACATGTGCATGTAAAATCCAGTGCCCTTAGTATGTCATAGAGTTGGCTGTCACCACAACAGGTTTCAGAACATTTTTATTACCTACAAAAAAATCCCTTATACCTATGAGTCACTCCCATCCCCACCCACCCCACCCAAGCTTCTGGCAACACGACTCTATCTTTCAAATCTCATGTTTGGGACACGTCCCAGAAATGAAATGGTGTCTGTGGGCTTTTCTTTCTGGCTTCTTGCACTTAGCATATTATTTTTCTTAATTGTATTTATTTTACTTAGAATGTAGTGTACTTGTATATATGTGTGCCATGGTAGGTATGTGGAGGTCAGAGGACAACATGGGGGTGGGTGGACTGTCACTCTCTGTCATGTGGGTCCAGGAATCCAACTCAGGGTGCAAGGCTCAATGGCAAGCTTCTTTGACCTCTGAGCTGTGCCTGCTGTTTTGAGACTGTCTCACTGTGTTACCCAGGCTAGATATATGAACTCTGTGTTTAAGTGACCTTCTTATCTCAGCCTCCTGGGTAGCTGAAACTCAGGATGTACTGTACCCATACCCAGCCAACTCTATGACAGCCTGATCTGGGCTTTTTTTTTTTTTTTTGGTTTTTTTTGGTTTGGGTTTCTCTGTGTAGCTTTGGAGCCTGTCCTGGAACTAGCTCTTGTAGACCAAGCTGCCAGGCTGGCCTCGAACTCACAGAGATCTGCCTGCCTCTGCCTCCCGAGTGCTGGGATCAAAGGCGTGCACCATCACTGCCCAGCTTGACTTGGGCTTTTAAAGATCCCTTCATGCTATAATATTAGGACTTGGTTACTTTTTATTGTATTATATGGATGTTTTATGTTTTGTTTAGTTGATTTTTGAATTAGCTTCCTTTTCCCCATTATTTTGTATCTAAGTAATTCAGAGCAATCTTTAAAAAGAGACATTGGTTTAGGATTGTAAACTGTTCAATTTTTTTTTCATTTTTCATATTCAAAATAAAGTTTCCTGTTGATGCGCTCATGTATATGTGTTATTGTATTTTGCTGTCATTCGTTCCCCACAACACACTGCCTGAATTCATAGATTAATTATTTAATAAAACACCGTAGCTAGAAACTCAGAAGAATCCTCACCCTCGTCTGTGCCCACATACCGATCCATCTACCCAGTGAGCTGCGGGTCCATTAGGCATGCGTACGGAGTGTGGGGATTTATGTCACTGAAGGTGCTCACAGCCAGGGTGTGGGTTTGGGGTCAGGCGGGCACACAGATGTGTGTATTAGTCACCGACGCTGCCGTAATAGCACACCACAGACTGGTGGCTCAGATGGCAGAGCCTAGAGGTCCAAGATCAAGACTCTAGAAGGGCTGGTTTCCAGCATGGCTTGCTGTTCTGGCAGGTAACCAGCCTTCTCACTTTGTGGCCTTTCTTCTGGGCCCAGGAATCCCACTGTCTCCCCCTCAGTGTTTACAGTCTCTCTCAGATTGAGGCCCAACCCCTATGACCTCATTCAACCTCAGTTACCATCTTAAAGGTAAATATGGTGTAAATATAGTCACAGTAGGGTTTAGGTTAGGATTTCAGTATATGGACTTGGGACTGCTCAGTCCATAGCAGGATTAGACAGGTGGCTTCAGTTTACTGGATCGGAGGTGCCAATCTGGTGGCTGCAGCTGGCAAAGGCTGTGCTGGGTTATCCCATGCAGGTGAGCGGAAGGGCGAGCGGGTGCTTGAAGAAGAAGGAGACCACGTGAGCACTTGCCCAGGACCCACTCCCAGAGAACTCACCCAGCATCGTCATCTCTTCATGAGGGTGGGCTCCGGACCCAAACACCTCTCAAAGATTCATCTTTCAGCAGTGTTTCTCTGGGCACCAGACTTTATATTGAGTTCTGGCTCATGAGTGTCTGGCTACCCTAACACATATCTGTATCTTCTGATTTGCTTATTTTGGATAAGCCACATCCAAAACCTGGTGGAGAGTCCGATGATCTATCAAAAGAAGGAGCAAGAAGCTTCTGCTGAAGCTAGGAGAGGGCTGGGGTTTGTTACTCTCCCGCTAGGGGTGTACCGGAGGGAAGAGGGCAAGTGGGGAAGGGAAGAGGAAGGGTGAGGGCAGACAGCAAGGACCATGTGCATGCTAGGCAAGCGATGTGCCACCGCCAGACCTGTGGAACTGGACTGGGGCTGAACTGGGGGCAATCCGAATGTCTTTGCTTCCTTTTGGTTTGCTTGTTTTGAGACAGGGCACTCTGTAGCACAAACTGGCTTTAAGCCCGCGTACGTACCTGGGGCTGGCCTTGATCTCGGCATCCTCCTTCCTGTTGGTACTACAGGTGTGTGCCAATGTGTGAAGCATAACCTCTGCTTGTAGCAGAGAAGCTGTTGATAATGCCCTGTCTCACGGGCCTGACGTCTGGAAGTATCCTGTAGAAAATGAATTCCTGAGATCTGGAATAGGATAAAGCAAATACACTTACTGGCTTTTCCCTCTGCTGTAGAAATTGGTGTGTTGGCCAAGACTTTCATTGACCAAGGGAAGCTCATCCCAGATGATGTCATGACGCGGCTGGCCCTTCACGAGCTGAAAAACCTCACCCAATGTAGCTGGCTGCTGGATGGTAAGTGCAAATACGCAGGGCCCAGAGTATCTCTGCCTCCTGAAGTAATGAGTTCCGGCAGAATGAACACCTGGGACTAGGGACCATCATCAGGAGGGCAGCCAGTCACCTTTTGTCTAATTTTAAAATTTAATTAGTGAACTGATTAACTTGTTTTGAGACAAAGTCTTCTGTATCCCTCACTGGCCTCCAGGTTTCTATGTAGCTAAGGATGAACCACACTTTTGATCCTCTTGTCTTTGCTCCCAGTTGCTAGGGTTATAGGAATGGGTGGTCAAGCTTGTGTATGTGGCGCGGTGATCGAACTCAGGGCTGCCTGCATGCTAGGCCGGCATGCTACCAGCTGAGCGATATCCCAAGCCCAGGGGTCTGGTTCTTTACTTGAAAGGAAAGAGAGCGTGAGCCGCATGCTTTCTAGTCTGCTTTCGATGCGACTTTAGTTCCTTCCCCACGCGAAAGAATATCTTTTGACTTTTCAAACTTCTGTTGTTTGCCTTTTTGAGACAAGGTCTTATGATGTACTCCAGGCTGGCCTTGAACTTGTGAACCTCCTGCCTCACAATTCCAGGCATGCAGCACCATACCCAGCTGAGAATATTTTGTGCTTAGAAAGGATCTGCGCAAAAGCCAGTTAGACTGAAGAGCGACTTGTATTACGCAGTAGACTTTTCCCAGCCAGAGTCCTGGCAGAGTCTCAGGGCAGGGTGGCTTGTATACTCTGCTTTCGGGTATAGGAAGGACACAGAAGACAGGCCTTTAAACATGGGACACTTGCCTTCAAGATCCAAGTTCTAAAGCCATCTTGCAAGGGATATGCTAACGGCTCTTCTAGGGGCTTCATAAGGGGCTTATGGAGGTGAGGTGATTAATGGGGTTTTGACTGATGTCCAACTCACAGTAGGTCCAGTGGGTTCCTGAATTGATCCTGTGGTTATTTCCCCGGTTCCAGAATTTATAATTGGGACACACGTACTTAGAAGTTAACAGAATTCTCACATTGGTTCCCACCTGTGGACTGAGGAATATTCTGGTCAGAAAGGGTAAACGAAGTCTTTAGAGTTGCCTCTGCCAGGGGAAATAGCATCACATCCCTGGAGGAACTGCAGATGTTAGTGCCACCATCAAGAACTTGAAGGGTGCAGGGGTGGAGGTTCCTACCACATCTCCCTTTAATTCTTCTATCTGGCCAGTGCAGAAGACAGATGGACATAGAGAATGACAGTGGACTATCAAAAACTCCATCAATAGTGACTCCAACTGCAACTGTTGTAACAGATGTGGTGTCCTTACCTAAGCAGATCAACACATCTTTTGGTACACCGTATGCAGCTGCTGATCTAGCAACTGCCTTTTTCCTGGTACCTGTTCCTAAGGGCTCCTAGAAGGAATTTGCTGAGGCCAGTAGTACCCGTGCCTTTACAGTTTTACCTCAAGGGTATGTGAACTCTCCAGCCCTGTATCATAACTTAGAAGGTATCTTGATCATATGTCTCTTCCACAAAATATCACACTGGTGCGCTATATTGATGACATTGTGCTCATTGGACCAAGTGAGCAGAAGGTAGCAACCACTTTGAACTTGTTGGTCACATATGTGTATACCAGGGGATGGGAAATAAATCCAACCAAGATTCAAGGGTCTTCTACCTCAGTGAAATTCTTAGGAGTCCAGTGGTATGGAGCATGCAGAGATATTCCTTCTACGGTGAAGGATAAGTTATTGCACCTGGCCCCTCCCACCACCAAGAACAAAGCACAACATTTAGTGGGCCCATTTGGATTCAGGAGACAGAACATTCCCTACTTGGGTGTGTTACTCTGGCCCATATACCGAGTGACTCAGAAAGCTTCTAGCTTTATGTGGGCCCTGGAGCAGGAGAAGGCTCTTCAACAGGTCCAGGCTGCTGTGCAGGCTGGTTTATCATATGATCCAGCAGACCTGATGGTACTTGAGGTGTTAGTGGCAGATAGGGATGCTGTTTGGAGCCTTTGGCAGGTGCCCTGATAGATGAATCATAGAAGATACCTTCGGGATTTTGGAGCAAGGTTCTACCATCATTTACTGACAACTGTTCTCCCTTTGAGAGACAGCTCTTGGCTTGCTATTGGGCTTTAGTGGAAATTGAACACTTGACACTGGGCTACCAAGTTACCATTTGACCTGAGCTGCCCATCGTGGGCTGGGTGTTATCTGACCCAGCAAGTCAGAAAGTAGGGTGTGCATAGCAGCGATCCATTATCAGATGGAAGCGGTATATATGTGACCAGGTCTGAGTAGGTCCTGAAGGCACAAACAAGTTACATGGAGAAGTTGCCTATGGTTTCTACTCCCATTACAATGCCATCTGCCGCCAAGCATGCACCTGCAGCCTCATGTGGTGCTCCCTGTGATTGGTTGGCTGAGGAAGAGAAGACTGGGGCCTGACTTGATTCTGTACATTATGCCAGTACCACTCCCCACCCCCGTTTTTCTTTCTTTCTTCTTTTGTCTTTTTTTCTTTCTTTCTTTTTTTTTTTTTGAGACAAGGTTTAGTGCCTGTCCTGGAACTAGTTCTTGTAGACCAGGCTGGCCTCGAACTCCTAGCGATCTGCCTGCCTCTGCCTTCCTAGTGCTGGGATTAAAGGTGTGCGCCACCACTGCCCAGCACCGGCACCACTTCTTACAACTCTTTTCTGGGGCAACCCTGAAAGATACTGCCAAAGGGAAATCATCACAGCAGGCAGAACTTAGGGCAGCGGTGCACATGGTCATACATTTTATTTGGAAGGGGTGGCCAAACATGTGACTGTTCACTGATTTATGGGCTGTAGCCAATGGGTTGGCTGGATGGTCAGGGACCTGGAAAGAGCGTGATTGGAAGATTGATGAGAAAGACGTCTGGGGGAAGATGTATGTGGAGAGATCTCTGCCAATGGAGGAAGGATGTGAAGATACTGGTGTCCTGTGTAAATGCTCACCAAAAGATGACTTCGGCAGAGGAGGAGCTCAGTAACCTCATATATAGGATGACCCATTCTGTGGACAGTCAGCCTCTTTGTCACACCTTCCCTGTCATTGCCCAGTCACACATAAAGTGGCCATGGTGGCAGAGATGAAGGTTATACGTGGTCTCAGCAACATGGACTACAACTCACCAAGACTGCCCTGGCTACAACTGGTACTGTGGGCCAGATCTGCCCACAACAGAGACTAACAGAGTCCCAGATATGGCACTATTCCCAGGGGTGACCAGACCTGGTGACAGGTTGACTACACTGAACTGCTTCCTTGTGGAAAGGACAACATTTTGTTCTTCCTGGAGCAGGTACTTGTTCTGGTTATAGACTTGCCTTTCCTGCATGTAATGCTTTTGTCAAAACCACCATCCATGAACTTCCAGAATGCCTGAGCCATTGGCATGGTATTGCACACAGTGTTGCTTCTGACCAAGGGACTCATTCACAGCTAGAGAAGTGTGACAGCGGGCCCGTGATCATGGAATCCACTGGTCTTACCATGTTCCCTACCATGCCTGACAGAAAGATGGAATAGCCTTTTGCAGACATAGTAACTGCACCAGTTAGGTGACAGCAGCCTGGAGGGCTGGGGCAGGGTTCTCCAGAAGACAGTGTATGCTTTGAATCAGTGCCCAGTCTATGATACTATTTCTCCCATAGCCAGGATCCATGGGCCCAGGAATCAAGGGGTGAAAGAATATGGCCCCCAAAGGGAGTGGTACTATTAGGAGGTGTGGCCTTGTTAGAGGAAGTGTGTCACTGTGGAGGTGGGCTCTGAGGTTTCATATATGCTCAAGCCATGCCCAGTGAGACAGATCACTTCCTGTTATCTTTAGATCAAGAGGTAAAATTCTCAGCTCCTTCTCCAGCACCATGTTTGCCTGTATGCCGCCATGTCCCACCATGGTAACGGACTAAAGCTCCGAACCGTAAACCACACCGTTAAATGCTTTCCTTTATAGGAGTTGCTGTGGACGTGGTGTCCCCTCCCAGCAATAGAAGCTAAGACAGGAACACGGAATAGTTTCGCTCACTGTCCCCCCCAGTGACCCACTAGGAAGATTTTGCTTCCTGTTCTCGTGACCTTAAGTTCTGATGACCTAGAAGTTTTGGATCCAGAGCGGGTTGAGGGTACTTCTGCGAGGAGATACAGCAAACTTTCCATTGAGCTGGAAGCTCAGGCATCCCTGTGGCCACTCTGGGCTTCTGATGCCCTCAAGCCGACAGACTAAGAGAGGAATAACAGTGTTAGGAGGAGTGGTTGATCCAGATTACCGAGGGGAATTGGATTGCCTCTGCACAATGAAAGTAAGAAGGATTATGTGTAGGGCAGGAGATCCTTTAGGGCATCTCTTGGTGCTACCATGTCTTGTGATAAAGGGCACAGACCCTTCAGCAAGGAAGGTATGGGTCACTCCTCCAGGAAATGAACCAAGACCCACTGAGGTACTTGCTGAAGGCGGAGGAAATGCAGAATTGGTGTTAGAGAAAGGTAGTTATGAATACCAACTAAGTTGCAGACACGAGGATTATAATTGACATGAATGTTTCTGTTATATTTTATTAAGAATGCGATTGTGCAGAGACTTGTGTTCTCGTCCTGCCATTTCTTTCTAATGTGATATCAATTAAGAGAGTATCAGTGGTTATTATATTTAAGTTCTGAGATACTAAGAGTGTCCCTCCTGTTGTCACTTATAGTACATGTATAATACATTTGTAGTTGTACAAGGGAGAGTTATGTTAGGCATAGTTATGACCTGGTTAAATATATAATGTGTTTGTGATTGTACATGGGATAGGTAGGCATTATTGTGACTGGTTGTTTTCATTTGGAAAGTAAGCATGCAATAAAGAGATACAATTTTGTGTCAAGTTGACAAGGGGTGGCCTTGCGATGGTTGTTCTTGGTCGTCACCTTGATGACACCTGGAATGAACTACAACCCAAGTGGCTGGGTACACCTGTGAGGATGTTTTTTTCCCTTAATTCATTTGAAGTGTGAAGACTCATTTTTAAACTGGATCTTCTGAGGCGGGAAGTTACACTTTTAATCCAGATCTTCTGAGATGGGATGATCCACCTTTAATCTGTGCCACGCCCTCTGCTGGCAGCCTGTATAGAGGCCATGCGAGAGGGAAGCTTGCTCTCTCTGCCTGCTGGCTGTAGGTCTTGCTGCCAAGTCCATTCCTTCACGGGCTTTAGAGCCTACCGAAGACCAGCTAAGACACCCAGCTTCATGAACTGAACAACTATTGGATTCTCGAACTTTCTATTGGTAGACAACCATTGTTGGACTAGCTGGACAACAGCCTGTAAGCCGTTTTAATAAATCCACATATATGTACTCATTCTATAAGTCTGTTCCTCTAGAGAATCCTGGCTAATACGCACATAAACCAACGTTTGCAATTTGCATTTCAACTGAAGTAAACTACAATGGACAGGTTTGCCTCAGTGGGCTAAAAGATGCATTTTCTTGCATTTAGCATACATATTATACTTTAATTCCTTCCTTGAGGACTACTTGTGTTGCAGCCAGGTTCTCACTGTTTGGGACGACGCAGCAAAGCATGGCCTTAGGTTTCTTCCCCGTCTCTGGGTATTTTGAGTCAGGTCTTTTATGGTTGTTTTATTCCAGTTACTGAAGATAAACATCTAAAAATCTGTGTAGAGTGCTTGGCCTGCACACATGTTTGTGCACCACAAGTGTACGGTGTCCATGGAAGCCAAAGAGGGTGTCCGAGCTCCTGGCAGTGGAGTTTCAGGTGGTTGTGGGTGCTGTGTGGGTGATGGGAATCGATCCTGGGCCCTTCACAAGAGCAGCAGGGTGGACACTGAAATGAAGCTCAGGTCAACAGAGGGGTATTTTTGTTGAGACTCTTTTCAGTGTCGGCTCCTTGGTTACAGGTACAGGTGTTACCTTAGATAGACTGCTTGTGTTCACACGTGATTGCCACTGCCTAACAGCTTCCTCATCTGTCAAGTGGTGATAACAACAGCATCTCTCTTAGGGGCATTAGGGCAGTTGAGAGAAATGGTCCCTATAAAACCTTTAACATACGGATGTCGGATGTCGGCATCTGAAAGCCTTCTGTGGAATAAGCTACTATACTCTATTAGTCTCATTAAAGATATTACAATTGCTTCTCTCAGGATGACTTTCTTCATTAAAAATTTTATAGTAAATGCTTGTTTGTTTTTTCTTTTTTCCAGCTTGGGGCTTTATAAAGTGTTACGGGTTGAACTTCTTGCCCTTAGCTTTCTTTGGAGGCTGTTTTCCCTCGATCCAGATTCCTCAACAGTTGTTTTATGACAGTGTAAGGAAGGACTAAGTCATAAGCAAAATTTTCCATGTCCCAGCATCAGCAAGATATGTTTTTAGCTCTCACAAATCATTGCATATGCATTTTAGCCTTTGTCACCTTTGGGGAATTTATTATTCCCATCAATCTTAGCTTCCCCATGTGTTCTGGACAGAATGTTCCTCGTCATAACATTGTAAAGTGAAACACTTGGGATCAGAATACTATTTTAAATTCCCCAATGTACTTGTGTCTATTCTGGGACTCAATAATCAGTTCTAGTTGCTCTCTCCGTATTTTTGAACCACGTTGTTTAAACTATTTTAGCTGCACTGGCTGCATATCCCGTTTTTCAAATGCCTGAGGCCACATGTTTCCTATTTCAGAGTTTTGTGCTTTCAGCTGTGTGGACTACCAGCTGAGCATTCCTGAACACCCCAAGTTCCAAACTGGACACTTTCTGACATCACTGGATCTACATGTCTGCAACAGGGTTGTTCAGACTACAAAAATTGTTTCTTATGTCAGGGTTTGCCCCTCTGTTTGCTTTCTGTCATATTCCAAACACAGCCTTCTGAGATTTTGAGTGAAGATAAATCTTTTTCTTCTTTTTTCCTTTCTTCCTTCCTTCCTTTCTCTCTCTCTCTCTCTCTCTCTCTCTTTCTTAAGATAGTCTCACAGTGTAGCCCTGGTTAGCTTGGAGTTCACTGTGTAGACCAGGCTGGCCTTGAATTTAGAATTCAGCCTTCCTCTCTGCCTTCCTCTCTCCATTTCTGTCTTATTTTTAAAGGTGTGTGTGTGTGTGTGTGTGTGTGTGTGTGTTGTTGTTGTTAGCCTGAAGCTGTCAGATTCTTTGGAGCTGGAGTTATAAGGTGGTGTGAGCCACTGGAGGAGAGTACTTTGTGTTTGGCTGGTTTTTTGTTTTTTTGTTTTTATTTTGGAGGTCTTTTGCTTTTTTAAATTTCTGTTTTGTTTTGTTTTGTTTAGAGAACCATGGTGACTTACACTTGTTTCATTTAAGATCATTTGAGAGTATTATGCTTGCATGTTATGTATGTGTACCATGTGCATGCCTGGTGCCCATGGAGGCCAGAAACTAAAATCCGAACCCCTACGGCTGGAGTCATGGACAGTTTTGAGCTGCCATGTAGGTTCTGGGGACTGAACCTGGGTCCTTTACAACAGCAGCAAGTGCTTGTTTGCTTTTAAGACAGAGTTCATGTAGCCAAGACTTTGAACTCCAGATCCCCTTGCCTCCACTCCCCAAGAGCTGGGATTACCGGCGTGCTGTCACACCTGACGGATCCTGTGTGGCTGGTAAGCACGGTGGCAGGCAGCCAGTTCTCTATTACTTTTCTCTGCACCGGCTTCCAGCTGTTTCATCGAGGCTTACGCACCCGGAAGGGCAATGCGCTGTGTTACGCAGAAACGCCCTCACGGACACACTCAGAACCTGCACGCTACAGTCAAGCAGACACCACACAATTCAGTCACAGTTGTGTTACAGTTCTGGCCGACCTGCCTGGTTTCATTCCTTGGATGCAGTTTGCCCAACTAGTACTTTTTCTTTCTTGTCTCCCCCTCCCCTCTCCTCATCTAAAGGTTTTCCAAGGACGCTTCCACAGGCAGAAGCCCTGGATAAAGCTTACCAGATAGACACAGTCATCAACCTCAACGTGCCCTTTGAGGTCATTAAACAACGCCTCACTGCTCGCTGGATTCATCCTGCCAGTGGCCGCGTGTACAACATTGAATTCAACCCTCCCAAAACTGTGGTGAGTAACTGCAGCGGGGGCTGACATACAGCAGACTGTCCCCGAGTTCTCCTACCCTAGCAGGCATAGCCTCTGTAAGCCTGGACCGAGCAGGACTACTGTAGGGCATTACTTGATGAGTCTAGTGCACTCAAACTTGGTAGTAAAGATGCGTTCCTCGGCAGCAGGTCGGCTACCCACTCAATGTCCCCTATAGACTCACTGTGTTGACTGCTTGGTCCCCAACTGGTGGTGTAAGTTTTGAGGTGGAGCACACCCGGAAGAAGTAGGTCACTGGGGCATTGCCTCACAGATCATGCCTGATCCGTGTCCCTTCCCCCTCTCTGCTTCTTGTGCATCCTATGAAGGAAGCCACATACACACACATGTACACACACACACATGCAGATATACACATATAGACACACAGACACAGACACACACACATGCATACATGTATATGCAGACACACACACACATAGACACACAGAGACATAGACACACACAGAGACAGACATACACACATGCACACATGTATATGCAGACACACACACAGACACACATACACATGCACAGACATATATGCAGACACACAGAGACAGACACATACACATGTATATGCAGACACACACATATAGACACACAGAGACACAGACACACACACGCACACACTTATATGCAGACATACACACATATAGACACACAGACACACACACACACACCGTGATGTTCTGAAGTCCAAGCAGGCAAGCAGCCCAGATCTGAACCCTCTGAAACTATGTGCCCAGATAAACAGTTCGTCCCTTCTGCTTGTTTTTCTCAGGTGTTAGTTACAGCAATGAGAAACCTGACACCGGAAAAAAAAAACAAAAACAAAAACCAAAACATGGATTTTCTTAGTCCGTGCCAGGGTGTGAGAGAAGGGCAGAGGCAGTGGGGATTGCAACACTGGCTTATAGCTGGAATTTCTCCCACCTCCCAGAGCCCACACCTGGGAACCAAGACTTGAGAACCTGGGCCCAAGGATAGAGAAGGGCTTCCACATCCAAACCGTACAGCACCCTCGGGCTTCTCACAGCTGCAAACACCTGCCTCTAGTTTGGATCCTGTTTACTAAAACGTTAGCCCATTTTTGTGATTGGCTAGACTACAGAGGCTGTCTGCTCAGAGATACCGTATTGCTGAGCTGACGTCTTACCAACGCTGTCTTAGGGCATTGACGACCTGACAGGAGAGCCTCTGATTCAGCGCGAGGACGACAAACCTGAGACGGTGATCAAGAGACTAAAGGCATATGAAGCCCAGACGGAGCCAGTCCTGCAGTATTACCAGTGAGTTCTTGCTTTTTCAACTTCTCTCATACAATCAGTTTTGATTTTCCATACGTTACAGCTGAAGCCCCAGTCCCAGTTGGCTTAAGCAATGAAGAGATTTCTAGGCAGCTGTCACAGAGTGGGCGGGGCCTCAGTCTCCAGCTTTCCTCTGTTTTGCCATATTCTCTTAGTTTCACCTGCTTCTGTGTACTGACTTGCTTTGTCCCTCCTGCATGGTTGCTGGTTTTTCCCAGAAAGGCCACGCCTTCCTCTTTCCCGAAGGGCTAAGGAGCAAACCTTTATTTAGTGAACGAAAGCTCCAAGCATCACTCAGATGAAACACTATAGCCACTGGTCAGGAAACCTCTTTCTTACTGTGCTAGCCTGGGTTATTTCCAGCTCCAGAATCAGTAATGGGGCTTCGGAGGGTTGACACAGGCTAGTTCACATCCAAGGTTTGGAGGTTCATTTCAGTCCACATTCTGCCATGTAGTGGAGGGCTGGAACCAGTGCTGGGGCAATGAGCCCAGTAGAGCCCACCAAGCATGCCAAGAGAGGCCACTTAAGCACAGCATATCAAATGGCCGCCAACTGTCAGAATCATCTGTGGTCAACAGTATTGGAAAGCTCCCGCTTACATGTTTTTATCTGTTCTTCGAGGAAGTCAGTATCACACACGGAATATGAGAATTACCCGTCGCAGGCCAAGAAGCAGCCTGGCCTCCTTCCTCAGCCCTTCCTTCCTTCTTCCGGGGATGAGTGCTGCTCTTTGCTTTCTCTGCGTCCTGCTAATGATTCGGGGCCAAAGCAGTACATGCTGCTGCAGTAAGAGCATAGACCCCAGAGTCAGAAGGCCCAAGTTCAAAGCCCAGCTCGCTATTCAGTTAACATGGCCCTCACCTCTCGCTTAAGTTCTGACTGGTTTCTCTTCCGCAAAATGTGGATGAGGTTAGAGGCTTGAAAATGAGTTCATGTGTAGGCCTCATCACACTGTCCCGGATGCACAGGAAGCACGGGACATACATTAGCTGCTACTGTGGTGGCCACTGCTGCTACATTACTGCCACATAAGTATGCAGGGAAACCGGAACCAGTCTCGGGATTTCTGACAGCTAATTTCCGGAGGGTGAAATTATGAGAGTTGGCGATTCCCTTTTTACAGCAGCAATTACTTTAAGCTTGTGTTTGTATACTGAGCCTGGCTCTATATCCCTGGTAAGGTGTTTCTCCTCTGCGCCACTGACTCCATGTTTACGGTCAGCCAGTATTAAATACCCGCTTTACAGAACTCTTATGAAGGGGCCTGGAGCGAGAGAACTGTTATAGAGACTTAGAGCGGTCCTCAGCTATGGAATCAGTCACTGTTGAGGACTCTGCTGGCACTGCGCCAGGCCCTTGTCTAAGCAGACAATTAGACTCAGTTCCTACAAGCCTCCTAGTAAGTCACCTTGTATGGAAAGACAGGAAAAGTGTGCAAATACCATGTATTGTGCAATGAGATACAACACGGCTTATCATCAGAAATCATCCCCACCCTGGCTTATGCAAACCAGGGTGGGGGGGGTGTTAGTCCTATACCCAAGAAGTCCCAATACAGATGGCCGGCTCAGGGGCTTAAGGAATGCCATCAAAACTCGGCCCTTCCAGCTTCATTCCCTGTGCTGGCTTCAGTCCAGGTGGCTGTAGTGTCTTCTGACTTTAGCCCAGCTCCTGCCAGCTCTGCTGACTCAGCAGAAAAGAACCATCTCCCTCCTCCCACCCCAGCTAAAGTATGATTGATGGCGATTAGCTTCAGCCATGCATTGTCGAAGAGAGGGTGTGGGAGCAGTCTCACTTGAGCCTCGTGTACTGAGTGTGCGCCATTTGACTGTCCGTAGGACTCACAATAAAGAACACCTTGTGCCTGGGCAGACAGTAATACTCCCAAGAGGCCGGGTGGAGGAATGCCTGGAGGGAGTAGTTCTGATACAAGGTGGAGGTTGGGGAACACTACAGAAATTAGTGACTTGGGGGTCTTTCTTTCTGGGCTCCTAATGCTTCTTGACTTAAATTCACGCTTTTCTGCCTAAGATCAAAGCGCAGACTTACGGCTTGCACTCTCCTTATTCCCGGGGAACGCTCATCTGCCTAGAAATGCGGTGTTCTTACTCTTGGGAAGACTGGTTTTTGTAGCCGGTTCCCTCTCATTACAGAGAAATTACAACGGCAAATGTTCACACACAGTACAGCGTAGGAGGGAATGGGTGCCTGCAGTTCTGCCTCGGTAATACGTCACTCCTGGCACTGCAGCTGATACTGACGTGTCTCCAGGAAGCTTTCCCGTTCAAAGCTTGCTCTGAGTGCTCTACCTGCCCGAGAATATAGACGCGTAAGGGCTTCTCCTGTGTAGATACTCCCTTTGTATCAGTTTTTCTGTAGTAGACGTTTTCAACCGGAAAACAGCTGCCGTTATTTAAGTTAACCACGACAAATGTGAGTTGTCCTTTTGCCCCAACGACAGCCTAGTGAGATCAGCCACACAGCTATGGCAGCCGTTTCTGGAAAGCAACAGACCATGTTATTCATCTGCTCTTGGGTGTCCCGGCAGCCAGTGTGCACACCCAGAAATGTGTGTGGGTCCGGGAGTTCAGAAGCTTACGGTGGTCCGTGCGGTGCGAGAAGCAAACCCCAGGATTCTGAGCCCACACTTCATCCTCTCTCTCCCCTACTCAACTCTGGAGTAAAGTCACTCTTTGATGGCCGGTGTGTCATCATGACAAGCCAGACACACAGGGATACACAGGGAACTCTACCAAGAGGAAGATTCAAGAAGGTAGAATAGAAGGGAAAGGAACTTGGTAGAAAGGAGGCATGAGGACTGTTAGAAAAGTTTCAGACTTCAGTGGGCAAAGCGGTACTGAATGCTGGGATGATGTCCTGGTGGCCGACGACCGTTTCTAACCTGCCAACCTGAGGATTGAGGCCGAGTCCCTTCCCAGAAGGCATCTGCAAGTAGCATATAGGCTTACCTAGCCATCCAGGCCAGTCTGACAGCTGACATCTTTTTAAAGAGCCCCTTCCCTGATGCCAGAGGACAAAACCCGAACTAGAATCTAGATTTTGCTATGCCCAGCCAAGTTCCTTCTCCCGGGTCAGAGACCTAACCTCATAGACTTCTAAATTCACATGAATTTTACAAATTCCTCTGAAAAATCTCATTACCTATCTACTTACCTATTTTGTTTCTCATCTTTAGGAAGAAGGGGGTCCTGGAAACATTCTCTGGAACGGAAACGAACAAGATCTGGCCCCATGTATATTCTTTCCTACAGACGAAAGTTCCAGAAACTACCCAGAAAGCCTCCGTTACTCCCTGAGGAGGGCAGTTAATTAGCAGGGTGAAGCGGGGCCTCCTCGCCTCGCCTGTTTTCGAAGCTCTTTTCCTGAGACTTCTCTGAAAATTATGACTTACTCCTAATGACTTTCTTTTGGATGTTACTAAGGCCGTGCCAAATGAGTCAGACACTAAGGCTGATCTGTTAAAATAACCTCGTGTGTTTAATCTAGTTGTCTTCTGTGGATGTGCAATTAGAAAACATCAGAGATGCTGAAACTCAAAAAAGAAAATCAAAAGAGAGCAACTGGTAATTGTCCACCCCCCGTTAAGTCAGCGGCTGATCATTTTCATGTTTTTCTGAAAAAGTTTAAAAAAAATTACACATCACCAACCCCTCCCAAAATGTCTTCTAGCCCCATGGGATGTGGTATTTGGGGAGACTGTCTATAGATTCCAGAAAGCAAGCAACTGGCTTTATTTACAGATGTTGCCAGATGCAAACTCTGCTGCCTTTGCAGAAAAAGCAAGGGCACAGGCTACCCTGCAGTGCCCTCCATTTACTAGTTTCCAGTTTGCTGTAAAGATGCAGCCATGGCAGTTAAATGTGACTTCGATATGGCTTGGCTTGTTTTCTTTTCCAAACATGCATGAATCAAGGGATGTTATGTGTTGACTAAAGTTTGCACTGGCAAACGACAATCTCGCACGTCACTCAGGCTGTTTTAGGACCTACCTGTCAGCTTCTCTCTTTCATACAAATGGACTGTCTGCCTTGATGAGCAGTGATATAAAGAGAGAGGGTAAGAGAACACCCACGGCAGTTTGCCACTTAAGTAGATGTGGTATGCTGGGGACAGCCCCTTGACAGAAAGACGACCGATCAACTAACTAGCCACCACATACAGCAACAAAAGGCATTTGCAGCAGGGGTTAAAAGGCCCCATAACTGAGTTCCCTCAAGGACATGTATATCGCTATCAAGGTCCTTGATTTCAAGAGCCTCTTGTCTCAGCCTCTCAAGTGCTACCAGTTGTCACCCGACTTCACTGGGAACATCTAAGCAGCCTCCTCTTCCACCTGCAGCACTGTGGCTCCAACTCAGCCTTGTATGCTGGGCGAGCACCCTACCACTGCCATACCTCCAGCCCTTCGTCTTTTTTTTTTTTTTTTTTTTTGAGACAGGATCTCATTACGTAGTTCTGGCTGTCGCAGAACTATGTAGACAAGGCTGGCTTCAAACTCATAGAGATCCGCCTGTCTCTGCCTTTGAAGTGTTGGGATTAAAGGTATGGACACCTGGCCCCAGCCCTTAGTTTTTGAGACAGGGTCTCACTATGTAGCACAGGCTAGCTTGAAATGATGTAGTCCAAGCTGGCTTCATGTTCATGATCCTCTTGTTTCAACCTCCTGAGTGCTTAAATTACAGGAATATACCACTAAACCAAGCCTGAGAAACCATTTTAAAACTTCAGCCACTTCAGATTCCTTAGTGGGGCAAAGACATGTCCTTACATATTGTGGCCAAATGTAAGATATGAGAAATGGAAGAAAAACAACTCGACCTTCGAGGAAGATGTACTCTGTATTTTACTTGGTGCTAAATCAAAGAATCAAGCCCTTGTACAAGACTTTGAAACTTTGGCCAATTTTATTTCAGAAACTTTAAGTACAAATGCTAGCAAGTGGTTCTTATACATCTGGGAGTGGGGAAGGAATCTTTTGATTTTTAAATTTCACTGTTGAACTTTCAAAATGGACATGCCTTTAAATAGGATTACAACAAGCATCTTGTCTTTTGTGTTTCTATATGCCTTATCTGAATGTTGGTTAACTGGGTTCTAACAATGTTGTGAACTTCTCTAACTTAGGACTGATCAGCAGGTTCTGTTACACGTGGTGATTTCAGCACTGTGATGTTGCCCTTGGCTGCTCGACCCCCAACCCTGCTCCTGTCTGCTGCTGTGGCTTCTCACTGGCTTCTTTCTAATAAACCGGTCTTCACATAATGCATTTTATGACATTATCTCCTGCTATACTAATGCAGTCACACTAGCTTCCATGACACTGGAGATGCTGAGGTCAAGAGGTTGGAGAACATGAAGTGACAACCTTTTTCTTCCTTTGACCAGAACAACCAAGATTTTGTATGTACATCCATTTGGGAACCGTGTGGCTTCTATTAGAACAGACAAAGACCAGTTTTCTGCCGGATAGGTTAATGTCAGACAACTGATAAAGCTATCATTGCTGGGGATGGACAAATGGCTCAGCAGTTAGGTACAACGGCTACTCTAACAGAGGACCTGAGTTTGATTCCCAGCATCCACATGGAAGATCATAACATCTCTAACTCCAGTTTCAGGGCATCCAATGCCCTCTTCTGGCCTGCAAGGGCATCACGCACACACGTTGCACAAACACATATACAGGCAAACACCCATACACATAAAAAACCATTCCTGAATACATCCTGCTGAAAGTGCTGTGATGACCAGTGCAAGCTTTTATTTTTGTGCCACATGGAACAGCCATGGAGCTGAATACCCTGGGCAAGAGCACTGTGTTTTCTCATTTTCAAAATCTCTTCATTAATAACTACAGCTAGCACCTAAAGATTTTCAATCTTAAGTTAGGACTATTATTTTTTTTTTTTTTACAGAATAGTCTAACTGGGCTCAAAAGCGCTGGTAAAAGCCAGTAAGGTTTCTGAATCTGTGGCATTCTCCTGCAGTATTTTCTTAAAGGTTTCATTTAGTGTGTATGTGCGCATGTGTGCGGGTACCTGCAGAGGCTACAAGAGGACATCAGATCTTCTCAAACTGGAGTCACAGGAGCTTGTGAACCACCAGACATGGGTGTTGGGAGTCAAACTGGCCCTCTGCAAAAGCAAGTGCTCTTAACCAAAAACTCATCCCTTTAGCCCGTTTTTAAAGGTCTCTAAAAACCGTAAGTTTTTCTATATACAGCACCAAATAGTGTCATGTCATGCCAAGTGCAGACTGGCCCAGCAGCTTCCTATTTCCTCAGGGGATTCCAAGTGTCGCAAAAACATACCAGGTGAACCGGCTTCCTGGACAACCTATGAAGTAGTACAAGCATACCCACACACGTGGGTACTGAAGGCTGCAGGATCTAAGGGTCTTCTGGCTAAATGAATGGTATGCTGGAAAATGGAAATGGGAAACCCAACCCCAACCTGGACAAGTACCACCTTTTCCCACATCAATTTAAGAACTGACATCTGACTTGCTCTGAGAATAGTAAGGTTTTTTTTTTTCTGAAATACCCCAGGATTAACTTGAGAATCACCTTGCCTATATTACACTGTCATGAAAACCACTTAGTAATGGAGATATGTGTGCTCATTGGGAAGCATGTTAATTCACTTAAATTAAAAAAAAAGTTTTAAAAATAAACTTAAAATTTACAATATTTGTGTGCATATGTGTTCTCCTGTGCATGTATGACAGTCTGATGAAACTAAGGAATTGGTTCTCCTGCCACCATTTAGTCCCAGATACTCAACTCAGGTACTCGGGCTTGGCAGCAAAAACCTTTACTCAAGTGAGCCATTCCAACAGCCCTTACTCACTTTAAAAATGATAATATGAATGCTCGTCTGAAAAAAAGCCTAGTATTTCTGAAGAGAAATTATAGGATACTATAAGCTCCTTGGGCAAAATTTTGAAAGAACCACAGATGGTATAATTAAGAGACTCTCAGAGCAGTAATTCTAATCAGTGTTTTCTCCGTTATCAGCAACGGAATGACAGTTCACAGGGTAAATGGAGTTACAGCTATTTGTTCCTCGCTCTCCTTCTAAGACAGTCTCATGTAGCCACAGGCAGGCCTTGAACTTGCAATGCAGCTGAGGAAAAGCATAAGCCCTCATGTCCTCACCTCCTAGCAGGGCCGAGGGCCACAGGTATGTGACACCATGCCCAGTTTATGTGGTGCTGGGGATACAATCGAGGGCTTCATGCACCCTAGGCAAGAACTCTACCAACTGAAATTGTATCTTAAGTCTCCAGCTGTTTCGTTTTTTAAAAAATGAAGGAAATAAAAGGACTCAAATATACTGTCATTTTGTTTTGTTTTTTTGAGATAGGGACTCTTTATGTAGACCAGACTGTCCTCTAACTCAGAGATTCACTCCCCCCTGCCTCCCAAGTTCTGGGATTAAAGGCATGTGCTCCCACACCCAGCCCAATATACTGCTGTAATACTAAAGACCTGCCAATGATTAAGTTACCATCCCTAGTACAAATTATGACATTAATTAGTGGTTCCTCCAAACAAATCAATCACACTTTTACACACTAAAACACAGAACACTTCCTTTGGGGGAAAAAAATTCTAGTCAAATGTCAAAAGGTTTTTTTTCTTAATCAATTTTTGTCTTAGAAAACAAAACCAAAATAAACTTTAACTATATACTCACTTTGCTATTACTTTTCTGTCACCAGTTTTGGGGCTTTAAGAGTTTAAATTATAGAAGGCAAAAATGAAAGTCACAAGCATTTGACTGAGCACAGAGAGGCAGACAAGTGTGGCAGAAGTGAAGTCGGTGTGGAAACCTGTCAGCCCAGAACCACTTCTGTGAGACCAGGATTCTGTCTGTCTGTCTGGTGTAAAGAGGGTAACTGAGACCATGCTCAGACAAGAAGAAAAAAGAAGAGAATACAACAACGAAATACAACAAAAACAAACAAAAAAGTCTTCCATGATTAGGTCACTGATTAAAAAAATTGCAAGCCAGTGAGCACTACTATATAAATTAGTCAAACATTTTATTATAGAGTATATTTTTATATCAAAAGCACAAAAAGACTTTTATTCTGGGAACCAGGAAGATTGACGACATTACAGGAATATGATTCATGATTCCAGTCCATTTCCACAAGTACTGGGCACCCCATCACCTAATTCAGCCACTGGCTGAAAAGACAGATGAAGCTGAGGTCACAGCTGTGACCCAGGCAAGCAGCTCAGCACGATTTCCTTATCCAAACTGAGACCTACATTCCCAACCCCAAACACCCACTTTCCAAGTATTTGCTACAAATTGAAGTGGGTACTGAGCCAAAGATTACACTCAACTATAATGCTCCTGTAAGTCGGAAGATTAATCCTCAAATAATAAGGATATCATAATTGGCACTGTCATCTAATTCTAAATAAAAAGAATCATCAAACATCCTGGTGGATCTGCAGTGACTTACAGAGGAAGAAGTAAAGCTCAGAAGCATCTCGGAACTGAGCTAGAAGCGAGTAACAGCTGGAGTGAAACCCATCACAGCCGAGGGTGACTTATCAAATTCTTAGACGTGGTTGGCAGCTCAAGGCGGCTTAGTTCTACATTTCTCAAGGCTTCACCAGAGGGAAACACAGTAACGGTGACTTAACAATGATCTTACTCCTCCTGTTTGTTCTCACAGGCCGTTACTATTCTTCAAAACTTACTCCCTGAGAGGTCCCAGACTATGTCAAGTGAAGAAGTCAGAGTAAGCTTGCAGTTCATCTCGTTGGAAAAACAAATCTGTACGGCTCTCTACACACGCTACACTCCTTAATATTTAACAGTCATCAGGACAAAGTCAACTCACTTCTGAACAGTTTTGAAACTACTTGCAGGGTAAATGTCATGTTTTTAATATCAAGTTTATAGTCAAGGAGTTAACTGGTGGTGTCGAAAATACAAATGGTAAATATTACCGTAAAACAATAATTTGTGTCATCCAGTTTACTGATTAGTAAAGTAGGTTACCACTACTGATTTATTGCTTTTAATGTGATGAACACCAGATGTGACAGCTGAACTTTGCAGTGGGACACAAGCACACTTTTCGCTTTAATTCTCTCTGTGAAGCGGGACATGTACATATCCGTGTTACAACTCTGTAGCAGATACCTCCTCAGTCAACCAGTCTTGTAAACATTGCATTGTGCAGATTTTCATACTTTGATTCCAAAATTAAGAATAGTTAAAGGCAAATTTAGTAACTGAGGGGTGGGGGAGAGTCCAGTTTGACTTCCTGCAACATATGGTACCACTCCTCCCTTCAGAAACAAAACAAAACAACAAAAACCCTAGCAGCACATAAAAAAAAGTTGCAAAACATTTCAGTACTCTTTTCCCTCCCATCAAAAATCGAACAAAAATAAAGTGCAGCACCCATAAAAGTGTCAAGAAAATAGCCAAGCTCTTCCTTTCTTGTAACAAAATAGTCCTTGGCCTCAGCAGTCTTAACTGAATTACACAGTGTCCATCATTTTGTCCTCATCTTCTTTCTGCACCTCTGAGTTTAAACTGCAGAGAGTTGTGTTGATAGAACACTGAAGATAATCTGGATTCTGGGGGAGAAAGGAGAAGGAAGACACTTAGTAAGCAGCTCCATGCCAGCCCATCACCTGTGCATTTGGGTTCACGTTTTCTAGTCTGCTGCAGCTCAGCAAGTAAGAAAGAAAATGGGATTTTTTGAGTCTACTTGGGCTGAAACCCAAAGAACTAAGGGTAGGATAATATTATTTAATCCAAAGAGATGTGATAAAGCCAGAGTGGATATATGTGAACAAAATGTAATACTACCCTTTTAGCCCTTTCAACAAAACTAGCATAATTCTTTAACCATACAAGGACAAATTTCCCCATAAGCATATATTTTCATAAATATGGCTTCCGGGGGTCTGGAGAGATGACTCAACAGTTAAAAGCACCTGTTCTTCCACAGGACCAGGGTTTGGTTCCCAGCACCTACATGGTAGCTCACAACCACGTGAAGCTTTAATTCCAGAGGCTCCAATGCCCTTTTCTGACTCTGTGGACACTGCACGCACATGGTGCACACACGTGTATTTAGGGAAAACATCCATATATATATAAAATAATATTTTTTTTATTCTGTTAAAATAAAGTTTTTAAGTCAGGAAGTGGTGGCACATGCCTTTAATATAAAAGTCAATATTCTTGTTATATTACCGTATTTCCACAAAGTAGTGCTAGGTTTTTGCAGACATCCACTTCAGATTCCAGAGCCCTTCAAGACCAAACTTACAGTAACTCTAGCTTGATACTCAGAACTGAAAGTCATCAATATTCCTAACCTAAGCGACACTGAAATTCCACTGGTTGCCCCATGGGTCGGTCTGTCAGCATTTTCACTTGTCTCAGTACACATTCTCCCCAAGAGCACAGGACTCCGTGTAGTGTAGGACTCCGAACTGGGGAAGGATGCATCAGCCCCACCATTTACTGTGTTGACTTTAGGCAAACTAATTAACCTCTGTAATTTTCAATTTACTTATGTGCAAAATGATTTTAAATAATCACAGCGTTTTTAAGATTAAATAATACATTTCAACATAATGTACAACCCATGAAGTGATATAAAAATGGTATAGCACTATTACAGTAAGATTCTTTTCAGACTTCAAAACTGTCAGCTTGGTCCCTTGGGTGCCTCCCCCTTCCACTTCCTTCATCTGTCACTATCTTCAGCGACTAACAGCCATTTCAACAGTACTCCTCTCCTTGGGGCTGTCTAGGTCAGGGTGCCTAAATTCTCACCCTGTAAGGAGCAACTAGTCTATTAACCCAGAGTACTTAAGGATGAAGGTTCCTGATAATAATTCAAGTGATAAAATTCCATAACTCCAACCTTTTCTACACAAGTGACAGTGGAGGCCTAGCCACTGGTGTCAGCTGTAACTGCTATGTATGAGAATGACTTAATTCTCTCCGACCGGACATATCTTCTTGATAATACAGGTTGCTTAGACTTTAACATGTGTAAAGAACCAACGACATCCCTTAAGTCTCTTTTTCCTCTGCATGCATTAGGTGACTAAGTTTATCTACTGCCTTTGACATCATCATAAAACTCCTTGGAAAAAACTGCTTTCTCACATGCTACTTCTAAATATTGTAAGTAACATTAAAGAAGTAATCTGGGGGCTAGAGATGGCTCAGCAGTTTAGAGCACTTGCTCCCTTGCAGAGGTCCAGGGTTCACTTCCCAGTACCCACAAAGTGGCTCACAACCATGTGTAACCAATAATTTCAAAAGATTCAAAGCCCTCTTCAGTCTCCCTCTTTGGGCACCAGGCACAGGTGTTGTATACATATATACAAGCAGTAAAATATTTTCATACATATAAAATAAAGCAAATCTTAAAACATTAAAAATAAAGAAATGATCTGTAGGCATTCTTTAGGGGCATATTCCTGACATGTCTAATTAAAGGAGAACACTAGTGATTATTTAAAGTCAGAATGTGAATATTTACATCTTTGAAAATGGTTTTGGTTGAGATAAGTATGACCAATTGCTTTCCTTACTATTTTAGATCCTACATTAGGTTAAAGTGCTATTGTGAAATTTAACAGCTGTTTTAAATACATGTTACTAAAATGGTAAAATTATAGTGCCATAAGGTCAAGAAACGGAAAATCTCAATTTTTACCATTTTATGAGGCTTAAAGATAAATACAGGACTCTCCTCATATTGTCTTCTGAATGACACTTTCCATCTCCCAATGTAGACAACAGAATAAACTGGCTAAAGCTGGTCTTAAAATCTTGGAGCCTGGAAATGAGAGATAACTGGGCTCTATTAAGCTGCTAACTCTAAAATCACAATGGGCAGGGACTGTCTGACAGTATCGTAAAGCTCTGTCAACTATACTAGTGATCTGCTCTCCTCTTTCCACTGATGACATTCTGTCGTGTTAATAGTACAGCTTTTATCTTCATCTAACAGCAGACTCCGAGAAGGGTCAAACAGTTCATATACTATTACTGGATATATAACATACAAAAAGTACTGCTTAACAAGGTATTAATTACATAAAGCCATGCAAAAGATCGCTGTAGATACCATTCATATGTCTGCTTTCAAGCTAATTTCATCCTTTAGAAAATTGCCAACAGCGTATTTTACTCAGAAGATGTTGTGAGGAGCCACCAGAGTTTATGAATGAGATGACCAATAGGCAGTGACAATTGAAATTAAAATGTTTAGCTACAGCTCATCTTTTCCACATAAAATGAGACAGAAGAAACTCAATGCCAAAGCATGGAATGAAATAAGACTAGGAGTTGTTATTCATTCATTATTTCAGAGACAAGGTCTCTCAACATACCCCTCATTGGTCTGGAGCTCAACACGACCATCAGGTCTCACACTCACACTCACATCTGCCTCTGCTTCCTAAGGGCTTGAATTAAAGGCAGGAGCTACTACATCAACACTAAGGGTTATTTTTTTGAGGCAAGAAAATTTTAAGGAGTCATACATACATTATGGATGAGTGTGCTAAAGAACCAAATTATTGACATTATGAAATGAGTGTGTTCCCTTTCCCCGCTTACCTGTGATAAGGAGTCTAAGGAGCCTATACATCCAACACTAGAATGGGGAACATGATTCTGAACTGTTGCAGGTTGAAAGCTCTGTGATTGAGCATAAAGTCTTACTCTTGACTTGAAAGCTTCAAGTTCATTTTTGAATGCTTCAAAATAACCTTCTTCCTCTGCCTAGAACACAAAGAACCAGACAAGAAGACTGTTTCTGGATGAAACCACAGAGTGAATTTCAAAAGCACACAATAGAGTTAGAGCAGTGGCAGTAAAGAAAACATGCAATGTCAAAATGCAGAAACCAGTACAGTCTCCTGGCAGATTTGTGAGCAGTTTCTTTTATAGGCACATTTACAAATAGTTGGTCTGCTCTATGTTTAATTCTGCGTCAGCAAAATTAACTAACAGGAGACAACACTTCTACACATATACACGGAGTAGGAGTGGCCTGATGGTACAGCTTTTAAGACCAGATACTCAGGAGGCTAAGGCAGGAGGATGGCAAGTTCAAGGTCTGGTAGGCAAAAGAGTGAATTTACCATGAACAGGGAAACTTAGTGAGAGCCTCAGACGGATCTCTGTGAGTTCAAGGCCAGCCTGGTCTACAGCCAGAGCTACACAGAGAAACCCTGTCTTGAAAAAAAACAAAAACAAGTTATTTTTTATAACTTTTATTTTGAGATAGGGAGGGGCACTTGCTTGGCACACACAAAGCCCTAGGCTCAATCCCTACAGCTGCAAACAAACTATCAACCTCTCATGTTCACTTTATCCTCACTTCACTGGGGAGAGACGCCGTAACCTCTCTAGTACATCTCTAACCTGGTAAGTCTCTATTTGCAAAGGTTACAGAAGACAGACTCAGCATTCAACTTAACTATTATAAGGGTATTGTAAGTGTTCTAGCTTAGCAAGCGCCTGTCTGGCGTCTGGAAATAAACAAGCACGGTAACTCAGGCTGGGGTAGGGACTCGCTGTGGCATCCCATCATATAGGCGTTCTACATGAAAAGCCCCTCTCTACTGACAGAGGCCTCCTTTTAAACATTTCCTCTGTGTGTACCTGGCAGGGTGTGTGCCCTAGGCTAACAACATGCTGCCTTTAAGTTCAAGGGGTAGAAAGACTTTGTCAATGGAGTTTAGATTGCAGAATTTGGTTGAGATTGTACATTAGTTCCGGGTTAAATAATGGAAATTATGTTCTGGGAGGATATCCTGTCTTTTTAAGTAATTTCCTTAGTTAAGCTTAACATCTTACTGTAGTAACAACTAGACAGAACTTGAGCAGACCTATGCTACTGTCCAATGCTTGTATCCAAAGGTAACTGCTATCAAAGGCAAACAGAATGACTGCTGACTCTCCTGTAATCATAAGGCTAAGAGCTTAAATCAAGAAATCCAACTCTGTTTAATGAAGTAAGCTACAAGACTTTGTTTTCTTATGCCAGTTTCCTCCCTTATAAAATATGAGTAAGAACCTTCATAAAATGCAGAAGGATATAAGTTAACACACGCAAAATTCTTAAAATAATGCCTGTCATGACTCACTTTGTGAGTACTTACTACCTAATTTTTAATATTAAAACTGTTAAGGCTGAAGATTTTACTGAGTTTTCAGTTCTGTTTTATCAAAGAAGAAAATTTATAAGTAGTGTGACAATGTCCCATGACGAAATTAAGTATCGGTTGAAACACATTAACGTATCACCAAAAAGTATGGTTTTTATTGCTTCTTCTATGAGCCAAATAAAAATTTATTTACCATAAGCCTAGCTAAAATTTCAACCCAGTCGTCATCTGTTCATTAAGTCATTAAGTAAAATGCCTTAAGATCATAGGAAACTGCAGGCGTACACTGCACTTCAGAGTTTCAGCACTTAAGGTAGGACTACTGTCATTTGGTATTTTTTTTTCACATTTAAAAATACAATTAGTTTTGTTGTTTGTTTCTAACAGGAAGTATTCATAGCAGTAGATAATAAAGAAAATGAAAATAATAATTCTATCTCTTATGCATAATCAAAGTTAAACTTCTGGTATATTTCCTTTTAACTTTTAATTACAGATGATGAAATATGCAAAAAACTATATAAACATATGTGTGGTGCCCACAAAACATGTATGTGCAGTTTACTGAGCAAAAATCCCACTATGTACCCACAGAAATTCAGAACCAGTTCATCACCAGTACCTCAGACAGCAGTTCCCAAGGTTCCTCTCTTCCCCATGTCTCAGTCATTCCTTTGCTTTACTTTTCCTGCTCACACATGTGGTTCTCAAAAACATACCGTTTAGTTCTGCTTTTATAAATGCTGTATAAAATACCTAAAACTACCAGCTTTACAAAATATGTCTTCAAAACTGATACTGGCTAGCTTGTTTCATTCATTCCTATTGTTTGTCTTTTCCATCTATACTGATGATGGATTATATTAATCAATACACGCAGTTAATTCTTAGGGTTGCTGTAAGCAGACCTAGAGGAAGCACAGAACGGGGTGCAGAGATGAAGAGCTGCCCTGGGACAGTCACTCTCAATCTCACAGCTCTCCTACACCAAAAACGCATGACTTCTCCTTGTGTTTACATCAGTCAATACTTCCTGTGTTCAGACACTTAGAAGACCCAGGAACAAACTTATTACATGCTGCCCCTAGCAGTGCATTTTTGTTTTACACAACTGTGTTTTTCCAGAGCTAAATGTATGATGACGACCAATTATTTCTCCTTGAGACTAGGAAAAGGTGACCAGTAAAGCCCAGGAATGTGACAAGTCTGGGCAGCAGTGACACCTGTTCTAAAGCATGGGAACCCAAGTTTGGATCCTCAGCTCCCATGCAAAATCCCGGCATGATGGTACACATTTGAAACCCCAGCACTGAGGAGGGGGAAGGGGAGCTGACAAAGACAAGCAGATCCTGGGAATTTGCTGGCTTAGCCAAAATGGCAAGCTTCAGGTTCACTGAGAGACCCTGTCTTGGAAAATGGGATGGAGCTGACAGAGGAAGATAACATGTTGTGACTTCCGGCCCCCACACTATGTGGAGTAAACTTGCACACACCCAATACGTAATAGCTAAAGACAAAAACTGTCTGTAAAGCGCCCTCCCTCAGAGTGAGAATAGTAAATCTGCTCTCATCTTCTCAAGCTCCCACGTCTGGCTTAACAGACGATAACAGGCTCTGTCACCTGCTTCTGCACGAGTGCACACCCCTGAGAGAACAGTGAAAGCAGTCACCAGCACCACAGTAGCATTATGGAAACCACTGTTCCCAAGGGCCTCCTGACGTTCAGGGCCCCTGCGCACATGCTGAGAACCTGCTCTCGATGGTGCACTCCTCAAAATGGTTTTGCTATTCAGATGTGCACCTGCTCAGTTCCACCGGACGTACTTCCAAAGGGGCTGTTCTAATGTATACTTCTGTATTGCTACTTGCAGTAAATTCAGTTCTTACTGCTTTGCTTCTTAGCAAACTTTTAATTACCGATCCAGTAAACACAAACCAGTAATCTTTCTGTAAATACCTATTTTCTTTAGTAGGGCCAACATTATGTTTCCATAAACTAACTCTTTAAACATTTTCTTAGATTATTAACAATGTTCCATAAATATGTAATAGCTGCCTAATATGCTATGTACACTGTACTTTCTGAAAGTTGTCCTCAAATGTGACATGCTTAGGTGGCTTGCCTGCTTCCTTCTTTCTCCCTTTCCTGTCTCCTCTACTCTCTCTCTCTCTCTCTCAACAGGATCTTACTAGTGCAGCCTGTGCTGACTGCCAACTCATAATTCTCTTGCCTCACCTTCCCAAGTGTATATTTTTTTCATTACAAATTTGGTTTCCTAAACAGTGAGTTCCACATGTGGAGGATGCTGTATCTTTTTTACTTAACACTGCAATTGAAATGGCTTTGCTTTCCATTAGTAAATACTCTAAATGGACAAATGATGAAGTACTCCAGAAGAGTCACATTAATTTGCATGGGTTTCAAAAATATATGGTCTAGTGCAGCCGCTTACTCATTTTGTCTTAACCAGCACAAAAATCAAAATACTATATTGTATTATAAACGCTAACTTATATTGTATAACCACTATTCTAGTTTATATATACTAAGTACAGACACTATACATTTCTTTTCACTAGAAAGCCTACAGCACTTAGCAGCTGTATCTATTGCCTAGATAGCTTCCTGATATGCACAGAACAAAGAGAGCTCAGCTACAGTCCAATCTTCTTATTTAACAACACCAAATAACTACTTACTTTGGCTTTCTGGAAAAACAAACGAAAACAGCCTCTTGGATCCACATTACAGTTTTTGGCCATTTCCATAATAAACTGCATTACCACAGCTTGATGTGCTATTTGTTCCATTAAAGCACCTTTCTGAAAAAGACATACACCAGGGTTAAAGAAAATACTTCTGGAAAGAGACTAAACTGGTACAGGGCAAATTTTGAATTTGAGAGTACTTTTGATTTTACTCTTTATGGTTAAATAAAGCACTACATAAACAGAAACTGAACGTCTTCCTGCTGTATGTGTGCCAGAATAACTACATGCGTTTGTCCGGGTCACATTAAGATGACTTTCCACTCAGGAAGAACGACTGTAGTGCATGGGAGTGAGCAGAAGGCAGCAGAGCCGGCACACTGGGAACAACGGCAATAACACTTTATAATCCCTTTTAATAACCTTCCTGCTTTCTTTTCTTCTTCCAGACAGGGTTTCTCTGTATATCCCTGGCTGTTCTGGAACTCACTTTGTAGACCAGGCTGGCCTTGAACTCAGAGATCTACCTGCCTCTGCCTCTGGAGTGCTAGGATTAAAGGTGTGAGCCCACCACTGTCCAATCCCCTGCTTTCATTTAAAGTAAATAATGAAAAAAAGAAAAAGTAAAACCTTCTAATTCTAGTAAGGTTTCTAGCCACTGAAGGTTCATAAATACCTGCTCAGCTTCTAGGTGAAAACACCATAAAATAAGATATTTAGCAGTTTCTTCGCATACAAGGTATGGGTGGTCAGACAGAAATCTCTGACTATCGTCCCACCGACTCAACATACCTGTAAAAGAGAATTGAACCACAGATGTCAATCATCTCCTTTCTTCCTGTGAGGCGAGAAGTGGATTTTAAATGTTTCTTAAAAAGACAGTTCCCAGTACCAGAGCAGTGTGTTATGTGACAGGGTAAGCCAAGAGCACCGATACCCCTCAATAATATCCAGTAGGCTGGAATCTCAGCAAGTTTCATTTCAGATAATAAGTCTGATTTAAGAAGAGTGACCAGCGAAGTCCCCTGCTTATAGGAATGCCTGAAATCCCACATACACTTGCAACACTTGGTCTTCCCTTAAGGTTAAAGACAGCAAATGATTGAGATACTCAGTATCATTTACTAAGAGAACAGAATACTTTTTCTTAGAAAGATGGTTAAAAATTTGTTACTGAGTGGCTGGGACAAATGGTCACAGAGCCTGTTCAAGGACAGCCTAAGCAACTTTGCAAGACCTTGTCTCAAAAGAGAGGGAGGGGCATGGTTCAATGACAAAAGTATTTGACTATTATGATGCATGAGGCCTGAGGCTCAATTTTTAGTCCAAAAATTTTTCAAAAACAAAGACTTCAAAAAAACTATACTTAGCAAATTTAAGGGCTTACTAAAAATTCAGAATACTCTATTATCTCAAATTTATTTTTAGAGTGT
Organism: Myodes glareolus; assembly: GCF_982192425.1. Taxonomy (NCBI): domain Eukaryota; kingdom Metazoa; phylum Chordata; class Mammalia; order Rodentia; family Cricetidae; genus Myodes; species Myodes glareolus. The sequence continues at coordinate 33,163,122 of NC_142032.1, forward strand.
CCAATATATAGTAAAATGTAGACATTTATTAATTTAGGAAACTTTATCAACTGGAAAACAAGTAAGTCAGTATAGCAGTAACTAACATACTGCAATTATTTTAGTCACATTAGGCAGTTACTAAAGCTGTCTGTTCAGTGTATACAGTAAACAATAATTTTTTTTAAAAATTAGTTGAACATATATGAAAAGCTACCATTTCATTTCAATATATTAAAAGAATCCAAAGTAGTACTTAGTATGGACCTGCATGTTTACCTAACTTAACAAAGTCACTATGACCAAGTAACAGAATCTGGAATGTGCTAGTTAGGGTTACACTTGAATGAAATGAGTATCACATGTCAGAAACCGTAGACTTGAGATCCACACACAGCAGCAAAAACAGTGTGGCTGTTACTAAGCTATCATCGAAGTTTCATAGAACTGTCTTGAGAGTATGACAACAAACCTTTGCTCTCAACAGAATGAATTCCTACATCCTAAATTTCACATGAGAACATAAGATTTAAACCAAAGGCAAACACCTTACACCGCAACATGTGGGGAACCAACTGAAACTACACTATCTTTAGAACAAAGTTAGGGGCAATTTCAGCATTTTGTTTGTTTGGTTGGTTGAGAAAAAAGGGGTAGGGGGAAGATCAGGGTCTTCTATATAACTCAAGAATCCTTCAACCTTTAAGCTTTTTGCCTCTGCCCCCAGTGCCAGGATTACTGACAACTGGGTCATTTACGATTCTGAGACACAGAATGAATCTGCAGTTTTACTTAAAACCACTTCCCCAGGAATTAACGCTGAGCTGGTGAAAGCACAATCCTTATTTCTTATACCTGAAGACATAAAGGGATCCTACGGCAGTGTCTGCCCCTTCCCCTTTCCCCATGCTCTCTTTTGAGAGAGTCTCATGGAACTCAGCTGACTTTTAACTTGCCACCATGCTTCTCTTCCTCTCCCCAGTGCTGGGATTATAGGACCTTGCTCCACCATGTCTGATTTTTGCAGTTTTAGAGATGAAACCTAGGGCTCCAGACATATTAGTCATGCACTCTACCAAATGAACTAAATTTCCAGTCCCTTTGCTAGCCTGCTTATACTTCTACAGAAGTAATACTTTTATCTACAATCAATCATCTTCAATTTCCTCAACATGGCAGCATTATGACTTTATTAACAAAACCCTGTCTGTTTGGATTCTGAATTAAAGACAGTATGAAAAGGACTGGCAACACTTGTTACCAATCTGTTACATGCTGAAGTTTTTATTTTTTTAATACCCAAGACAACTAAGACTAAACAAAGGTTTTCTGTATGTAAGTAAATTAGAACTTGAATTAGTATGAAATTGAGATGTTACAAGTAGTCCATATATGTCTTAAAGAAAAAAGGTGTGGAATTTATAACAAAGTATTTAAAGAAAATCCATAGTTACAGGAACAGAACATATCTAAAATTACTGTTATTTTGAAATCTGTAAACAGTAATACAATCGAGGATGATGGACAAGGAAACAGATGTTAGAGCTAAACAACCTTTGTTTTGAACTTCAGCTTCACCTTGGGCAAGTTCCTTTATATACCTCTGTATCTTCCCATGTAGAGTGAGGCTAAAATAGTACCTGACATGAAGGATTTTTATGAATTAAAGCTGTTAATTCATAAAAAGCACTTAGAACAGTGCCTCAGATTGTAAATACTCAATAGGAAGTATTAACACAATAGTGAATAATTTACTCATGTAGCAAATATTTATTAAGACAATCTTTTGGTTAAGGATAAGCCAGCCACTCAAACTAACCAATCAATTTCTCTGAATTCTTAGAATAGCTTACTTTGGCAAGTTAAAATAAGTTAATTACACATTTCAAACCATACGTCTTCCTGATGAACATCTAAATGTCATCAGTTCTCAACAGTCATTTGATTCTTAAAACTGCTCCCAGTAGAGATACCCTGCCTTCTGTTTACAGAATACACGTAACACTTTATACCATTTATCATAACTGCTTGATAAACTCCCCTAGCTACGAGGCAAGACCCTTGAGATTGTGACTACTTTTACTGCCTGAGCCCTCCCTGTGTTTCCCATCACCTATCAACAGACAACTGTTTTTCACTTCCATGCCTATGCACAGTCATGGTAGTTAAGACCAAATCCACCCTTCTCTCTGCCATCCCACAATACTCTGAGGTTCCAGGTTATCCCCTCAGGTATTCTACAAACTCCTCTGACTTTTCATTTCTCTAGCATCAAACTGACCATGAAGATCAGCAGTTATACTATTAGATGCTCAATACATTTTTTAAAATATTAAGCCATACCAAAATTTTAGAATAAGACCTTAAAATATTTTTCAGGTATTAAAAATGAAGTATATTTGTTGTAAAAAATTTGGAAAGTCCCCAAACTAAAAAAAATATATGCAATTGTATTACAGAGACAATTTAAATCCTATAAAAATTATGATTTCAATTCATTTTACTTTATATTTTATTCAAGTACCTCATAGCATGTTTTTCAAAAACAGGATATTAACATTTTTTAAAGTAAATACAATGACGATATTATAAATGAAAAAAGATTTTACATAAATATTTATAGTTTTTGATAAAATTTCCTGTGACCACTTCCTACACAGATTCAGAAAACGCTGAATCAAAGCTAACTATGCCTGGAAGGGAAATGATGTGCTCTGAAAAACCACTGCACAATTCAAAAAGCGTCTCTGAGGACCAAAGGCAGTGATGTAAAGGTGCAAACAACTGGAAACTGCTGTGAATTTAAAGAGTAGACAAGCTCTGTATCTATGTCTGCATTTTGTATTTCTAAAGCACAAGTCAACCAATAAACATGTAAAGGAAAATCAGATTTCAATAATCTGTATGTAACACTACAATAATGGTACCATTTACCATTACTTGGCAAATTGTACTTAAGTATAATGGTAAAAATAAAAGCAACAGGAAAACGAGAGTCATCAAACAGCATAAAGGACAATCAGGAAGAACTCTGAAGAAACTGCACAAATGAGAAATGTACTGGTGTGAAGTCCCTGCTGCCCTACACAGACAGCTCCTGGATTCACCAGACCCTCTTTTTCAAGAGTCTACAATGGAATCCAACTTTGGAAAGTTTTCACTTGGAAGCTTTAATTACAGCTACCATTCCAGATGGTTTTTTCTTTTTCATTCTATTTTTCTTTCTTTCTTTTGTAAAGAGTTCATCAATATACTTATCTGTAGCACAAATCTAACTGGTCTTAATAATAAAAACCTGGAGTCAGATATTAGGGGGTGAAAGCTGAAAGATCAGAGAAGCAGAGCAGCCAGCTACTAGTTCTTATTCTAAGAAATCCTCAGAACCAAATGGGCAAGAACCTGTCTCTACGACTCCACTATGACTGAATGCTGTCTCTGTGAAATCTCAGAGTGAATCCTGAACTCCTGTCTCTTCCCGTCTTATATTACTCTGCCTGCCTAGCTATATCACTTCCCATCTCCACCTCCTTAGTGCTGGGATTAAAGGTGTTAATCCCAGGAAAAAGGCTGTTTCTCTTTAAGATTGATTCAGTCTTGTGTAAACCAGTATGGCCTTAATCTCACAGAGATTAGTCTGCCTTTGTCTCTCCCAAGAGCTGGGATTACAGGTGTGTGCAACCAGTGCCTGGCCTCTATAGCTAAGTAGTGCGGCTATCTCTGAACCCTCATCTTCAGGCAAGTTTATTTGTTAAAGCACAATGTATCACTACACCCGACTAGCAGCCAGGCAAATGCTTTTTCCTTTACTAATAAGCATGCACTAGCAGAAGTACTCACTTTCTCCAAAGGTGAACAGCATCAAGCCCTCAAACTCTTGTCTCAGGCCTCTATCAACTGTGCTATCGCTTTGTAAATATGGATTTTGTTATCTCATCACCTCATGTAACTGTAAATTTAATCCACTCTATGCTGATGGAACTTGGCGAGCAGAAGTAGCAGATGCCCAAGATACCTATTTATATATAAGATACACAGATGCCAGAGAGTGGACAGTTAAACACATGGAAAGTTTGGGAGCCGACTACCTTAGGAACATTTCTGTGGATCCAATGTGCTGCAGCAAGTAGGATATCTCCTCCAAAGTGAAAAGCCAATGTGCATTTCCACTAAGAAACAGGTACAATGTGAATCTGGGAGTGGCTATCAGTCTGGTTGGATTTGAAGACAGCAAGGGTCTGGTTAGTATTATGAGATGAGATGCTGGAAGCTCACAACATGCAATGGTAAAACAAATGCTTATTAATCATCTGCGGAGGCCAAGCCAGCCTTTTTTTCCTGTCCATCTTATTAAACACACAGTAGTTTCATAAACTAAGGGGGCCATGTCTTAGGTGGGCATAGGGCGAGGTAATGCAGAGACTCAAGAGCATGGACTCTTCCCATCAAGGAGGTTTCAGTCATCTAGTCCAGTAGAATCAATGAACACTAAACTTTTCAGGAGCAAAAACTCATACAAAACCCACAATATGGCACCATATTCTATAGAATTAATTATCCAGTAATAAAGTAGGAGCTTGAGTTTTTGATCCAATTTCTTCTTGGAGGGATTAATAATCCCTCATACGAATAAGCCTGTTCTAGAACTGGAAATATCCTTTCTCTTTATTATACTTCAACCAGAATTACATTTTGGAGTGTACTAGATGGACTGGTTACTGTACCACATTATTTTTGATTCATTTTCTGTCAAAATAAATGATGAATATGAACTCATGAAGTTTACTGGTCTTACCATGGACTAGTCAGAAACTGCCAGTTTTACACAGGGAGGAAAGGGGCTACTGGAGATGGAGTCTCAGTGTCAGGTGACTACAACACCTTGTAAAACTGGGATGTATTCCCACATAGAACTGCATTGAACTGAGGCACTCAATCCACAACAAAGAAGGTACTATCTCTCACTTACTAGGTGACATGGCTTTAAAGCAGCCAGCCTGTGGATGCCAGGTGAGCAAAATCACCACTAGTGACACTATTCTACCAATGCCTTGTGTGTCCCGAAAGAAGCACATATTTTCCTGCAGCAGAGCACATGGGTCCTGGTAGCAAGGACTGTAGGCAAGAATGACAATGACAACACAGGACTCATTTGCAAGTTACTGTCTTCTATCCCTGTGATTCAAGACCCTGTTGGTTTAAAGATGTTAATATCTATCCGAGAGAGGGCTGCTTATTCCTGTTGTTTCTATTATATGAAATGACACAATAATATAGGTAGGAAAGTGAACTTGTGTTTAGCTCCTCAGATACTAGCCTTCTTTCTTGTTTTGTTGTTGTTGTTGTTGTTTGTTTTTGGCTATTTGTGACAGTCTCATAGTCCAGGCTAGCCCTGAACTTGTTATCGCCTAGCTCCAGCCTCTTCAGTGCTGGGATTACAAGCATGTGTCATCATGCCCAGCTGTCTTCAGGTACTAACTATTCTTACATTAATGCACAATTTTTTTCTTTTGAAGCAAAAGTAGTACTTTAAGGGGGTACAAATGAAAAAAGATTTCAACATATGCCAAAATACAAACAAGAACCATGTCTGTTAATTCACACAATACTTAGTGAAAAAATATAGTCTGAAATTCAACTCCTCACATTTCCCAGCAGCATTTTCAGGCTAGCATCATCACACTGCTTGCAAGTCTCAGAGCACAGCATACTTATTTTCTGCATTTCTAATGTTGTGGCCTAATCTCCATGGGAAATTCTTATCTGCCCTTCATAAAGAAACCCAAATGATACCTCCTCCAGAAATCCTTCATTTACTTCAACTTCACCCACAACTCTTCTTCCTGCAATAGAAAATGCCAGTTCTGGAACTAGAGAGACTTCAACCATTAGAAGTGATTCCTGCTTTTCCAGAACCTGAGTTCAGATGCCAGCACCCATGTTGGCAGCTCACAACCACCCATAACTTCTGCTCCAGGGAATCTGATGTCCTCTTGCAGTCTCCATTGGCTCCTGACACATGTGGCATTTACTTACATAGACACAAACACATACACATAAAAGAGGCTAAAAAATAAACCTTAAAAAAATGGCAAAAGTTGTATCTTAAATCCGTGTGTGTGTGTGTACACACAGACACATGCAGAGATGCATTTTTATTCTATTATCTGAGCATCATGTCAAGGAACTATGATTTACATAGCATCATATCCAAACATGAAGAAAGAAAAAAAGTGAGTGTTGGAGCTGGAGGGATGACTCAGTGAGGAAGAGTACTTGCCACCAAACCTAATGACCAAAGGTCAATCCCTAGAACTCACACAGTGGAAAAGGAAAAATCTGAATCTGTGAAGTTGGACTCTGACCTCTTCACATGTGCTGTGGCATGCCCCAACCCCTCCCTACTGTCTATGAAAAATATACATAAAATGTTTAAATGAATGCTAATCTTTTCATGTTTAAAAAAATATCAAAAGAAAAAAGAAAAAGAAAAACATCCTAGCAGTCAAGAAATGCAAAGCAGTGTCACCATCACAGAGAGCAGCATTAGCGGACTGAACTGGGCTTCTCTTTATAACACAGTTTAAGACACAAGCAAGGTGAAGCAGCTCTGATGACCCTGCCATAAGCAACAACACGAGTGGACTTGGCCATATGTTTTTCAGACCTTATCTCAGAGGCTCAATTTTATACACACACCAATGATATCAAACACAATAAAGAGGGAAACTTAAGTAGTAGACTCACCAAAATGTCGAATTTTTTGCTCATATTTCTGCATAAATGATTGTGATTTATCTTCATCTTCTGTTTTTCTTTTATCTTGATTAATAAAACTCTGAAAAAATTAGTAATGAAAATCAGTATTGTAACCAAATCTCTTCAGATACTAAATGCTTAGCAAACTTTACTATAGACGTGATGTAATAAAAATATGGCGTAGTACTATACATCATTAAACTAATCTGTTAAACTTGTCATTCAAAAGTTAAACATTCTCATATGGTAGTTCCATTTGCTTTGTTTTAAATTATAAATTTATCTAGCAATCATACAGGAGAAAAGCTGAATGAGTCTTTTCATTATGCAGATTACCCTATCAAAGACAGGAATGGAAAGATTCTTGATATGTGTTATTCATTTCCAATAAATATTTGCAACTCCAGCCCAATCTTTGGGTTTCTTGCTAGAAGCAAACTCAGCAATCCAAAACACAAAGAGTCAAAGACATTTACTATAAATTCTTTGAGAGAAGACAGAATAAAAAATAAACTTTGACTGCATTTCTAAAAACTCTCTCTTGGGAAGAGAGTTTAACTCTTAAAACTAAATACAAACTTCTACCGAGGAAGCATTTATATTTGTTAAGAAAGTCATGAAGCAGAACACGTTTCTCATCTTACCAACAAAACTGGCACAACAGTTACCCGGAGTATTCTGTGATACACCTTATACCCTGATACTATCACTGCAAATTGAAAAGCACAAGTTAGCTCCCTGCCAGCTTGTATTTCAAAATAAAAGCACCTTTTAATGTTTTGTTATATAGATCAATACTGTCCTAGTCACAAATACACCTTAAAATTTTCTACTAGCTCCATTAAAAAGCAGAAATAAATAAACGTTCATAACCTAATGTACTCAACATATTATCATTTCAACATGGAAGAAACACCAAAAAATTATTAACAAAGTATTTCACTTCTGGTGTTTTGGTATTTAGTAATGGAATCTGGAATATATTTTACAATTAGAGCACATTTCAAATGCTCAAAGGCTTGTATAGTATTGATTGGTATGGCCTGAGGATAATGTGCAAAATTATGAAGCATCCTATACTTAAATATATCACATATATTTATTATATAAAAAATACATATTATATATATTTAATTTTTAAAAAATTTATGCCCTGGCAATGCTGAAGCATGCATGGGCAGCCGTACATGGTGGTTCTATTGAACTTGTCCATATTGGGTTTCATGGTCTAAGCTGATGAGGACAACTGACCAGGTCTCTTCCTCAAGGGGACACCAGATTTCGCACCAGATCTCATTACAGATGGCTGTAAGTCACCATGTGGTTGCTGGGAATTGAACTCAGTTGAACTCAGAACCTTTAGGAAGAGCAGGCAGTGCATATATATTAGTTTTACTTCATGTGATGGAGCATTTTGCTTGTCTGCATGTATGTGTACAATATGCATGCCCAGTGACCAGAAAGGTCAGAAGAGTGTTAGAGTCCCTGAACTGAAGTTACAGATGGTTGTTAAGTTGCCATACAGGTGCTGGGAACTGAACATGGGTCCTCTGCAAGAGCAACAAGTGCTCTTAAGTAATGAGTCATCTTGCTAGCCCTGTTCTACATTTCTTAAACTGTGCATAATCATATTAAGCAAATTAAGTCAATCTCAGAAAGGGATTTTCTCTTATACGTGGGTACCACATTTTGTACAGATACATAAAATTACGTATGTATATATGACATGGAAATAAAAGCTAAACTGTCTAAGGAAAGAAGAGGACTGAGAGGAAGGTGTAGGGGAGCACAGAACTAAAGTCCATCATATACTTATTTGATGTGGAATGCCCCTCTGTATGCTATGAATATGTTTTATTACCATTGGTTAATAAAGAAGCTGATTTGGCCAACAGCCAAGCAGGAAATCTAAGGAAAGATAAAGGGAAAAAGAAAGTGAACTCGGGGAGATACCAGCAGCTGCTTGAGGAGTAAGATGCCTTTACAGTAAGAGCATTTCCGATAAGCCACGGGGCACATGGCAATACACAAATTATTAAGAATATGTTAATTTATCAATAAGAACCCTGAGCCATTGGCCAAACAGTTTATAAGTATATTAAGCCTCAGAAGGGCAGGCACGAGACAAACCTCCAGTTACAAATGGCGTACCAACTTTAGGCTCTTGAATTTCTATAGGGTCTAAGAAAGTTTTTAAAAAAGTTCTAAATGCTCAGAAACAGAGTCGCACTGGGCTCCCTAGTCTCATGCCAGGTACAGTACAGAGGCGCATCTCTGGACAGTCACCCCTCCAGACAGCCGCATGCCAAGATGGAGCCAGCAGCTAACTGCTGTAGGCTAAGCAGCAAGGTGGACTCGCGTGGTCTCTCACTGACACAGAACAAAGAGGCTTCTCCCAGCCATTGCCTGTGGACTTGAGAGCACAGCTGTAGGCCTAAGAGCCTGGCTTTGTGCTACGTGCAGTACTGCTTCCCAGAGTTGAAGAGGTACGCATGACATGCCTGGGTACCTCTGCCATGTTGAAAAGCCAAACGGGGGCTGGAGAGATGGCTCAGTGGTTAATAGCACTGGCTGCTTTTACTGATGTCCTGAGTTCAATTCCCAGCAACCACATGGTGGCTCATAACCATCCATAATGAGATCTGGTGCCCTCTTCTGGCCTGCGGGCATACATGCAGGCAGAACACTATGCACAATAAATTAAAAAAAAATCTTTAAAAAGAAAGAAAAAAGAAAAGCCAAAGTCTCCACTTTTGTCCTAGTCACACCTGCTTAGCATTTTAAACTCTCCTGATCAAAAAATGATTAGATATGCAATAAAGACAGATTCAGACAAAAGGCCTCTAAATGTGTGTTTGATAAATATGCATAGGCTTGGGAGGAAGGATAGACAGTCATAGATTAAAAGAATAATTTAAAGATAGTAAACCGAGGTTCTTAAAAAGGAAAGAGTAATAAAAAATTATAAGCCACATAAAGATGGAAAATATACAGAGTCTGGATTACATGTACTATTGTGTTTTCTTTGAATTTTTTGACTGTTAATAAACTAACTGCAGAGAGACATTTGATTGTGGATGCTGCTAAGCTAAACTAACATAAAGGTATCTTGACTTCAAAATTTGGGTCTAAGGATATTCTGGTATGGAAAAGAGGTTCTGCTTTTGTTTCCACAGAAGATGAAAAGCTATGGACTCCTTCTAGGCTATTATGGTTTGATCAAGTAAGACCACTGACAGATCTCCCATGGGAGTGATGACCCAGGTGATCCAACATTCAGAACAGCTTCAAGGCAACTGGCTGAGATGATGCAGCCTCACAGACTACCAGAGCCAATATTTCATCATAATTCTACATTTTCTCAGGGTCCCCATAAGATACACTTCTTGAATGTTTTTATGAAACCAGTGTTATAGTCAATGGAAGAAAAAAGATCATGTGGCAGCAGCTTTGAGCCCGAGAGCCCAGATTTAAACCATTTCTTTCAATTCTTAAGTTCCCACAAACACCAATGTACCAATTTTTGTAAATTACTTTTACAACCCATTTCTTCTTCAGACTCACAAGGAAAAGCTAAGGTTTCTACACACTAATGAGAAACAGAATAATGTCCTGAAAAAAACAAATAACTTAGAGCTGGTGAGGTGGCCAGGCAGGTCAGGGACTAACTTCACATTATGGAAAGAGAAGATCAACTCCAGTAATTATCCTCTGACCCTCACACATCCCCTGGTAAGCCTTACCTGTAAGTAATTATCCTCTGACCCTCACACATCCCCTGGTAAGCTGCTCTTGTGCACACACCTGTTCTCTCCCCATCTCCTCACACACACACACACACACACACACACACACACACACACACACACACAGAAAAAAGTAACCTAAAAATGAAACAAAAACTACGAACTTTGCCAGTTAGTGGCCCCATCACTCACAAGACAAGAAAGAGGGGTTGTTTGTTTTGCTATGCTGCTATTTATTTATTTATTTATTTATTTGAGACAGGGTCTCTCTACGTAGACAAAACTGTCCTGGAGGCTGTAAACCACACTGGTTGCAAATTATAGACACCCACCTGCCTCTGGCTGGGGATTGAAGGCATGTGGCACAATGCCCTGCTGATTGAGTTTGGAGACATAGATACATGGCAAGATCTAGTCTCAAGACTGGGTATAGTGTCACATGTTCTCTTTGGAGGGTAGGGAGAAGCAGAGGCAGGCAGATCTCTGAGTTTAACGACTGCCTGGGGTACAGAGCAAGTTTCAGACGGGCTAGGGTCTGAAAATGAGACCCTGTCTAAAAAACAAAGTAATACAAAACAAACTGATTATGTCTAAAGAACAAAACAAAAAACCTTATTAATTTAGCGAAAGTACTATTCTATTTAAGAGACTGAACTATCTAGATTAATTTTAAAGGACAGTTTCAATGTTTCAATACTAATACTTAAGTCAACACTGGCACCTAAAACAAGACAATACGGTGCTTGATGGCTTACAGCAGTAAGATAAAAGAAGACTAGAAAAGGAAGAAATAAATGTGTTCTTATTTGTAAATAATACAGTTCTACTGGTCAGAGACCCTAATGACTACATCAGAAATGTCTTTAAGTTGATACACTTTCAGCAAAATGGTAGGATACAAAACTAACATAAAAATCAGTAGCTTATAGACTAATAACATGCTAAGAAATAAATCAGAAAAAAAATCGTATTCACAATTGCATTAAATACAGACAAAAACAAAGACTAGAGGTTATCACTGTGCTTGACTTCAAATGTACTAGAGCCACGGTAACAAAACAGCATGCTACCATGCAGCCACAGCTGGAGATGTCGAAAATAAATTAACGTATCGGAGAAAAGGCAGACTCTTCAAGTGATAATGGCAAAATAGGATATCCACATGGAAGAATCTAGATCCTTCTCTCTCATCCAAATGGATCAAAGACCTTAATGTGAGACCAGAAACTGTTATTAGTAAAGGAAAAGGTACAGAAAACACTTTAAGATAACAGAACAGGCAAGACTCTGAATAGGACTTCAGTCATTCAAGAAGTAACACCAGCAATTAACCAGAGACTTACAGAGTTTCTGTGTAGAAAAACAAAGAGGGGACTGGAGAAATGGCTCAGGACTGCTGCTCATTTAGAGGTCCTGAGTTCAATTCCCAATGACCACGTGGTGGCTCACGACAGAATATGTGGGGCCATCACAAGAAAATTTCCAAGTGTTTCTCCCTTCACCATGTGGGTCCTAAGGATCAAACTCAGGTCATTAGACTTGGTGGCAAGTATGTTTACCTGCTGAACCATCTCACTCACCCTAGTATCTTCTGCTATAGTAGACAACCAAAATACTAAATAACAAGAAATCACACAACCCAATCAATTAATGGGCTAATGAAATGAGTACACAATTCTTAAAAGATAAAACACAAATGGCTAATATATGAAAAAATTTCGACACCACCAGTCATCCAAGAAATGCCAATCAAAACTATACTGAGAGTCTGTCTCACCCCAACCAAAAGAGCGTCGAGCAGTCATTACAAAAGCAGGTAACAACAAATGCTGGTAAGATTACAGACAAAAAGAAGCATTTACACACAATAGGAATGTATGAGAGCCCAGCTACTATGGAAGCTAGAAAGTGGCTTCTCAAGAAACGAAAAATACATCTGCCATACAGCCCAGCTATATTACTCTTGTATATCAGATATACTTGCATATCAAAATTTGCTGCAGCACTATTTTATTAGTAAGAACAATAGCTAAGTATGGGACTAACATGGGTGTCCAACAGCTGAATAAATAAAATGAGATTAAACATACACCAGTGCAAAAGTACACACACATATAAATATAAACATATGTTGTGGGAGTAACTTCCGCTGCCTCAACCAAGTCGCTGAAATACGAGCCCACAGTGCAGCGGGGAGCGACTTCTGCTCCCTCAGCCAATAGCTGCTGAAATACCAGCCCACTGGGGCGTGGTATATTTCTCTTTTAAAAAGAGAAGCAGATCCGGATCAGGCCCTCTTGGTTCCGGTGCTTGATCCCGGCTCCTGCTCCAGCGACTAGGCTCCCTTCCTGACGGTTTATGGTGTATGTAAGTTTTACCCCCCAAAATAAATAACCCCTTAAAACATAACTGGTGTGGGATTGATTCGCCGATAAACACATTACTTTATAGCCATAAAAAAAAGAATGAGGTTATGTGATTTGCAGGAAAATATATTGCACCTAGATATAATCATATTGCCTGTTTTCTCTCCTGTGTGGGCCCTAGATTTTCTATAAATGCACAAAATTCCTAAAGTACAGACAGTGTGAAACCATCTAGGGGTACAAAGGCAACTACAGGAATGGGAATGGGTGAGAAAAGGGAGAACGGAAAGGTATAAGAGCTGGATATGCCAAAGTGCATTGTATACCTGCATGAAAATGGCTTTATGTAACCCAGCAGAATGAAATTTAATTTTAAAAAAAAAAACAAAAAGAGAGATTGCTTGAGCTTACTAAACCTGTGCTGGTAAACTGAAGGGCTATATTTCTAAGTCCAGGAACTATGTGTGTTACAGAACTGATAGAAGCTGACAGGACAGCAACAGCAGGAGTGCTCACATTAGCTGCAGTGCACAGGCCCATGCTATCACAGTACCTTTGGAGACATCACCTGACTAATCTTCCCAGCTACTCTACATGTTGAAGAAAGCAAGGCTTGTAGATGTTTGCTGCTTAATGAACTTTGCTAACAGTTATTTACAGAACTATTTTTCCTTCTTCGTTTTTATTTGTGGAGCTGGGAATGGAACCCAGGGCCTCTTGCATGCGCTACATATGAGCCACATACCCAGCCCCTTCTCTTCTTCTTTTTTCTTTTATGGTCCAACAAAAGTTCATACCTTATTAAAAACATCTTTGCTAATGGCATCCATGTTCCACAGACACATCCTCTCTCTTTGGACCAGAGCCTCTTCTTTCTGTCGCCATTCTTCTTCTCGCTGCCTCAGTTCTGACACTGCGGTCTGTGCTTTGGCATGTTCCTGATCCAAGGACTCAGAGTTATGCAGTGCTAAGCTGCCAAGTTTCTGCTGGGCTTCAGCAAGATTCCATTTGCACGCCACAGAGCTCTTCACAAATTCTTTCTGTTTTTGGCAAGCCAGCTCAATTCCATCGCTATACATCTAAATAAAAATTAACAACAACAGTATTAGTGAGGAATGAAGGTGGCAGCAATGACACAGTTCATGGTTTTTCAACTCAAAGGATCTCTGTATGGTGTTTCCGGAGCACAGCATATCTGTATTCTTTGTCTACAATTACATTTTACATTCATCAATTAGACTCTGAGCTTCTTTGTTCATCTATGCCCCTCCCCTGACAACTAACAACACAAAGCCTGGCAACTGTCAGTAACTTGCATACAGCTGGCCCACAGCAAGTATCAGATGTGCAGGTTCCAGAATCCTTCACCAGAAAGAAAGCAAAGCTTAAGTCCAAGTTCATCAGTCACTTACGGCTCCTCCTCTTGAAAACCAGACCTTTAGAGCTTTAACCTGCAGGTCCTTCCTGCAATGAGCATCCTTCTACTTCAAAGCAATCACTACTTTATTTCTGTGTTATCACAATTTGTGGTGATGTGAGAGTTTGTAATAGAAAATTCTACTTATAAATGATTATATCATATAGACATACATTAACTTAATCCAAATCAAAAAGGTAAAGAGTAAATTAGGAAGTGCAACTAATCTATCCTGCCAACTCTGATCTACTCAGGAATAATTACTTTTAATATTTGCATAATCACTTATGTAAATGCAATAGGTGTTTATATCCCTTGTTTCAACAACAAAAGATGAGGGCTTTTTTTCCTTTCAGGATTTCGAGGCTAAAAGCACAATTTTATATTACTGAAAACCACTGTTGTCAATCTGTTCCCACAACTGTTTCAGTATTCAAGCCTTTATAACTTTACATTTCAACTGTGCAAACATAGCCTACTCTAAGTCTTCAGCAGCCATTCTCTACTGGGTGATCCTTAAGGGGGGGCGGGGCTCATGTTATTTACCAGAGTCCATTATTTACGCTCCAGTTACCTTTACCTCCTGGCTTTTTCTTCACACCCTCAGGACTGTTTTCCCTTTCCACTGATAACCCTCTGTCCTCTATCCAGCACCTGCCCAATCCTTAAGCCATTTCTTATCCATTCTCTCCAAACCCAAGCTATACACATTTCCATAGTACCTTTTTTGTTTTGGTTTTTTTGAGACAGGGTTTCTCTGTGTAGCCCTGGCTATGCTGAAACTCACCTTGTAGAACAGGCTGGCCTCAAACTCACAGAGATTCAACAGCCTCTGCCTCCTGAATGCTGGAATTAAAGGTGTGCGCCACCACTGCCCAGTAATGGTATTTATTTTTAACATGATACATACTTATTTCTTCTCTCTGACTATCAGTTAAGGAGTCAGAATTTAATAACTGCTAGATGAATAATCTAATCTTTATCTCTTGGACAAACTGTTCTGAGGCAGGTAGAAACAAGGCTGTCCTACTTCCTGAGTTTTCAGGCACAGTCACGATTCTAATGCATGTGTATGTGGACCGTGGCTGTTTATGTGGACACTCGCTATCCTGGTTCCTTATTTAGTCATGAGGGTTTAAAGCCCAGATAACAACATGTCTCTAAACAACCAAGTAAAACACTTATTTTTACTTTTTGATTCACTAGAAAAATTATGGGGTTAGAGAGTTGGCTTGGTGGTTAAGAGCACTTGCTGCTCTTGCACGGGACCTGGGTTCAATTTCTCCCACTATGACTCGCAATTATCTGTTAACTCCAGAGCATCCTGCACCCTCTTCTGACCTTGGCAGGCATCAGGAATGCATGGGGTACACACACACTCATGCAAGCAAAAACACTTACATACATGAAATAATAAAATGATTTTTTAAAAATGAAAAATAGTAAGATAACTAAACTTTAACATGGAGTCCCAAAAATGAGGAAAATGAAGCTGTAAAACTTAACTGTAAAAGACAAAACTATACAAATAAAAGCAATTATGAATAAATGGGGTATCTTCACTTTCTAATTATACAGAAACAAGTATTTCTCAAATCAAACCGAACACAAGAATGATTTATATTTAAATTATCATAGACTACCCATATATCATTTGGCCATACTCTCCAACGTGCATTGAGATGACTAAGTATAATATAAAGTATTTAAAAGAGAATCCAATACAGAATATTTAACCCAAGTTAGGTCAAGAACTCTCTGCTGAGCTACATTCCCAGCCCATATTAGGTCTTATTTTAATCACTGATCAACTAAATTTTTAGGAGGACATAATTTTAATGAACAAAAACTCTGCAAAGGGACCAATACAAAACAAGCTTAGTGGGGTTTTGTGGGCATTTTATTTCATTTTAGCATTTTAAAATAATTTTATTTATTTATTCTTACTGGTCTTTTATTTATTTTGATTTTCACTTGGGTGGTGGTTTTGTTTTTTGTTTTTGTTCTTAAGAGAGAGAAAGAACATAAAGGTGGGTGGATAGTGAGGTGGGGAGGATCTGGGAGAAGTGGAAAAACATGATCAAAACATAGTGTATGAATTCAATAAAAAGATACAATTTTTTTTTTTTAAGTTCTCAAATAGGACTTCCAAATTCTGGTTTGCCTTTTCACACATCACTTGTTATATTGAGACAGCGCGCTCTCGCTCATATGTGATAAAAACTAAGCCAGTCATTTCATACAGATTTTAAAAGCCTGTTGACTGGTTAAACATCTTGTTTTTAAATATTCTAATTCCTATATATAAGTCCTAAAGCTAACAAAAAATATAAGTAGGCTTGTAATTACTATAAGTCCTTAGGAATAATGACTTGGCAGATTCTGTCACCATTAAAAGGCCTTCTCATACAAATACAATTTCACAGTATTTCTCCAGACAGGATGTGCAGAAGTAGGTTGGAAAAAACACTGGACTAGGAGTTAGGAGTTCTAGTGGGGAGTCTGCCACTAACTAACCAGAAAGACCTCAGGGAAATCTTTTAATGAGGAAAATAAAAGCCTCCTTACTTTTAAGCCCCCACCACCTAGACAAATGCACTGGTAAAATGTGTTTTAAAATACTGCATTTCTTGGGTTACTTCTTTGATCCAACCACAGTGCGCTGAAATTCCTGAGATCATTTTCCCTCGCCACATCTGTTCAAACCGACACTAGCAATTGTCCACTTTCTCCCTCTGTCATACTACGTATACACACAGATGACACCAGCGAGCCATAATTAGTAGGTGACTACTGCCCCTCACTCATTTTGACTCACTTTCCCTGTGGCTAGCTGGATGAACATAGTCTGTGGTTATGAAACAGCACATTGTTGTGTGAGCCCGGCTAACCCAGCTGGCTGACATAACATCAGTATCCTACACTTGCTGGCAGACAGCTGAAACCGGTCATCTTTATTTCCAAAACCGCTATTAATTCTGTTAGAATATTGTACTGCGTTTTTGCAAAAAACGCCTAGGGGGAAAAACACACTGACAATCAATTTCATTGAACAGATTCGTGTTTTGTCTGTGCTCTTGAAATCTAGTTCAAAACACACCCAGGTGAGGAGAGACGTCAGGGCAAGGTGATGTATGTAAGCACTCCCGGAAAAACTATAAATGATATGTTTTCTAAGGCAGAAGAGCAGGGATGAAAACCACAAGGGACATCAGGAACCTGGGATAGAAGTCTGAAAGAAGAGCCAACCTATGGCTGTTATGTTTTCACTGGAGACTGAGGCGGAGTGAAACTATTTTTACTGTAAGGGACCAACGACTGAGCGAAAGGGAGGTGTGTGCCAGCGTCCAAAGTGAGGTTTACAGAATCTGCGGAGATGCCAGCGTGGGAAAGAGCACGTGAGATGTTTATGTAGGGACTCGGTGTACTCTCATAGAAGTACAATCACTCACTGTCCCCATCAACTGCACAAAGTCGCCGGAGCTGGCAATAAAGGCTCGAATGGAAGCACGCACAAGGGGACAAAGGGTCAATGTTCTACAGCCGGAGCCGCCCCCCTATCTCCTCACCGACACGCGAGCGAGAGGAGGAACTTCTTGCAAAGCTGAGGGGCAGTCAGCCGAGGTGAAGGGACGAGTGTGCGTGGACATGGGGGTCGGGGATGAGCGCGTGGCCACCTCCTCTCGCGGAAGATGCTGCCACAACTAGGGGCTGCCATCGGGGCCCCCGCGATGCCCGTGGACGGTTCCCCTCCTCCCCTTCCCCCCAAGAATGCAGGCTGCTTTTACCTGGGCGCCGCCGCCAGG
Source organism: Myodes glareolus (assembly GCF_982192425.1). Taxonomy (NCBI): domain Eukaryota; kingdom Metazoa; phylum Chordata; class Mammalia; order Rodentia; family Cricetidae; genus Myodes; species Myodes glareolus. Next base: position 33,181,192 of record NC_142032.1, read on the forward strand.
CACCGGCGGGTAGTGGGACGAAGAGGGGGACACGTCCAAGTCGCTCTCCTCCTCCGCCTGCCCGTCAGTCCTCGGGAAGCTCCAGGGGCCCGGCGGCGGCCACGGCTGCTCCATGTCCCGCTGCTCCGGGCCCGACAACCGCCACCGCCAACTGCTCCGGCTTGAGTAGAACCTGCTGGGCGGAGCCAGCCGCCCGGCTGGCCACGGTCGTTACCCAGAATTCCTCTGCCGCCGGCAGAGCCGACGCACGCCGGGGAAGGCCTGGGCCGTGCCGCCGGCCGACTGCGGAAGAAGAAGTAGCTGGCCTGGGCGTCATTTCCGGTGGGCAAGACGGGGGGCGTGGCCTGGCCTGAGCATAGCGGTGAGGTTAGCCGCGGACGTCCCGGGAGGCTAGGGATTTTAAGGGTTCGGATCCCGTTGATCAAAGGGCGTTTTGGTTTGCTCCTTCTCTCGTGTTTCAAAATTGCAGCTCTTTCGTGTAGAGCGGTCTAAGTCGGCGTCGAGGCAGAGCCAACTTTGCCTTAACTTCGAGTTACCCACGACAAGACAGTTCTGCAAACCCTGGTATCGCGGGGAAGGACACTAAAGATAAAACACTGGAGCAAACACGTTTGTGAAGACTTGAGACAAGTAGTAGACATATCGGAGGGCTTCCTACCCCTCGTATCTTGTAGAATCGTGAAGATCCGTGTGCTGCTCTTTTTCTTCTTTTTGGGGGTGAAATTTTCCCAAATTCTAAGAGAAAGATTCAGAGGCCAGCAGTGGTGGTGCATACCTCTAACCTTAGTACTCCAGAGATAGAGGCAGAGGCAGGTGGATCTCTGTGAATCTGAGATCAGCTTGGTGTCCAGTGTGACGGCACAAAGAAATCCTGTCTTGCAAAGCAAGAGGGGGAGGGAAGGAAGAGACTGAGACCCAGGGAAAGGCCTGGGAATGTAACTTGGTGGTAATGGCCTTGCCTAGCACAGGCAAGGTCCTAATCTCAACTTCTAGAACCAGAGAGAGAAAGAGACAGCTAGGATTCAGGGAGTCTAACTTCACAACCTGCGTGTTTAACAACCAGGCCTGTTGTCTACTCACAATCAGACTAGACAACAGAACATCAATAGTTGAGTCTTTGATTGGCAAACTTTCACAGGAGTAGGCCAGATAAAGTCTCTCACCGAGCCCGGAGAACTCCCAGGCAAGCCCCATGATCCGTGTCACAGGCCCCTTACAGAGCCTTTTTACACGATTGTTGGGGATTTGAACTCAGGTCCTCCTGCTTGCAAAGCTAGCTTTCTTACCCACGGAGCCATCTGCACCTCGCAGAGTTGGTTGACAAACTCCTAAGATTGGTAAATCCTAATGGTTGGCCACTGCATGAGAAAGAAATGCAGCCAGAAATGCTGTGTGATGACCTCTAGGGAAATAGACTAACATGAGAGGCATGTGTGCTTTTCTGCTCTTTCGTGACCAGGAAAACACCCAACAATATTCTTACGGCAGTAGCCAAAGATTTATGCACAAAGATGTTTTGGGGTGATAAGAGAGCACTAAAAATAACTAACTAGAAGCAGTGGAGTTGCTCACAAATGAAGAGTAAAGTAGATCTTGTGTGCTGATAGGGAAATATCTTTGCAATGAACCAATGTGGTGGTAGGTGATACATGTCTGTAATCCTGGGAAAGGCTGGGGCGTGAGAAGTATCAAGTTCACCGCCACCCCAGGCTACACAGACAGGGCACTGAGTTAAGGAAATCTATGTAGAATGAGAACATCCTTATTTTTAAAGGGTGTGTGTGTGTGTGTGTGTGTGTGTGTGTGTGTGTGTAAAATTCTTGGAAGGTATAGAAGAAATTTAATTGTTTCCTTGGTGGATAAGGCCAGGAATCAAGTTTCTGAGGATCATACTTCCACTGTCAGCATTTCTGTATTGTGCTGATTGATCTTCCTACAAGTATATAACTTTATAATCATAAATAAAAGTTGAAAAGCATTTTACTCGACCTCTGTTGAGGTCAAGCTTAAAAAGCCACAGGGGAAAGTGTGACAGGCGAGAGAAAAGGCAGAAACTTTTTCCCCCTCTTCATTTGAAACCACAAAGTGCTTGGAGTGGCACCTGGCAAGGAAACCAGCTCTCTGTCGATGCAGAGTTCGCTGTAAGTTCTAAGTTGCCCTCCTCAATTCCCTTCTCCTCTGCCTGACCTCTAATTTTAGAACTCCTCAGATTTTTATGTGGGGGAGGATCTCGTCAATGACCGTAGCTTTAAATAACGTCTGGGTATTGATCGTTCCCAAACTGGAATCTAAGCCTTGACTTTCACCCCAGCACTTCAGCCTCATGTTGTGTGTCTGCAGTTTGGACATCCCCATTGAAATGGATTATGCACATTTAAAATTTAATATGTCCAAATATGAGCTATTTCCTTATAATTTAAACATTCCCCTCTCCTCACAAAAGGAGGGCTGTTCTAAGACCCAGAAAGTTACACGATTCACAAGTCCAGGCTCCCAAAGTTATCAAAGCAGGAAACACTGAGAAAAACCACCCTCTGTTCCTTCCCCCACCCCGCCTCTCTGCTTCTCATATGAGGCTAGCCTAGTCACTAAGTCTAAATCGGGTTCTTACTCCCTTCCTAACCTGTAACCCTTCATCTTACCACTTTGTATACTTTTTCTTGCTGTTCATGGTACTATCTTTTCTGGTTCTTATTTGTTATTTCTTCCCTCACTAGAATGTAAGCACCGCATGGTTGCAGGTTGCATCTCATTCGCACTTGCAATACTCCGAACTGTGCCACCTGCGTAGTAATGCTGACTACACACACGGTGGATAGATGAATGGGGGATGACAAAGGATGGAGGGAAACGGGATTAAATCAAGGCAAAAGAGGGCAGATGAAGGACATGAAGGGGTTTATTTTTTGACAGATGACTTTGTTACTTTTCTGATTTGTTATAAAATACCCAACAGAAGCATCTCAAGGAAGAAGGAGTTTATTTTGGCTCACAGTTTCAGAGGTAACAAGTCCATCATGTTGGACCAGCACCACCGGTGGTGGGCACAGGAGGATTCAGCTGCTCGCATCTTGGCAAATCAGGAAGCATATGGCTTGGCCCAGGAACAGACACACACATAACCTTCAGGGTCTACTCCCAGAAATCCAATTCTCTAAGCTAGTCCATATATTCCAAAGGTTCCACAGCCTTCCAAAACACTGAGATCAACTGGTATTTCAGGTGTTTAAGCACATGAACCTGTTGGGATATCTCATAGTCAAATCATAAATGATGAAGGGATGGATATAACAATATGGGAAGCCTCGTTGTGAGACACTGTTAACTTCAGGGCATAAAGCCTGTGCCTAGGTACAGTCATTTTTTTCATTATTACACTGCGTGTGTGTGTGTTCTTGCCAAAGTGTGCAAGCACGGAGGTCAAAGGTGGAATGTATGCTCTTCTTACACCTTTCCAGGGAGGTTCCATTGATTGAACTCAGGCTGCTAGGTTCATGTAGTAAGTACCTTGACCAGAGATTCATCTCACTACTCCTAATACTTAAAATAACAACAGTAATAAAACAAGTTTTGGAACTTCATCATAACCCTTTATCTTCTTATGGTTTTAGAAATTAATTTATATTATAATATGCCTACCAATCAGAAAGCTCGCCTTTCTCAAGGAAATGACTTTCCAACTGCAGAGTATATAGGACAAATTCCTAGAAGCCGTTTGTCCCCTAGGAAGGGTTTGTGTGCCATCATTGTCAATATTGAGGCCACAAATGCCACTGAGTCCAGCTCCAGCCAGGGTGTAGTCTGGCTCATGAATGCTAATGCCATTATAAAAAAAAATAGTCCCATGTGTAGGCTCAGATCCATGACAGATCCATGTTATAGGCCTTTGGTTTTAATTTGCTTTTTCTTTGGAAGCATTCCCAAAACTAAGGGAAAATTCTGGAGAACAGAGTATTTGTTTTTTCTTTGTTTGTTTGGTTAGTTGATTTTATTTTATTTTATTTTTGAGATAGGTTTCTCTCATAGCCCTGGCTGAGAGCTATGTGTTCATTAAGAAATATTAAAACTGCCAGTTTGTGCTTGGTATTAAGGCCACTGCTCTTAAAGTGCAGGGCCGCAGTCTTCTTTCCATGGTGTTCCTTCTGAAATAATTGCAAGATATTAATTATACTGTATAGCAATTATCTTGTCTGCATCTTCATTGAATTTACTAGCATATTTTCATTTTATATGCATATGATATGGCTATGAAAGGAGATGGAAGGCTGATGCCCACAGTCCTTTTAATGGGCTAGTGTAGGGCTGGAGGTTCATGTAAGCAGGTGGTAGCTTTTTCTATTTAAGCACATATTACAGATTGAAAGGCATATATTTTAAACACACAAATGTTTAGACTATAGAAAGCTCCTATCACCATCCCACAACTCAATCATTGTCAGGATTTTGCTACATTTGCTTTATTTTTTTTGCTTCATTTCCTGGAATACTTGAAAGAAAAAAATATCTCAGCTTTCCGTAATTTTACGCTACATGTCTATGATGATCAGTCTTTATTGACCCACACTTGAAGATGGGTGACCCCATCCAATGGACTGCTGGGAATGAAACTGGGAATGAACCTCCAAGTTTCATGCTGGCCAGGCAAGCAGGTTGCCAGTGGAGCTATCTCTCCAGCCTTGACAGGTTCTGGAGCAAGTGAAGAAGCCGCATCCATCTTCCCTCCCTGACTATAGACCCAAGCAAAGTGAACAGCCGCTTCAGTCTCCTGTGGCCGCATGGTACCCACCATGATGGACTATACTCTCCAACTCCGAGCCAAAAGCAAGCCTCCCTTGAATTGTTTTGGTCAGGCATGTTTGCAGAGTAACAAAAAGGCAATGCAATACCTGAATGTGTGTCTCTACACCAAGTTAATGTGTCTGCACAAAGACACAAAGGCTTTATCATACCTATCAAAATTAATCACTGGGTATTGTATAACTCCAAATATAATCAACAGTGCCTGGAATTCTCAAACACCGTTTGAGTTGGTTTGTTAAAATTCAGGGTGCAGGGCTGGAGAGATGGCTCAGCGGATAAGAGCATTGCCTGCTCTTCCAAACGCCCTGAGTTCAATTCCCAGCAACCACATGGTGGCTCACAACCATCTGTAATGAGGTCTGGTACCCTCTTCTGGCCTGCAGGCACATACACAGACAGAATATTGTATACATAATAAATAAATAAATCTTTTAAAAAAATCAGGGTGGGGGCCGGAGAGATGGCTCAGTGGTTAAGAGCATTGCCTGCTCTTCCAAAGGTCCTGAGTTCAATTCCCAGCCACCACATGGTGGCTCACAACCAGCTGTAATGAGGTCTGGTACCCTCTTCTGGCCTGCAGATAGAATATTGTATACATAATAAATAAATAAATATTAAAAAAATCAGGGTGCAAAAATGGCCCACATACAATATTTGGCTGTTGAGAGTTTGAAAATCTATACCATTTACTGCCAACACTTCCTTTTCTCTAACAATGCCATTGACTGTTTAGTTGCCAAGGCGAAGGCTCAACATTCTAGATGTGACTTCTGGGATGGCTTCTTTGTGAGGTTATTACTGTGCTTTTTAGCTGACCATGTTGCTCAGTGGTGGAGTCCTTGCTTGCCGTGCACAAAGCCTTAGGTTTTACCTCTGACACTGTAAAACAAATGAGAACATATTTGTCCTCCACATCTCCTTCAAGAGTAGTTAAGTCTAGCAAAATCCTTCACACTAGAACAGTCTTTGGTGATGGAAACGATCTCTTTGCGCCGTCACTGGGAATGTGACTGGTGCCACTGAGGAGCTCAACGTTTTTGTTACTTTGTTTTAGCTCACTTAGTTACATGTCGCCACCATATTGGTAACGTGGCACTAGCAGCCTGATTCAACTTAGTGCACATTTTCTCAGTCAAAATGCTTTCTATAGATCCATCCTTTTAATAAAACAGGTAGGTATGTAGTGTTACCATAGTGACAGAATTAGTAACAGCCTGACCCTTCTTGGAGAGTTCCCTAAAGGATGCAGTTTAAATAATATTTTAAATATAAACTTCTGCTTTACAGTTTGTTAAAACTGGAAAGAGCCAGGTACAGTTCATTTATTCATAGTAAAAAAAAAGGTAAAAGTTCTTCTTGACACATTGAGAAAGCTAAATTGTTAAAGAACGTTTTAAAGAAAGACTTTGGGGGAAGGATGGATATAAGAGATAGGTTTTTCTGTCTGAAGGCTTCGTTCGTGAACAGGGACAAAATTAGTGCCCTGGGAACATGTTGTTGCTGAGATAATCCGAACTGTCCATGAACTTGGTTATTTTTTTTCCAGCAGGCATTTCTCACAAATAACTCACTTTGGAAATCAATCTTCTGGCATTATTCATGCCTGCTGAAGGACAGTTTGCTGGCATGGAAGACTGGAGGGTCTAGCAAATCAGCCCACCGAGTGGAGACCTAAATAAATGCATTGGGACAGTACTTTAGAGGCCTTTCAGTCATGTATTATGGACCACGGCCGCCTTCAGAAGAAGGTATAAAGATGACGAACAGGCGGCCTCTCTCCTAACAGAAACTGTGTCAGATAACCCAGGTAGCCTTTCCACTCCACGAGAGCTTGGCAAGCATTCAGCCGCCATCCTTTGACATGAGGTGACCAGCAGTCCTTTGAAACTCTGAAGAAAACCTGTTTCTTCTTGGACAATCTATGTCAAAAGATGCAGGAAATGTCTGCTACTATTTCAGGGTGTGGGATTCCTGAAACACCTGTGGATCACAGAAGCAATCACTTGCCCTGGAAGTAGAAGTGGCAGATACCTTCTCATGGGTGTTTTTGTGATGAGGATACGCAGGCATTGGCTCCCACCATTGAAGAAGAGTGGGCTTTTGCTCTTTCCTATGCTTTTAGACTTCTCTTTTTTTCTGTTGTTTTATGTTTTTTAATTGTTTAATTTTTCCATTTTTGAATTCAGTAATAGAGGTTGTTGGGAATAGTACCCTTTAAAAGCACCAAAGGATATTAAATGAAAAGCAAGGTTCCCTTCAATCACTCTATCTGAGGCTCTTTCCTGTTGGGTGAAGCCACTTGTTCATTTCCCAGCAGCCCAGACACCCGAAATAATCACACAGAAACTATATTATTTAAATCACTGCTTGGCCAATCACAAGTATTGCTAGCTTATTTACTCATATCTTAAATGAACCCATTTCTATTATTTTATATTTTACCACATGGCTCATGACCTACCAGCAAGGTTCAGGCTGGCAGCTCTTGTCTTTCTCCTCTAGATGCTCAGTGGCTTCTCCTGACCCTGCCTTCTTTCTCCCAGCACTCAGTTTAGTCCAGTTCCTGCCCCCCCCCCCCCCAGCTCTACTCTGCCCTATCACAGGCCAAGGCAGCTTCTTTACTCATTAACCAATAAAAACAACACATAAACAGAAGGGAATCTCACATCACTTTCCAAACATGTAGCTTTATTAAGTTTGTAGTGATTCCCTGCCCTCCTGCCCCAGAAACACTTTAAGCATAATTATATACATCGTATTGCCTTCTATTTGAAATAGCAGTATACTAGATGTATTTTTTGTGCCCTGCATTTATTTTCCTCTTAGAGATTCTTTACTGTTGAAATCCACAGCTCTGCTTCATAG